>NW_008824356.1:941512-974904 GCF_000699105.1 Pygoscelis adeliae
GGGTGGCTGTAGCAGTGGTATGTGCTGTGCTCTGAAAAACACTTAGAAGCAGGGGCACTTTGACATGCTTGGGTGTGCTTTGACTGCTGCATTTCTGTCTGCATAACCCTAATATTACTTAAGAAAAAAAAGATTCCACATCGGTATGAAATGTATATGCATATGAAAATAATGTCAGAGGAATCCTAGAGCTTTTTTCTTTTTTTTTTAAGTTTTCTTGGCCCTGCTTGTGATCCCCTGTAATATATTCCTTCTGCCCAGATGTTCTTTTTAGCCTTGTCTGATGTTATGCATATTCTTCAGGATTTGTTTTCATATAGCAGTACTTTGAAAGATGTGCTGATTTTTATGAGGTGTGGGTTATATGGATGAAAACACCATTTATCAAAATTTATTTTTTTTTATTATTGTAACTCATGCATCTGGATTAAGCTTCACTCAGCATGAGAAGTATCTGGTGTTGGTAATTCTGATTAACAGTTTCATGTCTTAGCATCCAGATGTATACACATTATTTCATCTCTTGGGGATTTAAAACATTGAAAATGCTGGAAGAGATGATCTGGACTGTGCTGTGCCTGTCTTAAAAGATCCCTTGGTAGCTGCCATAATGCTTTTCCAAGATAAGTAAACCTTGAGTAAAGGGTTATTATTAGTACTCTAGGGATGCTTATGTACTGCAAATGCAGGGGTAGTTGGGAGAAACAAAACTCAAAACCTTAGCTTAGCGGGACAGTGCTTTCTGTATAAGCTGCTACTGTTAGGCAGTGTGAACTCTTTCTATCTAACATGTTGAATTGCTTGGTGGAAAAAAAAAAAAACAAACCACCAATCTATCTTAGGCTGTCTTTAGTGAGGTTCTGCCGGTGACTTAAAGGTTTTCCAAAAGACCTTTCTCCTATAATCCTGTAGAAAGCACCATGCCTACAGGAACGCTTGTGCTGTCATTAACAAGCGTTGTAGAAACTGGGGAATCTGTTAATTATTTTCCTGTTTGAAGACAACCATTTTATTGAACCATATCCATGAACAAAAGCAGTGCATCTCAGAAACAGGCATCTTATTCTGGAGGAAGCGTGTAAATTTTTTTGAGAAACTGTCAGGTTTATTGTATTAGCTTGAAACAAAGATCAGCTTTGTAATTTGGAGTAGTAGCTGAATTTGCAAAGTCCTGCTAGATAATTGAGGGATATTTTTTCTCCAGTGTGCATGTATTTATTCTTCATTTCAGGAAATTTGGCACACTCGTAGATACACTCCTGCTGACTCCTAGGAATAAGCGGACCTGTGGTGGTGAAGATCTGACTATGCCCAGGAGATCATGAAGTCAATCTAACTAATTTAGATCATCCTAAATCTTCAGTCCCTTTAGGTTGAAAACAAAACTGTAGTGAGTTGTAAGATCATTGTAGTTAGTCAGTCAATGGATAGTCACGATCCTTGTTGGGGGGAAAACCCTCAAAAAGTTGAGGGAAAGGATGTCAGTCAGGTTTAAAACACTATGTAGGTTTTTCTGCAAATATTTACTTTCGTTTGAGAAGTAATTAGGTGGCACAGCCCTTAGATGATGTTTTGATGGGTTCGATTAGCTGCTGACACAGATAAAGGGGCTGAGTCACGAATCTTTCTAATCTGTTAAAATATGCATTTTGTACAAGAACAAAGAAGCTCTAATACTGTTGTTGATGTCTTTGAAGTCTAACATAAAAATGGGGCTTTTCAATCTTTCTGAAATTGCAGCTTTCATACAGTAGGCAAGAAGTAGAATAATTTGTCAGAGTAACTCCTGAACTTTTTTTATAATAGCTTTCACAAGATGTTATAAAGTAATATCAAAATATGTAAATGAAATAATCCATGTAATTACATATGGTTTGCTCTGTTTAATAGAAAGTGTATTGAATAACTAAACCCAAATTTGGTTGATTTTTTTTAGTAAAATTTTTTCTAAGTGCATAGTAGATCACATACGGTAATGCATTTTTTACTTCTCAGTTGTAAAATCTAAGATGCATTTGGCTTGTTTTAGGTAAATTTGACACTTTAAATTGCTCAGCTGTTAAGGGTGTCTTCAGGGTTCACTATCAACAGCTTAAAAAAAGAGAAGAAGAAGAAAAAAAGAAAGCAACTCCCGCAGAAAAACAAACCCCCCAGCCCAAATTATTATATATGTTGTAGTAAAAAGGGTCAGTCTTACTTCTCAGGTGTCTAGGCTTCTGTGATTTAGTTTCTTTATCTTAATTGAATTTCAGATTTATTTAGAAGTGGCCTGAATACCTAGGTTTTTAATCCACCTGCTTTTCTGTTTTAAAAAAAACCCAAACAAACTGATTGTGATGCCACAGAACATACTTCACGTTTAGAAATCCTGTTCAAGGGTAGAGATGCTGTACACTTGAATTAGAAGCCTCGTTATAGTGGTCTTCTAACCAGAAACTTGATAGTTATCACTGAGCCTTTGTCTTCTGCTCCATCTTTCCCATCAAAACTGTGATAATAGAATGGCTTAATATATGATACCAAATTACGAAAACTCCATCCAAAAAATGAAGCACACATTTTGAAACGCTAGCAGTGAAAGTCTGATTCGGCATTGTTGGAAAAGCTCCCATTGCTGCCTTAACCTTTCAAACAAGCCCTTAAACATACTTGCTTGCAATTTTGCAAAATGTTGAATACAGTTAGCTTTTTATATTAGAGAAACTTGACGTTCAGCACTTTAAAGGGCTTGCTCTTTACTGCTTAATTTGCAGACTTGGTAATTGGTAGTGTGTCTTGCCATCTGTAGGAAAAGTAGTTTAATTTCCACAAAATATGTATGTATATCTATAAAAGAGCATATAGAAATCTTGTAAGCCTAGACTACATAGTTGAAATAATTTTTATTTGAAGTTTATTGCCTAATGTACCATATGTAGTTGAATAAACTTATTTTTTAGCTTTCTTTTGTGTAAATGCATTTGATTAAAATGTTATGCCTGCTTAATTGGCTTCAGAGACATGCATTTCAGTATTTTCAAGATGTCTGCAAAAGTTTACGCTGGCCACTTAAATGGAAGATAAAAATATGTTTTTTATGTTTTTCACATTCCTTGTAGTCACTAGTATAATTTAAATGATATTAATCCAAATATATTTACAAACATGGCTTGATTTTTTTAAACAATAAAATTTGATATCTTTTAAAAAAAGTGAAGATATTATTTCTGCATAAATGTACATGGAGTAGAGAGAACATTGCTTATAATGTTTGTTAATGTAAAGTCTGTGGTCTACATTGTAAGTAAGAAAATGTGCAAGTGAGGATTATGTGTATTGAGAATCTAGATTTTGTGAAGACATCTTGCTCAACCTGTAGAGATGTTATATTTCATGCTTCAATTGCAATTTAGAGAGAAAGAAAACAGTGATAACTTATGTCTAAAATCAAGATTGTATTTTCATGGGCAGTTATGAAATTTTGCTCAACTAATAATTCATAAAGGAAGACAGACATTTTGACAAATACTTTTCTTTTTGTTCCTTACACAGACAAAAGAAGTTGGTTTACTTGATGCAGACATATATGGACCTTCAATTCCAAAGATGATGAACTTAAAAGGAAACCCAGAATTAACACCAAGTAAGTGGAAGTGATCTTTCTTGCTGTCGTCTATACAGGGATGAGCATGGACCACTCATTGGTGCTTCCTTGGTGTGGCACAGAAGGGACGCAAACAGAAGATGAAGTCTTAGTGTTTGGGGTTTTTTTGTTGTTTTTTTTAGTAATGAGGTTGCTTTCAAAGCTAGCTTGTACAACTATGAGCATATTCAGGGTTTTCTTTTTTTTTTTTTTTTTTGGTCCACAGGCCGTGGGAGTTTCATGGATTATTACTAGAGACACTGGAAAGGGTAGCTAGGAAAGGAAGGTTATTGTCAGTGGTTTTAAGCTTGACATATAGGATCCCCCTACAGAAGACCTCCAAATTAAAAAATAAAACCCACTAGTCTAGGAAAAAAAAAACTAATCTAGGAAATAAGAGAAGGATCATTACAGTAGCTTGTATAAAATGTCATTGAAATGATTGTGTTTGGTCTCTCTTCAGCCAAACATGCCAGGCCACTTGATTCATTTTTATTTGAAGTTGTGTGTTTAGGAATGCAGTGGTGGTGACTTCACTACCACAAGGTAAAGATAGTAGACAAAACTCCTAATTTTCCTTCTGCTAGGAAGGATTCTGGTCTGGGGGAAAGTAAATTCAGGTAGGAGAGTCTAGAGAGAAATAGGAAGACCTAAAGTAGAAAGGTTGCATCAAGTCTGTTTACCTTTGTCGTGGTTTAACCTCAGTTGGCAACTGAGCACCACGCAGCCGCTCGCTCACTCCCCCCCAGTGGGATGGGGGAGAGAATTGGGAGGGTAAAAGTGAGAAAACTCATGGGTTGAGATAAAGACAGTTTAATAGGGAAAGCAAAAGCCACGCACGCAAGCAAAGCAAAACAAGGAATTCATTCACTACTTCCCACCGGCAGGCAGGTGTTCAGCCATCTCCAGGAAAGCAGGGCTCCATCACGCGTAACGGTTACTTGGGAAGACAAACGCCATCTCTCTGAATGTCCCCCCTTTCCTTCTTCTTCCCCCAGCTTTATATACTGAGCATGACGTCACATGGTATGGAATATCCCTGTGGCCAGTTTGGGTCAGCTGTCCTGGCTGTGCCCCCTCCCGGCTTCTTGTGCACCTCCAGCCTTCTCAGTCGGTAGAGCATGGGAAGCTAGAAAGTCCTTGACTAGTGTAAGCACTGCTCAGCAACAACTAACACATTGGTGTGTTATCAACATTGTTCTCACCCTAAATCCAAAAGACAGCACTGTACCAGCTACTAGGAAGGAAATTAACTCTATCCCTGCCGAAACCAGGACAACCTTTCAGAAAATTAACTTCCACCCAGGCCAACCAAGGGTGAAACTGAAGAATGGCTTTATCCTGATACCCTGTTCATGTGATACTTGAGTGTAAGGGAATGTGCTTTTTTTGGGGTAGTAGGGGCAGTGAGGCGGCAGGATTTGTTTAATGCTTTGTTTTGCCATCCTGTAATAAAGTGCATGTAATTATAAAAATTACAAACATATAACCACAGACAAAAACAGTCCCACACTGTAACACCTGGGCTACACATCAAAAAGTACTAGGATCCTACTGAAGAAAGTACAAACTGGCAATACTTGTTGGCAGGGAGGGATCAAGGACATGTACCAGTTCAAATAGGATGTAAAAGGGCTTCAGTGAAATAATCAACTGTAAATACCCATTAATGTCTGTGGGCAGTAATTGCTAGGTAAAAGGGAAGTTAAATATTTCTTACACGTCCTTTCATGCCATGATATTTATTTATTTATTTATCATAGAATGATAGAAGAGTTTGGGTTGGAAGGGACCTCTAAAGGTCATCTAGTCCAACCCCCCTGCCATGGGGCAGGGACATCTTCAACTAGATCAGGTTGCTCAGAGCCCCGTCCAACCTGCGCTGGAATGTTTCCAGGGATGGGGCATCCACCGCCTCTCGGGGCAACCTCTGCCAGGGTTGCACCACCCTCAGTGTAAACAATTTCTTCCTTATATCTAGTCTGAATCTACCCTCTTTTAGTTTAAAGTCATTCCCCCTTGTCCTGTCGTAACAGGCCCTGCTAAAGAGTCTGTCCCCATCTTTCTTATAAGCCCCCTTTAAGTATTGAAAGGCTGCAATAAGGTCTCCCCGAAGCCTTCTCTTCTCTAGGCTGAACAACCCCAACTCTCTCAGCCTTTCTTCACAGGAGAGGTGTTCCATCCCTCTACATCTACTCTGCTATTGTTGTAAAACGTCTGTTTGTAACTGATCTTAATTTGTGCATGTGTATGGGTGTTGTTGTGGTGGTTGTTCTATACATTCTCACTTGGTATAAAGCGTGCAGAATGAAACAATGCCAATATCTTTTAAAGGGTGGTTATTGAGCTTGCAATGTTAGCCTCTGAAAAATTAAGTGACAAACTTAGGATTTCTTATATAATTAAAATTCTGTCTACTTATGCTTATATCCTGTACTCTGGATAAAGAAGTAGTAACGTATTTCCATATACGGATGCACTGCATGTTCTTATACAGGCAACTGTCAAATTGAGTACTTTCTACATCTAAGTATCTGGCTTACAAATACAGACTTTATTTAGATTAATTTCTAAGAGAGGAGGAGAGTACTTGGTTTTATTTGTTGGGCTTCTGTTTTATTTTTTTGAAGTCAAAGGCTAATTCTGTTGTGTAAGAAATAAATACCTGAACACTCTCGTGTATCGTCAGTGGAGTTTGACTTCCTGATACAAATTGAAGTATTCTTGCGTTCTCTTGTACTTTGGACCCTGTTGAGGGTATATGTCATACAGGCTGTGTTTTCCATACCAGATTTTTTTGCTATGAATTTTGCATTTGAGGTGCTTTATGCAATATGAACACAAAAGGAACTATGTTGCGGTGTTCTTCTTATCTCTTCTCTTTTCCTTTTTATGTGACGTTGACTTTTTCCTTTCCAAAGGAGACCAGGTAAAAATTTGATTCTCCTTTTTTTTTTGTTTTGTTTTGTTTTCCTCACTGTCTGAAAAATTGATTAGATAGCAAAATGTATAAGAAGTTCAAAGTTGTTATGTATTTTGTCAATCCATACCAAATTTAAATCCATGTCACGAGGCACAAATAAGAAGCAAGTTGCCTAGTCTATTTCATATGGTCATACAAATTAACTTGCTGGGAATGCTAGAACTTAAGAGTATATTCAGTCAGATATTAGGGCAGCTCAATTTTGTTTGTATATAAATTTCAATGACTCTAGATATTTTGGGTGTACAGCTGAGAATTCACTATAAGCTTTTGTCTTAACATGTTTTGAGTGTTGTTAAAAATACAGAATTCAATGTAATAGAAAGAAATTGGAGGATTTCCCTGAATTGAAATTGCTGCTGTTGACTTGTAAGCACTAACATTTTGATTGCTGAAATGTATTCTTTCTACTTCTGTGTGAAATGTACAAGCAAGTATTATCAGGATTTAAGAACATACTTTATTTTTTAACTGACAGAAAATGAATTTGCGTACTTGAAAAGCTTGGCACATTACACAAGTCTACTGAGAAACTCATGTAGTAATTCAGTATGAAGGATAACAGGATAGAATTTGTATTTCAGGAATTCTATTCGCTTCTCTGTGCACTTTTAACTCTTGAGTTGATGAAGCTGTAGAGTAATAACAATGAAAGTGCTGGCAAAGTAGCTGACATTAAGATTATTTCATTACGAAAATAGGAATTTGGAGGGCGTAGGAAGCTGTAATTGTGAACTTCAAGGATTCCTTTAATGAGTGACAGGTAGGATAAGCTTGCAAGGAAGTGATCCATCATAAGTGTATATATATGGTGCATATATATAGGTGTATATATGCATGTATAGATATAGAAATATGTATGACCCTTGTATTTTGGTATAATGAGGTTTAGTGCTATTTTCTGATTTCTTACTACATTTTCAAGAATAAAACATAAACTCTGAACAAATACTGTTTTGTACAGTAATTGAGTAAACCCAGGCAATTCTGTGATAAAGATGTGCATTAACAATGTATACATAACAATAAGTCAATTAAAACAAATTTTTTTTAATAGCATAGCAATTGAAAATTATGTTTAAATTCTATTGCTGTTTTCAGTGTGAGGCCTGGATTTGAAAATGAATCAGTAGAGTAATCCTGGGAGGTTCTGAGCACTCTTGCACTCTTTGATTTCAATTTCTTTTCTCACATGTAGCAGTTCAAAAGGGATTAGGGATGCCTGGTACCATACAGAATAAATCCGTGCAACAATTATTACTTCTGAATAGAAATTATTATAGTTATGCTATAATTTAAGTTTTCAAAATGAATTAGGAGTTCTTAGTGAGGAGAGAGTCTGTATAAATGGAAGATACTCCATTAATTTAATTTTGCAAACTGTAGTGCATTGGAAAGTCTGCTAACATTTAATAGGGTGTCATTCAAAATGCTTTAACTAAATGGTCAGGGAAATATTGGTTAATAAGTTCACAACTGAATTTAATTAGCTAATGGAGGATTATCTAACTATGGAATAAATATTAACACCAGCTACAATATATGCACAGTGCAGTGCTTATAGCATAAGTAACAAAAGCGTTACTTCTATTCTTTTCCCAAATAATTTCCTTAAAAGCCGTTTTCTGGCTTAGTGAACGGCATAATTACATTTCCCCCCCTCTTTTTTTTTTTTTAAAATCTACCATTTCAACTAGTTGGCAGAGAGTAAAAGCTATTATATTGGCAAAAAGATGCTGCCATTTTGCCAGATAAATATAACATTTCTTCACTTAATTTAAATGATTATGAAGGTTTTGGTGGGCTTTTTTACTTTATGACAGTTGAGTACTCTCTTAATATTTCAGAGCTTTGTTGCCATTTTATGATATCCTCAGTGTCTTTTTCATTTCTTAGTAAGATAGTACATTCAAAAGATCAGTAGTGGGCATCTGTTTTTAAAATTTGGAATAAAAAGTAATTTCTGAGAGTAAGCTAGCAGTAGTTGTGTCTGGCCCCATTGAGTCTAATAATATTGCAGGAGCTATAGAAATGAAATTACTGATAAAATTCTAAAGTCAGAAATGGACACTTGCATTTTTTCACTGGGACACATTTACATGTCTGCTACTCTTTAGACTGTGATAGCAGAATCTCATAGCAGAAAATGATAATTTAAAATAGAATCTGTTGTGACTGTTTAAAGATGTCTGTTGGAAATAGTTGTATCAAGGGATTGCGGTCCATCCGTTTGAGGGTTATAAGTAGAAAATTCGGAGCGGACTAGTTAAATAGAGAAAATGTTACATAGGTAGGGTAGTTACTGAGGTAAACATGAAGAAGTTTCTCGATCTGACATAAGGATTTAATTTTAAATATACAGCTTGTATTCTGAAACAAAGTTATCTTTATCATGCCTTACCAGGGGAACTGCATCATGATTAATTAAATAAAAACTAAATTTGATTCTTTCAAAAAAAGTTATATTTGCTACTGCTGTTACTTCTTGATTTGTGAACAAGTGATTTTTAGATTGTGTATAGTCCAATGGTATGCTTTACTGATTCTATTTTGAAAGAAGTCTGAACTGAAACCCTGTGTTTTACTTCTGGTGATAAGACATCCCAGTTTAACTGGATGGCTGAAGTAGAGTAGTCCCATGGGTCTTACATGTGACAAAATAATAATTCAGAATGTTGTAATTAGTTGTGGTTTATATTTTGGAGGCTCTTTCATACGTGATGTGGTAGTTGAAAATGAGAATAATACTCGTGTTAAATATTTTAGTCTGGACCTTGACTATTGCCCTCAAGCCTGTAATAATTAACCTCAAAGTGGATTAATTCAGCTATTGTTGAGATCACTTGTGGAAAAAATTGATGACCTTCACTTGCAAGGAAAAGGAGGTGGAGGATACCCAACTCTGCAAAGAATTATTTATAGACATGAAGTTGTTAGCTGCTGTGTAAAAAACCCACCAAAAAAACCACCAACAAAAAACCCACAAAAAAAACAAACAAAAAAACAACATCACAAAAACCCACACAAAAAACTAAATTAACCATCTAGAGGTTTTTTAAAATGTTATTCTTCATTATATGTAAATTCATATTTACAATTACAAAAAATGTAAGGCAAAAAAGTATAAGATGAGAAATGTAGTGTAGTAATTAAAGTCTCTGACTGAGAGCAGTCTTTTTTGGATAAATGGCAATCAAATTTTCCTAAATGCTATTGCAATATAAATTACTGAAACACTGTAACCTGAAAAAAAACATTTCAAGTACTTGAAAGCAGAAGTGTATTACTCTTCATGTTGTTAATCCTGCAGTGCAGTAATTATAAATGTCTTCATATGGATTATGGCTAGCAAATATTCATTACATCAAAGTTTATTCTTGGATATACAAATGGTTTGTCTGGTTCAGCTTCTATACAAATTGGAATTAAATTGCAAAATGGTTTTATTACAGTAGCATGATAGATACACATTTCATTGTACATACATAAACAAAAGAAATGATTCATTTTTTTGTTTGTACACTGAACACATTTACTTTTTTGCTTATTGCAGGGGAATAAATGTTTTCATCCCTCTTCTCTGCTAGAAGTAAAATTAAAGAACTGTAACTAGTTCTGAATTTTCTTAATATTTTTACCTTGCAATTTCACTTTCATGTGTTTTTCTCTGTGGGTTTCTTGCTGTATTTTCCCTCTTTCCTTCCCCTTCTCTACAGTACGATGGAGCGGCTTTTCAGAATAAAGAAATGAAGTGGAATACATAAAAAATAGAAAAAATGTATTTTAATCCTTTCCCTATAGTGACCAGAGGTTAAAAGTGACAGTTAAGAGTTTAATAGCTAACATCTTTTTCCTTTGCTTTAGTTGATGGTCGTAATCTTGTAAAGTACATCGAACTTCACTTTACAAGTGGTGAAATTAGAATAAAATCAGACGGATGTATGAGGGGATTCATGTGAAATGCAAAAGGGAATATTTAATATACACAGAAACACTTTTTTTAAGTGGAGAATCAACAAGTTTATTCTAGTTTTCATCTATGTCATCAGTGTCCAGGTGCCTTTTTTTTTTTTTTTAAATTGCACATAATCCTTTGAGCAGTTTTTGTTTCCATGTCTTTTCACCTGTGTTTCTTTTTTTGGGTCTTGATTACAATATTGAACCTAAAAAGGCTGAGTCGACTCAAATGTATTGAGTCCCTAGTTAACTGGAATGCTTTTTGAAGTTAGATCTTGAATTGAAGGTAACACGCAGGGAATGTCTGCCCCTCGGGTTCCTGCTTCTCCCTGTTGTGCTTGACTGTTGCCTGTCACACTGTTATGTGGCCAGGCAGTCCCCCTCTCACAGAAGCAAGTCAGTGCTTCAGATAACGTGAGCCTTCCCAGAGGTTTTGTGTGTCAGGACAGAAGCCTTGAACTGAACGTTGTATTAGTCTGCTTCATTCCTCGTGGGTATAATGAACTAAAAGAACCCACCCAAATTAGGCTAATAAAGCTTTTGATCCACTATAAATAAACTTTTTTGTCTCCATGGGGATCTGAGGGCTTTTCAAAATGTGGGTTATTTTAGCAATTGTAAGGAAGACATTTGAGATGGAAGGTAATGGCAAGATACTTAAAACTAGTCCTGTGTTACTATTCTAAACCTAAAAAGTCAGCAGTGCTTTAAAATGTAACAAAGATATGACTAAATCACTGTGCTGTTTACTTGTGCCAGGCTTGCTTTTGAAGTGTAGTCTTCCAGCAAGCAATTAGTTCTTTTGCTTTTAGGTAGGACTGATGAAGTCATATCTGCGAAACAGTTCTGTTAATGAAAAGGCTTTTACAGAGCTTTGTTTCCTCTGCAGTCTTATCAGGAGGAAAAAAAAGTGGAAAACCTGCTTGGGTATTGGGGTTGGTAGACTGACTAAATATGAGAAGCAAATCTTTTGGAAAAAGTTGTGTTTCTTTATGCATTTGTTTCTTAAGGTTGAACTGTGAGCATTGAATAATGCTCTTTGAGTCTCATTGCTAGTTTGCTTTGGTTTAAGTATTTGTGATGTCTTCATGGTTAGGTAACATTGTTAGTGCGGGGTGTAATGGGAAATCACAACCTTTCTCGTGTGGAGCTCTTCAAGCTTAAAATACAAATTGCAGTATTTCTGGGGCAATCCTGCAAATAAACTTATAACACAGTGTGAAATCAAGCTTGAAGTCTCTATTAGTCTGTCACTTGCCATAGAATATTCTGGGCTTCTGGCATAAGCAGTTAAAACAATGATTACAGTTAAAACAATGATTTAAAATTTGTGACTCTGACTAACCTTCTTTTGGTGACAGCATCGTCTCCCCTCTGGCATAAGTTGGTGTCTCTGTGTTTTATTGCAGGACACCCTGGGGCCCTGTTGCTATTTGTAGCCCTCCCCTCCGCCGCATTTCTTTTCCCTTTACTGCACTATGGGTGGAATTCACTTGCTTTTGCTTAGGAAACTAGTACTGCTTTAAACACGCTGGAGTATGGTGTGTGGCATCTAGCTGCCCCTTCGGAATGTATGGCTCTCCCGTATGCCCTCTGTCAAATCTGCTAGCCCTGTACAAATCTCAGCTCCCTAAGGCATCCAGAGTGGCAGGAGACATCTATATTTATACCAGTAAAGCCCAACCTTTTTGTTACTCTTCCTGTCCTGTGACCCCTTCTCCGCTTCCCCCTTTTCTTCCTCCCTCCTGTTGCTGGAAACCATATATAGTCTGAAGCCTTTGTGTCCTTGACTGGAATCTGGATCCTCCCATTACAGAACGTTGATCGTGGGAGGTGACTTTCAAAATAAAGAGCAAATAAGTTCCTTATACTTTTACATAGTGACAGCCGTATGAGGATTACTGTTTACTGTGATTAACAGAAGGTGCTGTGTAAGCTGGAGTCCTAACTTAGATTGTGATAGAGTATTCTGTAGTCACTGCAGCATGAAATTGTACACAATTAAAAAACAGATGATGCAAAAATTTTTGAGATTTTACAAGCGACCACGCTGAAAATCTGTTTCAGCTTGTCTGTCTGTATGGCACATTAATTGAGTTTGTCTTAGATAATCTTGTTTAATGCGCTGGAATCCACAGGCTATTCTGCAGTGTCTCTCGCTGACTAGAATGGTGGCTGTGTGTTTTGTTGTGCCGTACTCCTCCTGTGTCTTAGGCAGTGAGATGACACTGAGATGTGAGGAGGTGGAAAATAACAATTTGTCATGAAAACCTCAGCTAATGATGAGCTGTGCGAACAGCGGCAGAACCTTTAGCTTTTGTATAAACTATGAAGAAGTATCAACTTGCTGAAGTTTTGATAAATGTATGCAGAGGAGTTAAAGTATGGGTTTTATTTAAATAACATACTATGAAAGATGAAGGAATACTTAAACTTACGAGCTAGTCAGAAATACACTTTTAAAGCTGTTGCTTTAATGCTTAAACATGAGATGCTAAAATGTTATTCAGAGACTTAGGTATTATAGACAATATGTAGTGTAATTTCCTACAGCTTTTTCCGTTGTACACTGTTTATGCCTCAGTTTGCTTTTTAAAATTTTAATTCTTTCAGATATATTTGGGAGTTTCAAGGGAAAATATGTAACTTCAGCAATGCACCTAAACTGTTTAAATCTCCTAGACGTTTATCAGTTGTGCATTACATGCTTTCCAACATTGGAGATGCTGTAAGTGGAGCCATGGCTCTGTTAGAGCATCAGACCTTGGGGGAGCACAGCATAGGTCTCCAAATCCACAGGATTCTTGAATAACCTAGAGCAAGTTTCACAGTCCAGGTCTTGATTCCTTCATCTGTAATATGAGATAATAATTCCCCACCTCAGAAGCATGTTGTTAGGTTAAAAGGTTCATTTTGGCTGCATGGGTGTTACGGAAACAGGACTTGTATAAAAATTAAGAATCGGGAAACAGATGCATTCAGAGCATAGCCTGGAGCTTGCAGTGGTGTCTGTGCTGGCAAACACTTCTGCATTGGTAATGTCTTTGGAAACATTTGGAAATCTGCATGCAGAGGTCAGTAGGATGTTTTTAACTAGAAAATTGTACAATTGTTCTACTTTTTGATAGATTTAGCTATTTATGTCCCATCTTAGAACAACTTAAAAGCCACACTTTCCTGCTTGATGACCAAAATCCAGTTAGGACAGACAGGTGAATTCCACTATTAAGATTTTTTTGAAGACAAACATTAAGTAAAATAATTAGTTATCATTCTAGGAAGTCTCTGATCTTCCATTATAGTGGTAAGTTCCAAAAATAGATGAGTACAATAGGAAATCTTTTAACAGGGAGGAAAATCTGAGCTTCTACTGTTCTCATCTCATGTTTGGGTATTTTTTTTTGCCTTTGAAATGGTAAAAAACCCCAACCTACCCCTTATTTCAGACACTTGAAAACTCTGAGCGGCTCCTCTGCGTTAGTGCTTGCTCAGTCAGTGAGCTCAAAATAGATTTGCTAGGGTGTTGCATGATCCACTATACTCACGTTTAATAATTATAAGCTACCTTTTGCTTTTCTTAAACAGCATGATGCCTCCTAAGGACGTGTAGTATAACATCACAATCTTCTGGAATAACGATCTTTACTTACCTGATGAGGTAAGACTGAATGTAAGCCTTTGCTTGCTCTAATGTATCAGTCAGCAGATCTCTTCTGAAAACTAAGCCAAGAATTGAAATATCTCCTTGTGGTTTAACCCCAGCTGGCAACTAAGCACCACACAACTGCTCGCTCACTCCCCCCAGGCAGGATGGGGGAGAGAGGTTGAGATAAAGACAGTTTAATAAGTAAAGCAAAACAAGGAATTCATTCACCGCTTCCCATTGGCCGGTAGGTGTTCAGCCATCTCCAGGAAAGCAGGGCTCCATCACGTGTAACGGTTACTTGGGAAGACAAAATGCCATCACTCTGAACGTTCCCCCTTCCTTCTTTCCCCTGGCTTTATATGCTGAGCATGGCATCATATAGTGTGGAATATCCCTTTGGTCAGTTGGAGTCAGCTGTCCTGGCTGTGTCCCCTCCCAGCCTTTTGTGCAGCCCCAGCCTACTCGCTGGTGGGGTGCTGTGAGAAGCAGAAAAGGCCTTGACTCTCTGTAAGCACTACTCAGTAATAACTAAAATATCTCTGTTATTATCACTGTTTTCATCACAAATCTAAAACATAGCACCATGCAAGCTACTCTGAAGAAATTTAACTCTGTCCCAGCCAAAACCATATATATGGCTCTGTACATACTTTCTGTGCTGCATTAACCTATGGCCACCATTGAACAGCTATGCTGGGCTTTCTAGAGAAAAAGAATGGAGTAACTCAGTTACCTTGTCAGGATAGTCTGCAAGGCTTGATTTTTCTGGGGAAAAAAGTTTAAAAAAACTCAAAATGACAAAGTGCAGAAGATCCATCTTAATGGCTTCTGCATCATTCTTCCCCACGTAACAGTCCAGCCTTCAGACCAGTCCTAAAACTCTTAATCAGCAATCTGCTGTAATGCTGTCATGAATTTGCATGTGTCTGCCTTTTCCAGTGCCCTACTTGTATCCTACTGGAAAAGGCATTTTATTGACATTTCATTGGTGCTCTGTTATCTTATTGATCTGATTTTGTATGTTCGGAGAAAACACAGCACCCTTTTAATTAGGGCCATCAAGCTTACTGAAAAGTTGTAAACAAGGATATTTTATTGATCTCTTACCATAGGTGGCACGTATTGCTTGTGCATTGCAATTTTAAGAAATCTGTTTTGTTGTGTTGGATTTTTGGAGCTGTATGGTAGGCTAACAGAGAAGGAAGTGTTAACTCTACTCTGAAAGCAATGGAAATCAGAGGTGTTACTGAGATCTCATTAAGCTAAATCTTCTTTACATGTTACATTTTAGAAAATCTTCATGAGACCCAGGGCGAAGGAGGAGGAATGCCTGTTGCTTTTGATGAGACAAGGGTGATTACCAGAGCCCACTGAAGCGCTTCAGATTTGAGATAGTCTTAAGAATGCTTTTTAGCAGTAGGCAAACATTTGGGTGCTCTTCAGTATTTTGTATTACTTTGAGAATATGCAGAACATAATAGCCAGAATATACAGCAGGTTGTGAATTGTTCTTGTGCATTGTATAAATTTGATTAAGTCTTGGTGGTCGGAGCAGTTTATAGTCCTTGTTGTTAACCAAAGAAAATAAGATCCAGTTTTCATAAAATGAAACTCTACCGTTGAGAAATAAACAGTGAACATGTTTTAACAATAGAGAGGCCCCTTTGGCTACTCTGTAGGTCAGTGTTTGTGTACTCACAGCAACTCTCCTGTTTTACCCACTGAGGTGAAGGAGAGGGAGATCTCTAAAGGTGTGTCTGTTCTGTGAGATTAGTATGTCTACCTGGGCTCTATATGGAAGAAACTGTCCATGCAGGTAGTGGATATTGAGAAGTTAGCTTCTGGATATTTGACTGACATACTGTAGAGCACTTGGATTGAACTGAGAAGTGGCATAGTATTTTGGTGAGCTTTCTCAGAATAAATGCATCTTTCCCATTCTCCTTACCCTCCGGTTCCTGGTCCTCATGTGCCGAGCAGTCAAGGATTGGCCTCCCCATTTTGTTTTCTTTTGTTTTTTCTTAAAATTGTTCCTGTTCCATGGTAAAAATGAAGCAGACCTTGAATCTGCAGTGATATATGCTGTTGCAGGTACTTTTTTCCTGTTTCTTTCTTTAAAACCCTCTCATAGGTAAATATGTAGTCATATTTCTCAAGAATTCTAACAGTATTATAACTTGTGGCAGTACATACGTTGTTTACAAGGACACTAAAGCAGTGCTTAGAGTTGGCTCTAGGCTGAAGTTCAAACATCATCAACCTCTTCATAACAAAACTATCTTACTGCAGGGGGGAGAAGTAAGACTGTGATTCCTAGAAATGTGGTTAGACAGTAGAATGCCACCAAAATAATCCCTGACTAACCACTGAAGAGAGCTGCGCAAGTAGAGAAGAGTTTTATTACATTGGTGCAGTGCATCAGTCCAACCCCATCTCTTTTCCAATAGTAGTTCCGTACTCATTCCTGAACGCAATAGTCATGCAAGTGATTTTAGCTTCCTATTTTGTTCTTTTTGATTTGTAAACCAAAACATCCAATTTATTTTCTACAAAATTATATGGCTTGTATGCCCACTTACTTGATTGCTTGAAAGCTTTCATCTGTAGAGTTTAGCTGTTTAATTTGCGTGCTTTTGGGTGTTATTTTGTCTGAATTTGGAGTTCAGCTTTGAAAGCACTGCATTATATTCACATTGTTTTTATTTTACTATCTATATATATTTTACTTTGGGTGCATCAAAGGTTTCTGTCAAAATATGTATTGTATTATATTTTTTATTGCTTAAAGTATTCTTTCTGTTTTCTGCTTGTTCCTGCCTATGCACGCTCTTAAAATAAACCAGCTAGACCAAATAAAATTCCTTTTGTTCTTTTGTGTGTGTGTGCATGTGCACCATTTTGAGATAAGCTGTAGATTTAGATGGCGGAGACTATAAAGAGGAGTTTTTGGCTTTTGTGAGGTTCTGTTTTGAATGCACTCTTGTTTTGTGTTTACTTTCTGCTTGCTTGCCCCTTTGCCAGCAGAACAATTACAATATTCCCCCCCCCCCCTTTTTTTTTCTTCAGACTGGAAAGCATAGGAATGTGGAGCATGACAAGGACATTACCTCTGCAACGTTCAAATAAGCATCTTTTGTTCCTACAGAAATTTTAGAAGTCCTGCAGACTTCTGCCAGTCTGAAGAAATCCAGGACTTCTTACCTGGAGCTGTTGACAGGATGTAGTTTAGGGGTGGCTTTATTTGGTACCTCTCCTCTGGGGTTCCAAAGCACACTTAATACAAGAAGAATTCCCCAAAACTCTGGTGTGTTAATAGGAACGATCCTCCGATTCATGAGATCAGTGAATAGCATAGTTTAAAAAAAAAAAAAAAAATTAAAATCCCATCATGCTGTAGGACTTTTGATTTTATTCTGATATAAATGACTTGGCATTTAGCGAAGTATTGCAGAAGTAGAAGGCTGCCTAATAGGGGATTTATGCCTCGGAGCATGGAGTTTTCATATGAATAGATGAAGTCAGTTTCAGCAGCACAAAGTAACATTATATTATGGGCAAATGCATTGTTATTCTGGCAAAAAATGAATGGTATCAGTAAAATGTATCAACCTAAGAAAAAGTGGGGCCAGGTTCTTGGGTAGAATAGATAAATGTATACATATATGGAAGGATGGGGAGGGAATAGATAAATGCTTTTAACAGAGAGGGAAAACTGCTCTTAAAAGGAAAAAAAAATTGCGTAAGCTTTTTTCCCTTAAAAAAACTAAAAACAAAACCCAAAACCAACTCCCCCCCTCAAAAAAAACCAAACCCTTGTTTGCTTCTGTTTTAGAAAATCTAATGAGGCCCCTTAAGAACTATGGAATCGCATGGTAAGCATATGTTTTAATTTAACTCAAACTTCTTTACAGATGTACTTGGTATTGTGCTGGAAAGCTTAACTTTTTGCTTTGTTGTTTCAGCATGTCTATGGGTTTCTTGATAGAAGAGACTGCCCCAGTTGTGTGGAGAGGGCTCATGGTAATGTCAGCTGTTGAGAAGCTGTTGAGACAGGTAAGGACTGAGGGTACATATTTGTGTTTCAAACTAATTGGTTATTTTAAAATGCATTTAACTGATACATGAGTGTCCATGATATTATTTCATGTATTGGTGGTGAGCTTTTTTGTATTTTGGTGGTCTTAAATTCTTAAGAATTTAATCTTAACTTCAGGTAAGAGGGAAAGTTGACACTTTTTGTGTTTATCCCCTTCAAATAGACCTGTTGTTCCATGCATTTGATGGGTGAATCATCCCAATTTGCCTTCCTTCTCATTCCTTTTTATGTTTCTTTATGCAATTGTTAAAAAAAAAAAAGGCATTTTGAAGTTGCCTAAGGATTTGAATGTATAGGTGTCTATGCATATCTACAGCTGTATTCCCTTATGTGCTTGTTAATCACCAGCACTAAGAATTCTTGGATGGCGTTTGATGTATGACAGGTACATGAAAACCATTAGATACCATCTCTGTGTAATGCAGATAGGTTGATAGTTAATAAATTTCCTGGCACACAGAAGCTGTGTGGCTTTTTTATTTCTTGACAGATTTTTTTTTTCCCCCCCTCTTATTGTGAATAGATCTGTGAAGTTCTAATGAGACAAACAGCTAAAAAAATGCATTAAGGTTGGACGTTTAGACTTTGAAGTGGCCCAGATTGTTCACAGCTGACATCCATTCCAGGGATTTAATGTATACAGCTTGGAGATCACTAGGTTTCTGTATGTATTCTGTAAATGCCTCCAAATCTTGTGCTCCCTTAATGACTGAAAAGAAGATTTTTTTCAGCCTTTTTCCATTTTTACTGATTTCTCCTCTGACACAGACTTTAGAATAGCAGCAATCATTGCCCTAGTCAGAAAAGCCATGTGTCTGCCAAAATTTCAGGAAGGACATCTTTGTCTAGATTTGGCCTTTAAAAATACGGGCTATCCATGCCAATAGCTGTGGAAGGCTGTTCTGACCTCTTTGTGTGTTGCATTGCATTGGCCAGGCTCACAAAGACTACAGCCTAAAACCTCGGAGGTGGAGCTAAAGTTAGCACCTGCTGTATTGGTGTACTTCACCCTGGGAGACTGAAGTGGCAGGCACTCCAGTGCCGTTACTTCAATCAGTAGTATCCCCAGATGGGAAGCATGTGCCAGCATCCTTCTGGAGGGTGCGGACGATGCCATGTAATGAGCTTGTTGCTCCCTAGCAACCGATGAAGCAGTTACATGCTGGCAGATCATGCTGTAGGAAGGAGACAGAGTCCATTAATGTTCGGGGCATCAGTGATTTCCCTGACAGTGGAACCTGAATTCTGAAAGAGGAAGGCTTTACAGCTAAATTTCTTTTCCCCACAAGCATTTTGCTTCTGCATGACAACCATGGTAGTCTTAAATCTGTGCTGGAGAAAGTTGTTTGCATCTCCTCTTTTGAAGAAAGAAGCTTACAGATCACAGGGAGAACCAGCAGGTTCTATCTGATGTACAGGTGGATTTTAGAAAATAACAAATACATTTTCCAGACTAACACATGCTATTTTGGTTTTAAAAACTGTATTCTCCCTTCTGACATAGTTACTAGTCAGCCTCAAGAAGGGGTTAACTGTAGAACCAATAGTGTTATAGCTTTGGACGTCTGAACAAGAGAGGACCACAGCATGCGATGATGTTTTTAAAGATACTATAATTTCATTTTACATTAGAAACAGTTGTGTGATCTGTTGGGGGCTTTGAAATTTTTCTTTGTTTTCTCTTTATCTGTTCTGGTTGGTCTTAGCTATTACCTTTTGTTTGACAGGATAAAGTTGCTTGCAAGAGTAAAATACTTCTGCTTGTATTTAACTTTCTAAAACCATGTTCTTGAGAAATAGCTGCTTTACCTGTATGGCTACATATAAACCATTTAAAGTAGTACCCTAATCTAGATTTATAGTATAACGTAAGTGTAAGTGTAAGGAGCTTGTGTGCTTTCAGACAAGCTGATAAAATATTAAGTTCTTAAAATAATGAAGTCAGCCGGATAGAAAACACAGAGGTTCCCAGACTTCTGCATTAAAAACACTGGTGGTATTTTATAATGGTGTTTATTTTTAGATGGTGGAGGGTTTTTTGTTTGTTTTAAGAGCATCAACTATGCGTTCACTCTGTAAATAACTTTGGACGCTTGTTTGGTTTTTTCCATATGAACAAATCTGTTTTCCAGAGTTTATCATGCTTCAGATACTCCAATAAAGCATCGAAGGGCCTAGTTTCCAAATTCGTTAACGGGGACTTGTTAACTCATTAACTTCTTGACTTGTGATTGGTGGTCTGTGCCTGTAATGAGTATTTAAATGCTTCTCTTACACTTGCAACTTATTTAAATTTCTGGAATTCTTACTTTGGAAAATACATTTGTTAAGAAAGCACATAATATATATATTTATATACTTACTGCATGTAGCTTCACTCTTTGTAATATGTGTAAATTTGTCCTTCTCTGGTTTTACTTCTTTGGTGGATGAATGGCTTTTCAGCACAGTCCAGAGTCCAACCTCGTTTTTGTCTCTTTTCACTTCTACTTGCGTATGGCCAGGATGTACATTGTTTTTCAGATAAAACACCACCTTTTAAATCCAGGCTCTCCTTTTGCCACGAGTCTAGTCTGAGAAGCTACCTTTGTTCTTGTGTGTTGTATGGTGTTGGACTGGTAGGTAGCAGGCAATAATACTGAAGACCAAAATCAGTGCTTGGTGTTTCTCTGGTAATCCATATCTCAGGAACAAGGACGGTTTTCGGGGACACATCATATAATTTTCCTTAAACAGAGTTTGAAGGAAGTGTGCCTTAGAATACAAAATAGAGTTAACAGTTTACTATACTATATTACATACATTACATATCTATTGATGAATGTGTATCGAATTAGTATATAAATGAAAATATATAGCATATTGATTCCATAATGTGTCCTAATTTTATTAAAAGTATTGCTCAATAGAAAAGAAGGAAAGGGATGAAGATAAGTTATTGGAAGAACAAGAAATACATAAGGAAATGATTTTTCACCTGTAGTGAAAGTGAATTACAAACAGTAATGGAACATTTGATTCTATATAAACGTATTCATAACTCTTTCAGCTAAATATACCTCTAGTTTACATGCCTTGAAATTATCCAAAGTTTCGTTGTGGCTGAGAAGTGACTTGTTCGTTCATATAATTAGATGTACTGTAGACCTGTTCATACTGCAGGGTGATCTTTCTCTTATCTGGATTTTAACTGTTCCTATTTCCCTGCCACAGTTATCTTCATTTAAAAATTCTTTCACCTCTGTTAACGCTTCTTTGAGTCTTGCTTGCCTGTAGGTGAGATAGAAGAGAGCATTTTTTTTGTTTATTTGAGTTTTTTAAAAGACAGTTCTTTTCTCTGAGGATATTGTTAAAGACCAGGTAAGGAAGTTTTGATAGTTCTCCAGTGTCATCTGTAGCACTAGGCTTTTTCTATTCAGTTTTCACTTAACATACACTTCAGAAGCTGCCTACTTTTTAGTATAGTCCCATTCAGCACTTGTCCCTTTACTCTGTGTGTGTCTTGACTCGGTGCGACGGTACTTGATTCAGATCAAACAAGCTACCTCAAAATGCATCATCTTTGTGTATTTGTTGTGGGAGTGACTTCTGATTAACCTTTAGGGTAAGTACAGTAAAGATACAAATTTTTTTTTGAGAGTTACCTAAAGCCTGTACTTCAACAATAATGTGTCTGAAAAGCTCTGTTGAAATAAGTATCAAGTAGACAGCTAAGAACCTTAGAAATATAAAGATTATTAAAAAAAAAAAGGCAAGCAAAACTTGTTTGCTGGTTTAAACTGCTTTTGCAACAGGGCTTTTAAATGGTCATGACCACTGTCCCGTACAGTCTGTATGGTAAGTTTTCTAGCACCATTCTCGTTTCTGTCTGAGGATATCTTGACAGTTCAGTGGCAGAGGAGCAGTTAGAAGGGTGCAGGCTCAATCCTGAACTGATCCAGGGGCAGCAAGACTAGCTGCTGTATGTCCTGAAGTATATCGTGGCGATTGTTCTGCCAGAAGGTTGGGGCAGAGGAAGTGGCACTGTGTTGGCTGCCAATTTAATAGCTGCTATAGTCATAGCAGCAATACAAACGGAGGGGGTTTCTTGTTTAGGCAGTAATCAGTAAAACTTCTAATATGAAGGATAGTAAGTGTTGGTTTCTCTGATCTTGAACTCTGTCTTAGTCTACATGTGTTATCAAGTTGAAATACCAGCAGAGAAGGAAAAAAATTGACTATGCAGTGGACAAGTCAGCTTTTCTATTGAAAAAAATAAAATAAAAAAGTGGGTCTACAGGTAAAATACAAGTGCATATTTCAGCATGTAGTGTTCTCCTTGTATCTTTGTCATATCAATAGATAAAGTTCTATCAGTATTAGAAGCAAGCATTACTTACACAACATGGATTATAGATGTTAGCAATTCTGTTAAGTGCAAACAGTCCCCTTGGAACTAGCCCAAAAATCTGCTCTCAAGGCAGGGATCTCTGGTTGATTAACATCCTTAACAGGATTTCTTACCCCGACATGACATTTTAACCTATGTTTTTGCAGGCTAGTCAGATCTTACATGGCAAGACTCTTGTATTTCTTCCTTATCATGCTCCTCTAGAGTATCAAGAACATTTTGTGCATTGGCAGCCTCCTTGGTGTAGTACGGCTAAGAAGAAGAGCCTCAGTGCTGTTAAGTGTATTGTGAGCTCTAAAGGTTCCTTAGATGTACCTGATAAGGATGAACACATTTTCCCAGAAAGATGATGAAACTTTTCCTGGGGTGGCTCAATTCTAATGAGTCTCTAAAGTACTCTTCTTATTATCTAATTGTAATTCCTCCACTTCTTTCTTGCTGCTTCTTTTAGCACCACTTTAGTGCCTCTGCTTTATAAAAGGTATGTATTGAAAGAAAATTAAAATAAAAGTTTCATTGGGAGGGATATAATTGGAAAGGAAAGAATACAGGGAAGCAAATTATGTAGAATTTCCAATGCAGAGCAGTTGCACGTGAGCAAAAGGAAATGGGGCCTTGCACTTCGAAGCATGTGCTGTAAGCCCTGTAGATTCATGTTGAAAACCATAAATTCAGCAGAAGAATGATCAAAATTATTTTATTAGCTCAACCCAAAGCTGAATAGGACTGTAGTCTGAAGATCCACTCTTGTCCTTTAAAAAAAAAATTTAACTCAGCTTATGCAGTTATTAGTTGTATGTAATTTTGAGAGTTTGGCTAGAGATGGAGATTTTGTGTGCTACTTTCCTTCTGAAGCTGTCCTCTACTAAGAGAACTGCTTCAAAACCAGCACTTGCCAGAGGTAATGGTGGTAGTATTTATATAGTAGACTGTGTATGTGTGTATATACATATATGTATTCAAACCTTTTTTGTAGCATAATTCTCTGATGCTTAGTTATCATACATGAGTAGTTGTAGAGTATCATGTGTTGTTGGGAATAGGGAAGATGCAGACAGATGGATAAATTGTCTTTGAAATAGTGAGCAGACTGTGAGTTGTGAGGTCCTGGAATATTTCAAGAGCCTCCATGAAAAAGCTGCCATAAAAGCAACAGTGGAGTGAATGGAACAGTAAAAATTTATGTGTAAAGATTTGGGATTAGATTAACTTGGAAACAGTAGTAATATTTAATTCTTGGAGAGCAAAGGCTACGGAGGCTATATTGTTGTGGGTTTTTGATCATTGCCTGAAGTGGCCCATCTCTACGGAGGAGATTATAGATGTTCAATACTATTTTTGTTTGACATACATTAGTTAGTAAATTATTATGTGCAGTTGCTACTGTTTGAGAAGTGTATATGTAGTTACTGGTATTCTCCTTTTCACCATTTAAATCTGAGAGGTTGCATATGTGGATTCGGGGACAATTTTTCTTTAAATGTGGTTTATTTTAGGTATATGTTAATGCTGCACTTGGGAAGACAAGAAAATAGATAAGGTATTGAGAGCAAATGTATTTATACCTGGTAAAATAGCTACCACGCTGCCATTGTCTGTTTTACTGTGCATGTTCTACACAGCAGAATATTCAGTATATCGTGTCTGTAGACATCAGTCCGATCTCATTTATCATGTGTGTTTATAACACGCTGTGTTAAATCTTATAAATTCTTAAGCATATAAATTTTCAGTTTTGTACCATATTGTTTGCCTGTGTGTCTAAATAAATTTCTTACAAACAGAACAATGGAGAAACTAGGGGAAAACATTTGAAATTAGAAGGAATGATGTGTATTTGATTTGGAAGCAATACCCAACAAGAACATTGTCAGTAAGTTAGTTAGGTACTACATGCTGAGCTGTCTGCCTGATTGATTATTATGGTTTACTAAGAGTTGTCCTTCGGCTTCTGTTTGTGTCCACATACTGTCTTTTGCCTTACATTTTTGGGGCCATGGAAATTTCATTCTGTGTTTGTGCAGTGTTCAGCACTGTAGTGGGTTATCACTTCTTGAGAGATGCACAGAAATACAAAGACTAGTATTTACAACTTCCAAGTAAATCTAAGTTTCTTCCTTTGATACTTTTTCACATTTATGAAATAAATTTATTATACATTTTCTTCTGTTGAGCACAATATATTTTGTATTTCAGGTTCCCAAAGTATGTGTATGTGTCAATGATATAAAATCTGTTAAGAATGCCTAAGATCAATGTAAATGTATCACTGGCTTTCACCACAACTGATATTCATAAGAACCTAGATGTCTTTTGCAGATATATGTACAATTGCTTAACTTCTGATGGTACATGCTACCTTGCATATATATTCTCCAGCAAGGAGCCATCAAGGTGATAAGGGGGATGAAGCATGTAATATGTGAAGAGACACTGAGCCCTTTTTTTGTTTGTTTTGAGAAGGTTAAAGGGAGATATGAACTGTGTCTTCAACTACCTAATGGATAGGTACAGAAAAGATGAAGGTAGATGCTTCCTGGATGTGCATAGTGATAGCACAAGAGGTAATGAATGCAAGTTGCACTATATAATAAGAAATGTGAGGGGTGGGCGGGTTGTTTGTTTGGTTTTTTTTTACAGTGAAAGCAATCACACATCAGAACAGGTTGCCCAGAGAGATTCTAGAATCTCTTTTTTGGAAGATATTCGGAACTCAGCTGGGCAAGACTGTGAGTAACCTGCTCGAAGTTGGTCCTGCTTTGAGCAGCAAGATGGACCAGACAGATAACCTCCTGAGGTCCGTTCAGACCTCACTTGTTCTGTGAATCTGGGATTAGTTCTAAAATTGGCATTCTACCGCCTATTTGACTATCGGTATATAACTCCATTAAAGCCTACAGCTCAAAGAGGAGAAAACGGTTCTGCCTTTCACAGAGATCACTGGTTAGAGCACTCAGTCAAAACCTAAACTGAAATGCAGTTGTCTCTCTAATATGAGTGCCCTAATCACTAAGCTGGACAAGTCATGCTAGTTCATCTCTCTTGCTCAAATGAATATACAATTAAGTCTTGCAATCAAATGAGCAAGTTTCAACATAATGACTGAGAGCATCCTTTCCTCAGTGGCATTTCCAGTCATTTGGCCGGTCTCTTTAGACTTTAGAGGTGCTGATCAGATCCCTGTAGGCAGAGATGTAAAAGTCAAACCCAAATAAGCCTTATCTCTTGAATGAGCATCCTTAATATGAATTATGAAATAAAAAAAAAGAGAAATATTTTTTTTTTCCTCTTATACCTCTTGTTTTGATAGAAGTACCTTGATCCAGGAGGGGTTTAAAAATGGGGATTCTAGGCTTGTCTGCGTTGATGTGCTCTCAGGTATCTTAGAATTGAGTAGCAATGCCATAAAGAAGGTTGTGCTGGAGACTTATGGCAATTTTTTGCTTTAGCTTTAGTAGTTTACTGTCTAGGATGCATACCTTTATGAAACTCAGTCTAAGGCATCTGGCCCTCGTCTGTAGTGCATGGACAACCATAGGTTGGTTTTTGTTTTTGTTTTTGTTTTTTTTTTTTAAATCTTGCTGTCAGTGTTGGCCTTGAGTATTTTACAGTCTGAATTGGACAAAGAAAAATTCAAAGATGGCAGCAAAAGACGTCTTAAAATAAGAAGTTACATGTATAGAATAAATCTTTTATGTCCAAATTTTTTAGAAGAAAGGTTGAATAAAGGCAACAGGAATACTGGTGGTACTTATTTACATGAAAATTTTCAAAATACGGACTACAGTAGACTCCTAATGCCACTCTTCTCCATTAATAAAGGAGCCTGTTCTTTCTTTCTGGCTGCTGTAGGTTAGATGCAAAAAGGGACATGGGTATTGCGGTGCTGAACGTTGCAGTGCCTAAGAGGTAGGTGCCCTGCCTGCAGGAATGGGAAGTCAAACTAAAGCCCGGGCTGGAGCCACTGCGTGCCTGGGATGGTGGCAATACATCGCCTGTCATTCCCAGCGGTACTATCTGAGGGGTTACTTTGCCCTCCTGGATTTACCTTCATACTCTTTGGCACTGTCTTAGGAGAACAGATGCAAGCCTTGGATTTTAAGGGTAGCAAAAACTTCTTATCCTTCAGATCCATGGCTTGAGCAAATTGGTGTAAAGTTCCAATTTTGTCGTGTTTCATCACTTACATGGTAAATGTCATTGGGGGCTTGCTCAAGGATAAAATTATTGTTAGTGTGGACAAAAAACTCTCTCTCATCAGTATAAAATTAGTGAGAGAGTGTATTGGTGGATGAGAGGGAACAGTGAAATGGGATTTAGCAGAGAATGACACGTATTGGGTCAGAAGGAAGATGACAATAACAAGTTGATGGCTCTGATTTTTTTGCAGCTATATTTTGAATGAATTGAAAGGATCCCCAGAATAGTAATAGTGAGTCAATGATGAAAATTATTCTTATTGTAAATGTAAAGAGCAAGTGAAGAAAAAGCACTGCAGTGAAGCCAGAATTTTTTTTTTGAGCGTGGATTTTATTTTTAACACTTTTTGGTTTAGGAAGGGCACTCTGTCAAGAGATTACCATTGAAGGCATTTAACTTGCATTATGGCAGTAAATTTTCAAGACGGGAAAAGAGTGAGATGCTGCAGTGGGAAATTGTAGCAAAAAGGTGGTCAGAAACATGAATAGCTGTTAGTATTTTTTTGTTTTTCAGACTTCTATCTTTTTGCCTTTTAATACACATTTAAAAGTCTATACACACTCATCTGTTTATCAACAGAGTAGATGTACCTGAAGTGTATATGTTTTCCTCTTTCTATATTTTGTGTTTTAGCAACATCTTCCATCTGAGAATTTTTGCTAATTTCAAAATTGGTTTGTGTTTCACAATATTAATGTATTTATCCAGTCTGCAAGTAATTGAGGAATTGAGGCAGATAGGCTGTAGCAGCATATTTACAGTTTATGTTTCACAGAGCTAAACAAAGCTGTGCTTATATTATAAACTACAAAGATGTGTTTATACTACACAGTGCATAATTCTAAAATAAAGTAGTCTCACCAAGTGTCACTACAGTGAAAAATTTGCCAGCATTTCAGCAATTAAAAAAATATTTCTTCTGTTTTATTTTTCTGTTTTGAGTTATCTTAGCTTGAGGTGGGCATAGAGATTGTTATTTCAGGCTGAAGTCTGCTGCTTTACACTTTGGAAAAAAGAAAGTTGAGACATCACTGTTCTTCAGAACAGTAAGAGCAGTTGCATCTTTAGGAAGTTGGGCTGCTTTTCTATTTTTATTTTTGTGATCCAAAGTACGAAAATGAAAAGATCCAGACATTTCATCCCTACACATAAGATGATTGATATTATGTATTTGTTCTATTTAGAAAGGTCAAGATCTGCTATTGAGATATTTTGAAAAGGGGAACAACACTCAATAATAAATAGTGGCCAAACTTTGCAGTGCTAAGACTGCACTTTGATATGCCACTAAGACCGCACCTGCAGCTGGCAGACAGTAAACAATAACTCTGAATGCTTGTGAGATTTTTTCTTAAATCTTTAATAACCTTTCATTTAAAGCAAGGAAGGTCAATTGACATCCCTCATTTTATCACTGAAATTAAGGAAATTGTTTCAAGGGCAAGATAAGCAGATGACCCACTCATACCTTATAAAAGAATTTGTTTCAGAAAATACTTATACTGATTTTTGGTTAAATTTATTTTGCGAAGATTAAAGGACGAATAAACTAATTTCTTCTCATCCGGAGCTGACTGAAATCAGTGGAAATCTTGACACTAATTTCTACACCATGCTTTAGTTGTGATGTTGATGTTTAGAAAAGCCTGTTACAGGAATTTGTATAATCATCACTAATTTGCTCAAAGGCTAATCATCACCTTCAAAGGTCCCGTCTGTCCAGAGAGAGCTGCCTTAACCAGTTCCAATCAGTATGTACATATTTAAGGGAAATTATTGTACTTCCTGGAGACTAGAAGCTAAACAGATTCAGGGACGTACTGCAGCTGAAAGCACAGAAGGCTCCTTCTTTCCACCCCTCTGCCCCCCAGATTAACTCCCTATGGAGTTAGAGTATTCCTACTGTCACCCAAGTGCAATATATCCCTTTGACTTGAGTGCTTCTGTATGTTTTACGACAGGTATGATTGAATGCATATGGGCTTGATTCATTCTTTTTGTTTGCGGCTGAAGGTACAAAACCTGTTCTGTTGCCTTTCTTCTCTTAATGAAGGAAGCGGGATCTATATGGATCCCTGTAGCTTTATTGGCTTGTGTTAGCAGCTGATATGAAAAGGGATTATAGCCTCTGAAAGGAATTGACAATCATAGAAAGAAGTGTTAGGAGAGCCAGAAGAAAACAAAAACATTAGCCAACAACTTACTGCTGAACTGGAAGCGTTTGCAGTAAATGTATTTTAACTGTCTTTGAGGATTTAAAAAAAAAAAAGGCAAAAAAAAAAAAAGCCTAACAACACAGTGAGAATGTATTTACAGCAAACATTTCTTGGCCTGGTTCCTCAGCTGTCATGGTTATGACTCTGCAGCTACTGCTGCTGTGGGAACAGGCTGTGAGAGTATTTTCTTTGCTCTGCTTCCAGCAGTCTCATCTCTCCACAGATTACACAGGTATGCATGTGTCTGCCCTCCTTTGCATAAAACAAAGCAAATGCAAAACATGCAACTGTTTTGCTGGGTTTGTTGACTAGATGGGAAGAAATGATAGAGAGCTCATGGTGTCTCAAAATGGCTGTGCTGGGGCTAGAACTGATTTTTTATTTTTTTTCTTTTTTTTTTTCTTTTTTCCCCTTGAACTTTTAAAGGAAACTGTTTTGAGGCTTAAGGTTTCTCTGCAACAAAGTTCAGAACTTTGTCTAAATGGCATCCAGCTTCATTCATGGAAAGAGGTGGCGATTTAAGCATGTTCTTAAGTGTTTGCTAAACAGGAATACTGGTGTAGAGGAACTAGGAAAAGAGAAGGCACTATTTGTTTTCTTTTCTGAATGAAGCTTCCATTATTTACGTGAGACTTTAAAAAAAAATAGTAGACACCTAATGCCACTCTTCTACTTTCTCTATTCTTCTCCATTAATAAAGGAGCCTGTTCTTTCTTTCTGGCTGCTGTAGGTTAGATGCAAAAAGGGACATGGGTATTGCGGTGCTGAACGTTGCAGTGCCTAAGAGGTAGGTGCCCTGCCTGCAGGAATGGGAAGTCAAACTAAAGCCCGGGCTGGAGCCACTGCGTGCCTGGGATGGTGGCAATACATCGCCTGTCATTCCCAGCGGTACTATCTGAGGGGTTACTTTGCCCTCCTGGAGGTACCTTCAGACTCTTGGCAATGCCTTAGCAGAATAGGTGCAGTATCTTAGAGTGCTGAAGTTTAGAACTTGGTGTGGAATAAGTGGAAATTAATGGTGTAAGTCAAAGTTGGTAGGTTCACTGGCTGGAAATGAACAATACCGAAGATGTTGAGCAAGAGGGCTACTAGGAAAGGCCTATGGGATGTGTCTCATTTTCTGTCTCTGTCCTGGATTTCAGCACCTAACTGTAGCCTGTATCGGACAGCTCTGTGGAGCTCAGATTTAGAGCCAAAATCTAATATCTTCTGTTTGCTGCCAAGACCTTTCTTTCGGTTTAATTTGACAGGCTTATTCTCCGTTCATAATAACAGCCTGGGAAGTTTCCATAACCATTCATCCAGGACATGGGAGCTGCAAGTTCAGTTGCTTTCTCAGTTTAGCTTTTAAGCCTGTATTTCCTGCTACCCAGGAGAGTGCCCTGAAATCACATACTGTAGTCAAAACCTTCTGCTCTACAGCCAGGGATGCAAGATTCCTGGGGCCAGGACTAGCCGTGTGAAAAGGGGAGCGTGACCAGTGCTATGCAGGAAATCCAGTTAATCCGAGGTTTCAGCTTTCCAGGTTAATACCTCAGCTACTGGCCTTATACAGGGTCCTGGTTGCTTCTATGGCTTTTGCATTCTTGATTGTACAGCGGCCCAGGTAAATGCCACCTGCCTGAGAAATTGAAACTCACATCTTCCAGTTCATGGATAGGTTCTGTCATATGTCTAATTATGATATTAAACAGCCGCAATTATAACAGCAGAACCACAGGCTTTGTCTTGTTTTGTTTTTACTGGCCACGAGTGCTCAGCTTTTTGTTGGATTCGGTGTTATCACTGGCAGGTGCGGTTAGAGCATGCCTGCTAGATTGGGCCTGTAAGACTTGCTCCTTTCTCACAAATGTGTGTGTAATTAATGGATCCCAAATGGGTTTCTGGTTGAAACTTGGTCCTCGGTGGAGATTTTGGTATTTCCCTTCCTGAGTAGTCAAGATCTTTAGGAGAATTTTTAGGGTTGCTTCTGAATGCATAGGTGGAGCTCACCAAAGCTGCTTTTTTAGGCTTTTTTTTTTTCTTCATTTTTCAGCATTTCTTTTTATCTTTTTGATCAAAACAAAGGTGAAACCTCCCCACCCCTAAACATTGATACATTGTTTAGCATTACACACTAATTTTACTTAGTAAATAAACTATGAATATAACTATATAAACAGCTTTTTAAAATTAATATTGAATTAATATGTTAAACTGATTGCACAGAGTTGTTTGTTTTTTTTTTTAATAATCCAGCTGGCATTCTGACCGTTGGAAGCTGACAGACTGATCCTTCACTCACACCGTCCTCCCATATCTCTTTTGTGCCCAGAAAATAACTGCAGATATCCAAGAATAGCAGCAGTTTTTGTACCAGTATTCTTTGTAGAAAGTGATTATTTCTCACATACCAAGTGATTGACACAAATGTAAAGTAATTGTGCTTAAGGTACTAGAGATTAGTGTCTGTTTTGGTGTCCGTCCGTCCCCCCCCCCCCCCCCCCCCCAACAAAGAAAAAAACCCACTTCTCTGTACTATTTATGAAGCTGTGATAGATTTTTCTCCTCTTACAGTGTTTTGCTCCATCAACAGTATCTTTTAAAAGAAGGAATATGTTCTCCCAGCAGAATGATGCCTTTGGAATACAGCTCTTTATTATGCAACTAAAGTGGGTGCCCATTTTAAGTACTTTTTCTGCTAGATGTAATCAGTTTTTTCTGTATAAAAACCATGAAGTAAGAATTGGAGCTAAATAAAAATCTAGGAAGCAAATGAAAATATGAAGACTGTCCCTTGCTTGGGAGTAATCACTGAATACCCCTGAAATTAATGGTATCAGCACCTTCAGCAATTTGTTTTAATTAGGTTTAGATTACAAGTAACACTTTTAATTTATTGTTGCAGATTCATAACTGAGGTCACTGGTGAATGCAAAAGCATGGTTTTGTGGGCACAGCAATTATTTTGGCAATCTATATGCAATGCTCTCACAGATTATCTGTTGTCTAATTCATAGTAAATGCTCTTACTACTCTAGGAATAAGACCTTCAGCACATCTTTAAATTGTGGCAATGCTATGTCTACAGTTTTTAAATTGTATTTATTTTTATTTTTACATCTTGTCTGTGTCTAATGCACTTTCTGTGTTCCACTCTTCATAAGGACAACCTATATGCAGTTGTTCTTGTTCCTTTCTGACCTAAAGGCAGTTCTTTTAACAGAGAATGTATAGCAACTTTACAGTCACAGTCCTGTGGTCAAGAATCCCAGCAAGTCAGTGATCTGCTTTGCTTGCTTTTGCATGTGTTCCCACTTACACTCTTTTTTCACACTCTCGCATCCTCTTGAATCTTCCTGTGGGATTGAAATGTTCTGTATTTTGTGCAGCCTTGTTGTGATGTCTTGTTTCTCATTGGGTGTATTGATTGTTGTGCTCCGACAGACAGAGGCAGACTCTCCAATGCTGGTTTCATTAGCAAGGGTAGACTATTTTGAATTCAGTGACTGGGAGGGATATGCTTGTGAATTTTAAGTACAGAAAATCTGGAGGATGGAGTTTTATCCATATTCATGGAAAAACAGGTTATTAAAAAAAACCCACAACATTTCATTATTGAAAATTAGTATTTTGTCTCACAGCTATTAATCTGAGACCTGATAACATCTCACCAGACAAAAACCCAAGTCCTATGTTGAGATTTTCTGTCTTTTGGCCTCAGTTCAGCGGTCTACATCTAATTGATTCTATTCCAGTTTTTACATTGCACAGTTTTTGGTAATATTGGAGGGTTTTCTTCAGCGGCATTTTCAGTGACTTGAATAACATCTATCATGTTATTTTCTTCTGTAATCCTTTTTCTGAAGGCCTTAGACTGTCCTGTGTAGAAGTTCCATCTTCTGTACAAAAAAGCATTATACATTGTACTTAAGAAACAGAATTTTCTGACCTTTTTAATCTAATGATTTTTAAGCCCTAATTTAAAATCAGTGTCTCAATGATGGGCATGAAATGATGCCTATATTAGTCTGATGGTACCCCAATAAAGAATTTATTAGTTTTCTCATTGTACCAGAATATGAGCTGAAATTTAAGGAAGTTAAATGACTTGTGAAGAGAATTAGGGACATTGCTTTCCATTGCAGAGCTTAAGCATTCAGTCTTAAACTGTATATCAGCTTTTAACATCATTACAGAAATATTGGCTAAAATATGTATGGGGGGGTGGGCTTAATAAGCTTCTCCCTTTTGATATTTGTTGCCAGCACTTGTAGTATTTCCTTCTGTTGTTATTGTAGGG
>NW_008824356.1:974964-1005190 GCF_000699105.1 Pygoscelis adeliae
AGGGAAAATCTGAATCAGACAGCATATATAAATTGTATGAGCTTAAATTGGGTCCTGATAATACTGCCTTAAAAATGTGTTGTTGACTTTCGATTTGATAGCTCAACAATGCTGATGCCTTTGTGTATTAGTAGGGAGAGCTCAAAGAGAATTTATAGTTTAGATGACGTGCTTAACGTAGCTGCATCAACCTGGTGATTAGTTTAATTAGATGATGTGATGCTAGCCCACTTCTGATTTGTTTACATTTATATTACTTTACTTTTGTGATTAATTTTATTGCTAAAAGGCATAAGAATAGAAACTTGCCTAGTTCCATATTTATTTTCCAGTCATCATTATTCAGCAGCTGAACCACAGACAGTTCTATATCGTAGAACAGGAAGAAAAAGATCATACATTTCTGAAGAAAAGTTTCTGCAAATTATGTAGTGCAGACTGTTTGTGGGTCAAGGGTAGCAGATCAACGATCAACCTCAAGACAGACTACATAATAAAAGTTTGCTTCTCAAAGTGTCATCTTTTAGAGAACAAGTGCTTTGGGTCCCTGAGAAATGGGAATCTCGGCTCACAAAGGCTCTTTGTAGTAACAACTCAAACCTAGTGGAAGAGTCTTTTATATGTGGTAGTGCTGATACAGTCTCCAGCAGGTGTGCTGGGGATGCACAAAAATATTCCTTTTCAGTCATCCCCAGAGACTGTCCCGGACTCTTGCAGCCGTGCCAGGCTGTCCCACAGCTGTGTGCCGTCTTCCGTTCAGGCTGACACGGCGTTGACTGGGCTTTCTGAAATTTAGCAGGAGCCCGGTGTTGAGTGCCTTCCCTCAGTCTCCTGGAACACCCCATAGAGAATAACCTCTTTATTGTCATCTTCTGGGAGTTTTTTAGTTTTGTAGGTTATATAGGTGAAGGTAACAGAAACTTCAGGCTACTGCATTTGCCTTCATTTCTTAACATTATTAAAAGCCATCATGGAAGAGGAGGCCAGTTTCTCTTTTGGTGGTTGAATTGAACAGGACTCTGGCTTCCTTCTTAGGCACTTATTTCTAAAAGTTACTCTAAGTCTATGTGGAAAAAGAATAAGAGAATTTCCGTCTCTTTATGGAAATCTTTGGAGCAAACTGTTCTTACGCTTCACCTCAATTTCTCTCTGAACTTGGCAGAACAGGCTGCTCAGAAATACCTTAGAGGGAATTTGAACCGTTGCAGTGCATCTGTTTTTCATGGTGTTAGATTACAAGTCTTTGAGATTGGTTAAGCATCAGAGGACAAGTCAAAGGGGCAATCTTCTTTTTCAGAAGTGTCGAGTTGTTTTAAGCACTATGGAATATCCTGCTATGGCATAAGTAGTTATTTCACTACCAGAGAGAAGGTTTCCATAGGGACTAAAAATCTTCTGGTTTATATCTGGGGAATTTCCCCTTTCTTTATCAAATATTTCTGAGTATTAATAAAAGTATTTTTTTATTAAAATGCCATGTTCCATTATACTATTCCTAAATTACCTGTTTTCTTACATCCATCATGAAACTACTTATTTGTTCCCAACATCTGCATATGTTTAAGCAGAATCTTTAATTTTTCAAGGAAATCTTTTTAAATATTTGCTTTATCTTGCACTAACAGATGGGAATGTATACATATTCAGTTAACAACATAATTTCTTACCTTTATTTTGTTTAGCTGTTTGCCTGTATTAACTCATCTATATATACAACAAAGTAGTTAGGAGGAAGGGGGATAAGGCAGGAATAGACCTTAAGCTGCCTGCAGTGTAGCTCTTAATACTTTTCTGATATTGGTGTTCGAAGCCTGGCTGGCTGCTGCCAAGTCTGCACCTGCAGTGCTGCTTGATTGAAACTCTGCACGTATTCCTCTTAATAAGAACAAATAAATAATATCTTCTGTTATTTACCAAACACCAGGATTACTTCAAAACCACAAGAGTAGCAATCCCTCTTCAGTGCTACTATTCTGTCATTTCTGCCTCATGCACAGAGGATGCTCAGGCTTCATTCCTCAGCAGAAATGCCATCTATATCTCGGTGCTCTAGCTCGGGTTTAACTTGCTGTTTGGAACCCTTACTCAAAATGCATATCTGGTATTTTGATTATGAATTGTCACATAAACAGAGTGATTGATTAAAGTAATTTACATAGAAGCATTCGTGGTGTTTCTGAGCAAGGGAAAATACACAGAAGCACATGGGTCTTAATTACATTGCTTAACAATAAATGTCAAGTTAAACCTTTTTTAAAAAAGATGAATGCTATACTTAAGGAAAGTGCAATTACATTTCTGTGGTTTGAAATGTTTTACACACTGTATATATTAGAGGGGCAAAGATATTAAGACCTCTGTACATGCAAAGGTGCTGACAGATTTCAGATGCTACGAGGCAGGCTTTTGTAACCGCTGTCCACTTATTGCTTGCAAAGGGAACTTGTTTAATGTAATGTGCTGTTAATCTGAGCTCATTTACTTGTATGCAACTGCATTTGCATACAGACACACTTATCAGAACTGATTGAGAACATGAGGACTAGTGGTCCTGATTTGGTAAATTGTTGCATATAAACAGGATTTGCATTCAAATTAGTGTTTTATATCACAGCCTGATTATACATCCCATTTTAATAATGTTGAATGAATGGCAATACTAGATTTCAGAAAGCCACTCCTGATTATATATTCCAATTCAAAATTTAATTAAAAATGTCTCTCCTCCCTTTTTTTCTCCTTTGCTGAAATTTAGTAACAGACCTGGAATTTCTTTTCCCATTGAATAACATGTACGCTTCTATAACAAATCATTATACCTTCCAAATTACAGTCAATAATTGGTTTAATAAAAGGCTGTCATTCTGCTTGTGTATTCCTGTGGGAGGGTAATGGAGGAGCAACTGAACTCCACAGTGTTCATCATCTACTTGCAGAATAGAAGAGAATAAGAAGTCTACAGAGAGTAATGAGATGAGGTGCGGAGTTCCCCAACCTAAGTCTGAGCAAGTCCGTATGTCCAGCGGACACTGTTCACTACTGGGCAAAAACACTAGCTCAATTCTTTTCAGCAATTATAGCTATGTCATTGTGGTGCAGCTCTCCATTCTCACCCTGAATTACAAATAAAAAAGAAGAGAATAAAATTGTGAGGATAACTATTTGACTACATCCAAACTCCAAAATTAAAACCAAGGTTAGTTTTAATGAGGAGCAGTTTTCCAAACTAGTTTACCATTTGACTTCCACCAGTTCGGCACCACAGCAGTGGCATAACTCAGAGAGGTGTGTGGAGGGTAGTTCTCACTTATATTCAAGACTTGTGCACATAGACACCTTCACTGTTGCCTTTTCTGAACTGGTGTAACAAAAGCCTGTCTTCCGTCCTACTCTGCACAGCAGCAACACACCCTCTCCACTGCTGCTGGGATGGTGCAGCTTCTCCATTTTTCTGTGCTCAGATTTATAAGTATTATAATGGAGCACAATTCATTTGATAAAGACAGCTCATTTCTTTTTTTGCAATCCATGAATTTGAAGAAAATACATGAAATAAGATGGTTTCAGTGCCATAAATTAAGTAAAGCGTTATAATCTAATTGCACTATGTGTTAACATTTTTCCTGTTGCCTAGCAGTGAGATTTACCTTGAGATTCACCATGTGCTTAAGATTCCATTATTAACTTCTGTTTTCAGAGGTCTATAACTTCAATAAAAATCATTACTTATAGGACAATCCAGAAAGTGCATGTTGAAAGTTCTTTTTGTTGTTATGGGGTCGCTTACTAAGGAAGTTTGAGGCAGAAAGCTCTGGTGCCCTCTGATTTCTGTACCCCTTCTCCCATTCTACTTGCCTGGTAAATTTGGGAAGTAACTTCTTGAACAACAATTGTTTTGTGTGTTTTTGAAGCAGTAAGATCTTTATAAAAGTGTTCTTTTACTCTAAAGGTTCTACATGGAGATGTTTTTACCAAGGCAGCTACCTCTGCTTAGAAGAGCAGCAACTGCTTTGTGCTTCCCCACAAAACTGGATGCCTAGGAAAGGGTTTGAGCACTGGTCTTCTCCATTAGCATTCCACATAGTAGTGGAATAACTCTGGATGTTTATTTTGGGGAACTGTAATGCTTGCTAGGTAGGAGGATCACATGGAGCTTGATGAAGGAGACTAGCGCTTGAAGAGGTTGGAGGAGCAGAACCTCTGGTAAGAGTGAAAAGGAAAGCTATAGGACAGGCCCAGAAAGTCACCTTGTTCCACAGGAGCAGCTAGCTTAAAGTTAGGGCCAGCAAGTATATGCAAAACCAGACAGCTTTTAGCTATGGGGAAAAACCCAGTGTATTTATTTTTTATTCCAGTTACCTCTGGTAAGGGTGGGGTTTGGATTGTCTTGCACTACTCCATGAGGTAGTGGTGTACCTCAAAGGACTTGAAGTTGAGCTCGTGGAGAAAAGGGCTGAGAACTACTCAATATTCAAGTTTTTTCAAGAACCAAGTGTTTTTGGCAGACAAAGTGATTGGAAACTGTGTCAGAATGATAGTAGAGCTGTGCCACTCATAGATATGTTTCAGGGCTGCATCTTGCTGCAAGGCAGAAAGCAAAAACCCAGTTTATTCATAGTTTCTGTAGAAGTATTTAAAGAAGGAAAATATGATTACTGGACTCGTAAATTTGGACTTAAAAAAAGATGCCAGGATCAGCCTTTATGAAGACATGGGGGAGGGGGAAAAAGGTATTTTGAGTTAATCCTTTTTAAAAAAATAAACCCCTCTATACCTTAGCGTTTCAAAATGGTTGTGATTATTATGAAAGATTTCATTTTGCATATTGAGATTTATGCACTTAACTATTTATAAGAGGATATATGTGTTTAGTTGTGAATCTTTAAGGAACTTGAGTTCACTCATGTTGTAAACTACTGCTATTTTTTAACATCTATGTAATTTCAATTTGTCACCTTTAGAATGGTTAATTTTTAATTAAGAAACAGAAATTTAAAGTTTATGCCTTCAAGTGAGCGAAGTAATTTTCACTGGAAAAGGAGGCATTCATCAGCACTGGCATTTATCTTGCTTTATAACTAAGCAAGATTAGTTAAGAAAAACAGAGTAAGAAACAGATTTCTTTAGATAAACTGGCTTCTCTACCCCATGCTTATGTTTTAGTATGTATATTCTTGCACATATATGTAATTTTTCTTTGGGGTTATGTAGTCTCAATATGATTATGAATGCTAATTACTTTTAGAAATCCGCTAGTTATATGTCATTCTTGTTGACAAAATATAGATTTTATAAAATAATACAGGTATTGTAGGTTAATATTAAATGTGGAAAAGTGCAGTGTTTGCTGTGGTTAACATAAGTAGCATTTCCTGTTTAGCTAGACTGTCCTAGGCACCATTTAGTGCTCCTGCAACCTTTGTATAGAAAATGAGGAAAGGGAGGTGTGCCCGAGAGTCCCTAATTTAGATGTTTAAAGTTAGAATTTGCAACTAACCTTCCCCATTCCCCTTCTCCCATAAGTGCTCCGAAATCTTCCATCTTCATCAGCCTGCCTTGAAAAATTCCATTTCTCACTGGAGTGCTACATTGGGTTAGCGGTCTGGATTTCACATCGCTTGTGCTTCCCCAGATCATCATCATCAGTACAAGAACTGAATGAAAATGCATGAGTGTTCCCCTGACAGGGTCTAACACTCCAGGACAATAACTGGGGGACTGGCAAAATATCAGTTGTTTTTGCTGTTAAAATGACTCCGAGGGAATGTGTAAAATAAAAGAGAATGTAAAATCCTATTCTTGTTTGGTATTTTCCTGTATTAAAGCAGCTCATAGACTGTTACCTTATATCCGTTGTATGAATCAGAAACATACCATATAATTGCATTATGTCTGTGTGGAGAGAAAAAAGAGGGGGAGACATTTGTGAGTCTTTATTTTTTTAACATGGCTATGACTTCTAAAGCTTCTGTACTGCAGAGGCAAAAGACCTTATATCATTACTGCTGGCTGGTAAGAGTGCACTGGTACTAACCTGTGCCATGTCAGAATCGAATCGAGGATCTGCCGAAGCTTGGTTAAACCATTGGGCAGTGTTTAGGCGAAGTACAGCTTGGCTTTACATTATATAGAGTAGACCTAGGGCCATTTCTGTTCTCATGAAGAGACCGTGCATTGCAGTATGCAGTGCTCTCGAGGGGGTGATTTGGCTCTCCTGGAAATCTGTCCTGGTAAAGAACGTAAATAATCACAGCATTCTCACATTTGAGCCTAATAGGTATTAATAGTCACTCTCATTTGATGCTTAGCAACCAGTAAACTTTTTTTATTGTGTGATGTTGTATGTACATTGAAAGTCTGTGTAATTATACCTGGTGATTTAACAAAGCCTTTTTTTTTTTTTTCCCCCCTCCCAACAGCTCTTTTTCCTAGAAAAAGTTCAGTACCAATAGCTCTCCATGTACAAATAACTTCGCAACAACAAACCAGAAAAAAATTACTAGAGATTTATATGTAGTTTCAAAGAAGTGATAAGAAGCAAGCAAAATTGGCTTTAAATTAACGGAAACAATTCCTAAACAGCATTTGTTGCACAAACCCCAGAATTTTAGCCTGAATTTTACCTAACATTTGCTTCTAAGCTGTGATTAAGCAGCTGCAAAGTAAAAGTCTTAAATTAAGTTGTTGCTACCTTTTTGGGGGGAAAGAATTCAATAAGGATTATTCTCATGAAGTTAATAATAAAGTTATGGTCATAGTTGTGAGTGATCAGCAAAGATTGTATCTCTTAGGAAAAAAAAAAAGTCTTGATCCTGTACTGAAAGCATGACTAAAAGGGCATCTCATATCATTCTTTTGAGGTGTCCTTGGTTCACTTGTTTTACGTTGTGTTTTATTGCAGTTCTTGTTTCCTATAAAGTGCCTTAAATAAAAACACTTCAAACCTCCAACATACATTTTTATTGTCATCTTCTAGGTTGACTGGGGTCGACTGGACTATTTAGTAATTGACATGCCACCTGGGACTGGAGATGTACAGCTGTCAGTCTCACAGAATATTCCGATTGCAGGTGCGTGTATTGCTTGACTGTTTCAGAGATTTGAAGTTAGTTAAGTCTGGTAGCTTCAGAAAAATCTTATTTTAAAATGCCGGTCAAAAATTCTGTTAATTGTCTTTCTAACACACTAAGAAACTGTTCTGTCAGTAGTGTGGTGGTGAAAAATCCTATCAGTGATGTTTAACATGTTAGCATTGTGATTGTATTACTTTCTTTTAAGCTAAGTTTTGAAAAGATTGAGAAGTCAAGTATAGTAGTACTCTGCAAGGAAAGGCAGTCATGCCAAAAGCTGGTAAGGTTAGTAGTAGAAAATGTTTTCTTTGTCTGTACCTACTGCATAGTAAAGTTAACACAATAAAATAGTTTGTCTTCATGATTGCTTTTTAATTAGAAGCTGACAATGCTGTTAATGTACAACATTTATTCAGATAAACTATGCAGCACTGTAATACACTAATGCATTCTTTTTCCTCTCATGTTACGAATTTGACTCTTTGTAGGGGATTTACACTTTGACAAATCAATCTTGAGATATACAGGCTGCCCTCTAACGTCATTGGTTTCAGCAGAAGTTAGAAATGCTGTCTCCGAAAGGATGCTGAGCCTCTTGTGAGATCTGATAGACTGTAATGGTTTGACATACTTCCACAGAAGCAGTTGTCAATAGCCAATATAATCAATGTTAGGAACTCAGTGGTAAAAGAGACAAAGCAATGATTATGGTTCCAGGAATAAATTAATAATTGCTGCAGCTCTTCACCAGGAGGGGTAGTGCACTTTGGTGGCAGTAATGCAGTGAAGGGAAGCCACTAAATATGCAATTTGCAGAACTATTTTCACTTGCATGTCGAACTCTTACCAGGCTGCCTGATAAGTTTAACAAATAAAGAATTGTATATCTCTAAAAGCTCATAGGATAGGACAGGATAAAAGAGTTAGCTACAGGTATAGGTAGAAAGATTGGTGTGTGTTATAGACATGCCTGCATATAAAAGCACTAGAGCTAATGGATTTTGGGACATACACCTTGGTTTCACAGCAAAACCATCACCACTGTTACAGCACAGTGAAGTCTACAGGAATGAAAGGAGCCCTTTCACAGTCAGGTAGCAGCTTGTATATTTTCCTTAACACAGTCATGTCTCAGCTGCAATTCGTACATGATAACCACAGTTACCCATACACCTACAAGGCAAAATTTTTGACAGTAGTTAAATTTAGCGTTAAGGCTGTGTGGTATCTCATAATCTTCCATGCTGTCAACTTTAGAAAAACTTAAATCTTTTGTCATATAAAACTCAAATGTTAGAGAACATGCTAACTCAGCTGTAACGCTATTACCCCCAAATTGTTAATAACCATGGGAAGTTCCCTCTGCTGTATGTGATTGTGTTGAGTGGTGGAAGGGAGCAAATCAACAGAGTCATGATGAAGGATTTAATGACTTTTTCCCATAAGAAGTAGCAGAGGAGGCTTCTAGTGCCTTAGCTTATCTGTGACCTGGAACATATGATGAAAAGCAAACCGTGATTCATACCTATTTTCTTAAATACAGTGCTTAGTAGGTTGTATGTGTGAGTAGCAAAGCAGGAGGGACTTTTATTCCCTGGGTTTTTAAGCAATGAGGTGAAACATGACAGTGGTACGGAAGTTTTTGGTAAGGTAGAATTTCACATTAAATCTTGTATGTAAGGGCAGTAAAATTATGAAATTAAAGAGGTGTGGCTTTATCTTAATGGATTATGTTTTTTTTTTTTAAAGTATGGTGGGTACAGATAATTGCTGTTCACTACAGTGCACCTAATGTCCTAATTTAACATAGAAAAGGTCATTAGACTCTTGATCTTCAAGAGATTTTTGTATGCCCTTTTCTCACAGAATTCTATACTGTCTTCAGAAGTGTGAGTGGTTGTGGTGTTGGTGCACTGGGTCCTCTGGGACAGAGAGGTGATGGGGGAAAGTACTTTAATCCTGTATTTCTTCTAAGTTTTGCTGAGGTCTGTTTGTGGAAGGTCACAAGATCTTTCTAACTGATACAGCACATCAGTAAATGGAAACCTTAATTTAGTTTTTTTCATAATACTTACATCGTCTTGGAATGTCATAGATGTTAACAAAAGCAAAACACGTTATAAAAAAAAAGTTGGATTTTCTTGCTAAGGACAGCAATGTCTTCATTCTTGTGTGGATGTAACAAAGTGAAGAATTGAAAGTAAATAATTTTTATTCAGTATTTTAATTAGTTTTCCATATGAGAAACCTGTGGTTCTCATACCTGTTGAATCAGGTTTTGAGGCAAGTCAAAGTAGACAAGATGTTGATTTAAAAAAAGAAAAGGAAAACAGGTTCAAAACAACAAGCAGTGCAGATTTTCTTGATACGCCATAAAAAGGGATAAATTCTTACCCATGTCTGTCTTTAAACTCTTCACTATGGCCTTCTGGCTTTTTTTTTTTTTGTACAAGTATGGGCTCTTACAAATTCCTAACTGAAGACAACATTTTGATTTGAATTCTGAAATGGCTTCACATTGTTACCACAGTTGCTCAGTTCAGCTTAGTACTTCATCAGCCCTAACTTCATAGAATTAGGAGTGATAGCATCACTTTACATTTGTCTTTCCCATTAGTTGGTTTTGTTAGGCATGTTGAGGTCAACTCTTGCAGTTTAAAAAAATGTGTATTGTGCTTTTAATGAAGACAAGCACAGCAGACAAGGAGTGATAAGATTTGCAATTCCTCGTGTTCTTGCTGGCTCAATGAATTTTAGTGATTTATAAAGAATTTCCTCTGTTGTGTATTGTGGATATTTTTCATTCTCATTGGAAGGGCTTCTTTGTGTATTGCAGCTTGAACTGCGCTTTCTTCTTTTACTCTTGTTACTTGGTTTCTGTCTATTTGACAGTCCAGAGCCTTGTTTAGCATGCTTTTATTTTCTTCAACCTTGTTCCTTTCAAGAGTACGGAAGATAGTGTTACAGATCTTGATGATGATGTCTTTGGAGCAGTCTACAGAATTCTGCTGTTTTTGTGGGCTCCATCTTCATTTGCAATTCACGTTTCTATGCTGTGTGTTCTCTTTTATTTTTTTACAGAAAGTATTTGGTATTGTGCCATTCTCTTCCCTCCCCAGTTTTCTTGTTCTTTCTTCATCCTTTGAGGATACCTTGGACAGTCATGGTATTAGTGGCATAATTTCTCTCTTTTTCTGAAGAGACAGCATATATATCTTAGTTACGTACATTTGCAAGTGCATTATCTAGTTTGCATGAAAGTTGTACTTTGATTTGCATGCATGCGTATGTGAGATACAGTATTTGCATTACAGTTTCTTCATTATTTATCTGTGGCTTCCTAGGGGTGGACAGTGTAGAAAATTTTTATTCTGTCTCAATAAATTTACAGAATCTGCACACATATTTTTGCCAGCCACTTACAGATTTTTCTGTGTGAGAAAGAGCACTGGTAAAGGTGTTTTGGGGTGGGTTTGCCCAGGTGGGGCATGAGAAACTGTAGCACTGCAACATCTGACAATCAGAGAGGGACTCATAGGATGTGTGAAATAGTATTGGTTTTTAATTTTAGAAGACTTTTTGTCCTGCATCATAGGTACCATAATTATCTTGAGTCAAAAAGAGATTGGAGCAATACCTAATGGGTAAAAGCAACACAACAAAATATGTCATGTAATTCTGGTTGTCACTAAAGAGAATATCAGCCTCACACAACTTCAGTTGGAGTGACAGTTTTGTGTGGGTACTTTTCCTTCTTTAAAAGAAGATAAAAAAGGAAACTACCGTGACTTTCGGTTTTTATTTTATTATTCTTAGTCACCTTACAAGGAGATGCATCTTATTTAGCATATTATTCTTCAATCATCCGTAACTTTTCTCATGTCGCAGTCATTCTCAACAAACTAGTAGATGAGAAACGATATGATAGTTTGAAAATGTGATACATATTACTGTTCTACCACCACGTCTTCCTTCAGATGCAAGTCTGCTTTCCAAATAGAAATCCAGGGTCAGTCTGGAGAAGAGGGCTTTGTTTATGGTCCATTGTTACTTAATTTGTATTTAGTTCTACTTCTTTACTTGTGCTTTGTTCTTCTGTTTCATCTTTTGCATGAGATGTCCGGAAGTGGGTTCTTTATCATGTATTGAACATGCATGCTTGGGAAAGTTTGAAGTGTCCTTACATGTTTTCCAGCCTTTAAAACATAGGGGGTTTCAGATGACACTATGATGTTGGATATTAAGATATAGCATAAACTAATGATATTATGAAGAGCGAGGCTTGTGATTCCTTCGCGTTACCTAGTTGCTAAATTGAGAAATCTAAGTGTGTGTATCTGATTATTAGATAAAGGAGCCATAAATCAAATCAATAAGTAATATCAGAGATGGAGGATGAGCCTCCCTAAACACTGGGAGAGAAGTTTATCATTCTCTCCCTTTAGAGTGCGAAGGCTGCGTGGGCAGCAGCAAGGGCATCTCTGTTCGAGAGGCAGTTCGAGGGCCCTCCTGGCACAAGTGTTTCTTCCTCATGGAGAAGCTCCATTGTGGGGGCTGACCATTAAATAAATTAGGCTGGCTACTGCCCTTTCTTTATTAATGTTAAAGTGAAGTCTACATTAGTGAAGTGTGACAGCTTGACAGCTCTAGAGACTGATGCTCTGTCTCAGTTGACAGAACCGACTCCAGGTCAATACTGGAATTGTTTCATTTGCTAAACTTTGTCATATCACTCTTTTCTTTGGATATCGAGATGCCATGGCAGTGAAAGCCATTAGAAATATACACCTGTCCAGTGGGAAGCAGACTGAGACAACCAAATAATTTCACATCTTACTGAACAATCTTTTAATAATTGCAGTAGTGAGCACTGGACTGAACTGTGTTTATGCAGGAGACCTAAAGATAAAAGGCTTTGTGTTTTATTTCAGTGCTTTTAATTTTCCCGCCTTTTGGAAGTAACTTTTTTTTTTCCACACAAAGCATGTATTATTATAATCTTATTATTATAAGCTCTAAAAAGGCTGTTAATAAGAATCAGAAAAGACAATTAGTCAACATAAGCGAAGTGAAAGCAATGTGAATGCTATTTTATGTTTTTCTCAAGTTCTATAAAAGCAGAAGCATTGCCATTGCTAGTCATACAGGGAATGACTTTCATCACCTTTTGGATTTAAAATCAACATAGTACAGAGTTCTTACCATCTTTTTATTGCCTTATCCTATAATGGTGTAATTTTTCCTAATGATTGCATCTTTCAGCAATATGTAGATCTTAATTATCTTCTGAATGCCTTTTGCAGATAAGGCTGAAATATTTACCAAAGGAGTTTTTGTTACTTCAAATATGAATTTTCAAAGAATTGTAATAATAAGGTTTCTTTTGATGGTAGTGTTTTGATGGATAGGTTTAAAAAAATAAAAAGCATATTTCTGTCTTTATTGATTAAGCGTTAAAAGTCTTATTTGTATTCAAATATGTACATTGAAGAGGAGAGAGTAGAGGGGTGCCACCAACTTGAAGACACTTGGCATTTTTAAGTTCTGAATGAAATGTGACACACCAAACTGGTGAACCACACGATTTACTCATATTTATGCCAGTTTCACGCAGGCCAGGCTGTAGCCTTGTACCCAACTGTCTTATAGCAGTGTGTGGGACTTAGGAGAAGCAGGTCCTGCCTCAGCATACAATAACATACAAGAACAGGAAGTTCCAGATGACGAGTAGACTGTCTGTTCAGAAATGGGCATTAAAAACAGCAAAAAAGAGACTTTCAAATCAGATTTTTAAAAAGAAATGTCCTGGTTTTGGCTGGGACAGAGTTAATTTTCTTCCTAGTAGCTGGTATGCTGTGTTTTGGATTTAGTATGAGAATAATGTTGATAACACACCGATGTTTTAGTTGTTGCTGAGCAGTGTTTACACTGATGAAGGACTTCTCAGCTTCTCATGCCCTGCCAGTGAGAAGCTGGGAGGGGGCACAGCCAGGACAGCTGACCCAAACTGGCCAAAGGGATATTCCATACCATGTGACGTCATGCTCAGTATATAAACTGGGGAGAGTTGGCCGGGGGGGGTGGTGACCGCTGCTCAGGAACTGGCTGGGCATTGGTCGGTGGGTGATGAGCAATTGCATCGTGCATCACTTGCTTTGTATATTCTTTTATCATTATTACTATTATTATTGTTATTGTTATTATTTTCCCTTCCTTTTCTGTCCTATTAAACTGTCTTTATCTCAACCCAAGAATTTTACTTTTTCTCTCCCCGATTCTCTCCCCCATCCCACTGGTGTCAGGGGGGAGTGAATGAACAGCTGAGTGGTGTTCAGCTGCCTGCTGGGTTAAATCACAGCAGAAAACACTGTTGATGTTTTAAAAAATTATGCATGAATTAGCGTGAAAAAGAATTGTGATTTATGAGATAAAGGTGTCTTTTTAAATTAACGAAAATTGCTAGCTGAGTAGGTATGGTGCTGTCCTCTTGTCTTTTCTGAAGAGAAATGATCAAAAAACCCCCAATGCTGCAGTACAAGTTGTGTGTAGCATACAGTTTAAGATTAGAGGTGTATCTGTATTCTGTCATTGCTCTTTGTGTAAGTGTCTGTTTGCCCCTTGTTGAATATCTCTTACTTTGATGCAAATCACAGTTGCAAGGCATCTGATCTTCTTTCCTTTTAGTTTAACAATAATATACAATGTTTTTCTCCATTTCTGAGCTTGCTTTCTTCTTTTATGGAGGAGGTACATCATTAGTTTCTACAGTAAATTTTTGAAGGTATTTTATGGAAGCCATCTGGGTAATAGTAAATTTTACTTGATCTATTTTTGAATGGCAAATATTTTTAATGTCAGATTTTTATGTAGTTTTACTTTTTCTTTTGTGCTGTATTTTGATATTCTAAATAACTGCAGGAAAGGCAAGGCACATAGGTTTAGGATAGATTGAAAAACAAAAAAAACTTAGTCACACCAGTGGGGATTTTAAAATAGTTCTTTGTATTCATCCAAATATAATTTGTATGCTGAAATAGTTTGCTTCTGTTGTCAGAAAAAATGTAGTTGACAAATGCAAATTATCATCAGGGTTATCTTAGCTATGGACACTCCTGATACTTCATTATGAAGTGCCAGACCCAGTAGACTCTGTAAACTTAATTTAGAGACCAAAATACAGTATGAGTTTACACATTAATGCCTCACATTCTTTCAATATAAATTTAAATTTAACTCTTGGCTCATGGCGATTGATGTAACACGTTTCCTGTCCAAGCTGAAGTGGTAGTATATTCAGTGCAAGTTCTTTTAAATTTTATCATTCCTGAAAAATAGTTTCCAGGTATTGGGGAAAAAAGCTATGAAGTATGGAGGCTTTGAAAACTGAGGTTCTCTGAGGTCTGGCAACAGTGGCTAAGTGTATGTTAAGTACTACATTAGCTGCAATTGCCTCGGTGTTTTTAGACCAATTATTCTGAGTGGGAAGAATAAACGAGCATAGTGTTCAGCTGACAATTGCAAAAGATGAGGGAAATCCATATGAATATAATGGTACTGCATTCTCTCCTCTAGCTGTTTCTTCTGAAAAAAATAAATGTTTAAATCTGCCCCTTACCACCCCCACCTCTGGGGAAAAAAGTGAAAAACAAAATGGTTTTTGGAGGTGATTGAAGTAGTCTCGGTGTTGTCTTTTTTGTGGAGTAGAATCACTCTTTTTACCTAGTTCTCCTCTTTGGATTAGGACCTCTCATTAAAAAAACCAAACATACTCATTTGTCTGAAGAGACTATTTGGACTTTGCTCTTGCCTAGTACCACGCTCATTATGATCTGGACATGATTGGCATATGCCCTTGAAAGCAGGAGGTGGAGTGGAGTAGAGCAGAAAAATGCTAATTCAGATAGCTAAGGAAAAGTGGAAAGTGGCAGAGTGTCTGTGAGGGAGTAGCTTTTTATTTTATGCCTATACTTTGCAAATAATGCTTGTTCACAGATGTTATTACAAAAGTTTTCAGTGTTTTCACTTTGCTAAATACATATTGCATTGTAAATTGCGTTAGTGTGACATATGTATTGTTTGCCACGACCAAAACCAAACATTTTAACACAGTGAGAGTTGTCTTTCCACATCTTTCTCCATGCGATCTCGTGTGAAGTGGATGTTATAATACTTACTGATCAGTTAGACGAGGGCAGTTTAACTTCAGGGTGACAGCTTTATCCAGCTTGTGATATTCCTCTGCTCAGTGGCTTCACTGAGAGTTCCTCTTGCCAGGAGGAAGAAGGTTGCTCTAAGATTTATTTTCTCTTTTAATGTGGGCAAGGCGGTAGTGCCCCAGTCTCTAATTACCTGCTAGTTCATGGGCAGAAGAGGATGTGTGGCTGTTGGAAACACATTGTTTGAGCAGTTGTACAAAGACTCTTCCAAGAAGAAGGTAGCAAGCAGGCTGGAGGTGTGACACAGCCAGAATCCAGCCTTTGGGACAGTTCTGAGCTATATTATGAGTCTCAAGTAAGGATCCCTTAAGGGAAAATCACACTGGTGATTCTTTTAAGTTGCTAGTTGTAATGAGATGTCACACACAAAAGCTAAAGGAACTTCTTTATGAGGTTTATCCAAGGAGATGGACTTTTTTTTCATGTTAATGTATCTGTAATCATCGTCAGCTGAAATTCTAGCAAAGAAAGAAGTCTTTGTTCTTGCAAGACCTTGTTCTGCATCTTCAGGTGCAAACCATATCTGTAATTGCAGGCACCTTTTACCTATGAAGTAACAAGAAATTTAACAGAAAGTAAGGAGGACTCTGAAGAGATCCACAGTAGAGGAGATCCAGATTCACCAGGCTATTTATAACTTGAAAGTCTCTCCTAGAAGTTTGAAATTGATGCAGTGGAAAAGGTGGCAAAAGCTACAAAAAGTGAGTGGTGTGGTCAGATCAAGCCATCCACAGCTGCATTGAGGTCTGAATGTGGATCCTTGCAAGAGCGTTCAATGCCTGGCAGTCAGCAGATGGAATTATTAGAAAAATGCAGTATATCTTTCTGTGTCTTTATCCTCCAGAACTCTATTTGTCAGTCTTTCTGGTCAGTTACGCTTCACAGATTTTGGGGTGGCATTATTTGCTAAGTTGTGATACAAGACACAGTCTAATACTTGTGTGTGGAGGGGTCCTTAATCATCTGTCTGGATGAGATGCACGTAGCCTGGTTCTGAAGTCTGCCTTCGAAGACACTGGAGGGAAAAAAGAATATGTTAGAGAGATCCTTTTCATCCTGAGGTAGACCTTCTAAACTGCTGCTTATCAGCTGCTTTTTAGACCTGCCTGTTTTTCGCTTGGGTACAAATTGACTATAGCTAAGGCTTGGAGAGATTCCACCTTATGCCTTGTAACCCAGAGCATCTAATGCGAATGATGCAGTGAATATAGGTGATATTTTCTATACACAGAAATTACAGGCTGTTTCAGCACTTGTAATTTCCTGAACACCAGTCCACCAGAAGGTGTTCTGTGTAGGCACACCTTTCTTTTACTGAGGATTAAGTACCTGGGGTTAAAAAAGAAAGGCAAACATCAGTCTTACAGGCTACTGTTAGTTCTGCCTCTATATATTATGCATGCTAAGGATTAAAAATATAGTTAGCATAGTTTTTACTAATGCAACACGCGTCAGCTTTTTGTCAACTGAAATATGGTGAATTACAAAAATAAATTGAATGCATGAATAAGTAGATATGTCAGTTAAACCTAAATGTGTTCAACTGAGATATCCTTAGTATGCTCAAGGCAGAGAAATTGTTCTTCTGCACACAATTGCAAACATAGAATTTGTAGTATATTTTAATGTGCAATGTGATAGCATTATAGTTTGTGCAACTTCTCTGTTCAATTTGTCAGCGTTAGTTTGCCTCATTCAGACAGAGGCTTGTGTAAACATTGCACGTATTGCTTCAAGAGACATGCTGTGTGCATGAATTCAGTCATATTTCATTACTTTGTTGGTCAAAATAACTCTTTACTGTTTGATATTCCTGTTAACCACGTAGAGCCAAGATAGCAAAGAAAGTGTGGGCTGTGTTCTTTCTTGCTCATCATTTGAATCACTTTCTGAATTAAACACATGCAAACTTATTCAGGGAGGGGAGCACCATGAAAAGTCTCATTTGCCGTATTTGGTTGCTAGTGAAGGAAATAATGCTGCTAATAATTTGAATTCTTGAACTTCAGGTTGGGTTTGCTGGACTAGCAGTTGTACCAAAGAAAAAGAAAAGATACTTATTTTAAAGGGCATTGGTATAATTCAGTAAAAGTTGGCTGTGAATAAATTTTGTCTGTAATTCAGCTGAGTGAAAAGGAAACCCTCAGCAGCAGCTTCGTGAGCATGTTGGCTTTCATTCTGTGGAATAAGCCACGCAAGTTGTCCATGAGCATAATTTTAACTCATGTATTTCAGAAGCCAGAGTTTTTTGTACAGGGAGTTGGTGTCTGCGGCAGCCTAAACTCTGCAATGTGCCATTTGGTCTTTTTGGCATTTTAGCTTTTTCCCTTTGGGTGAGGTTCTCTAGCAACAGAATTTGTTAGTCAAAAATATCTCTCGGATAAGCTGCTTGTGGTTCTAGTGGGTGTTTTCACTGTGCATCGCCTCTGTCCTTCATGCCATGCCAATTACTGGATTCTTAAAAAAATTGATAATGGACCAGAAAACGTAGACTTCAGTTTTGTTGACTGCATATTAGCTTCTACCTGAAGATCCAGGGAATGCTGAGCCAGCATCTTGAGAGAGGAGTGTGAACAAAAGTGTGAAGCAACTAACATGAGTGTATACATATAAGACACAAATTTCCAATTTTGTTTGAAAAGAAAGCAGTAATAAGCGTTTTGTCCAAGTACTGAAAGATCTTTATTTTACAAATAGGCAGAAAACTCGAGGGCATTGAGCCTAAATTACTTGTTTGTGGACTGTGCTTTTAGGGAAGTGTGCATTCATTTTGTGGAATTAGCCCTACGTTTCCATGTCAGCTGTAAAGCGTAACCCTACACTTCAGTGAAACGAGGACTAAGGTGACTTGGATGTAACTGGAAGGCTTCCACCTTATCCTTTGCGATGCCGTCGGAAGCAGGTCGGCTTGGGAAAAACAGCAAATTATTCGGATGCCAGAGTTTTAGTGAACAATAGGGAAATCACGTTTGCTTAGTACATTACATATGCTGTTCAGTTTTTGGACTTGTGTCTAATATTATGTAAGGCAGAGATTGGCAGCTTTTCAGGAGTGAGGTGCCAGATTGTATTTTTCTTTCACAAATTAGAGGTTAAGAATGCTAGTTGAAAACATTCAAACGTGCTGTCAGGCGGTGTTTGGAAACGGCTGGCTGTCACGCCGGCAAGATGCCACCCGGCAGCCGGCGGACGGCGTGGGGCCGTTGTGAGGGGCAGGGCTGCCTGTCCCAGCGCTGCCAGAGACAGGAGTGCTCGCAGGACACCGAGGCTCCCGGCGCTCCGGCCCGTGCCAACGATGCCAGTGTTGTGTGCCTCTGGAAATCTATCCGCCTCTTCCTTTGCCGTGTATGCCAAGGGTTGGGAACTGCAGGCCCAGTAGGAAACTGTGTCCCATGCATCTAAAATTGTCTGGTTTAATTGCTATTAGTGTGAAGTTTGGCATAAATTTCTTGTGCGAGGTTGGCTTAACGTGGCTCAGCAGAGATGCTTTTGTAACAGATACTTTGGAGACTGGATGGTCACTGTGAAACCAGAGCTAAGCAATTGATCAGTAACGTTCTCTTTTACATTGCATTTTTCTAAAATAGGGACGAGCACGAGCAGATTCTTGATGCAAGTTTCGAAGAAACAATATTTGAAACCCCTGAGCATATGCAAAAAGATGTTCTTTGTGAAGTGATGTGGAATATTACAATGTCTATATTGGTTTTGCAGGCTGTATTAATTGAGAAGTAATATAGGGTAGTATAGGATAGTAACCTGTAGGCTTATTTTAGAATCTAACCTTTGACAAAGAGCTCTAGCTGTTTTATATGTTTAATAACTCTTGGGAGTACTAATTATCAGGTAACCTGGAGCCATATCTGAGCAGTGAGCAATACTATACTTTTTTCAAACCTAGCGCAAGCGTGCATGAGTTGGCCTCTTATTTTGTGGTATCATTCATACAAATGCACCGGTGTTGCGTCTAGTGTAACATGTTTCAAGATTGAGCCTGTCAACGCTTGTATTGGAAAGTGGAGCAGGTTCAGAAAGCAACAGTCTGATTACAGGCAGCTGCCTCTTGATTTTAGGACAAGGCTTATTGTTACATCAAAAGCTTTCAAATGTAATTATGGCATGGGACAGTTACTGTGTAGATATTCCTAGAGTACCACCTCTGCAACCTATTAGTGTGTGGACCATGTTGTCTTCTATCCGTGGTCATATGACAGCTAGATCAATTTTCTCATTTAGAAAATATAAATGGTTTCTACATAGAAAAACTTATGATGAAAATATCTAAATTATCACACCATATCATATCTCAGTGATTTTGGTCATTGCTTAATAAAAAAAAAGCATAATTTTCTTCCTTAAATTAAAAAAAAAAAAAAAAAGCATATAAACGTGAAACTTTTTTGAATTCAGTAGCATGTACTAAATAGTCAAAATATTTAATAGTATAATTAATAATACATATTTTAATGGTATTTCATGTTTTCTTTTCCCAGGAGCTGTGATCATCTCCACTCCGCAAGACGTGGCTTTATTGGATGCACACAAAGGAGCTGAAATGTTTAGAAAAGTCCATGTACCTGTAAGCCTCTACATGAAAAATACCAGCAGATTGTTCTTCCAAAATGTAAAAAAATTGCCATATACTGCAATAGGTGAACAAACCATTCAGGAATTACCTGAATTTCAAAAATTCTTCTTTAAAAAAAAAAAAAAAAAAAAGGATTAGAATCCATCTTATATCTATATCAGGTGCTTGCTTTAACAGAAAGGAAAGAATTTTCTCAGGCTGAGGTTATAATAGTACTTGATTTCTTTTAAGTCGGTTTGTTTAATCACTTGGAATGGATCAGACTGCTAAACAGAGTGTCTTACGAAGTAACATGTGCTTTCCAATTGTACTGTCTTACTATATCCTCATTATGTGTCCTCTTCAGCACTGTCTGTGTTGGAGCTTAAAATCTAAATTTCTTGAAATGTGGAAAAATCATATATTGGTACATTTTAAGAAGGAAATTTAAGTTTTTTGGGGAGATATGCATGTACCTAATATTCATTTTGCCATTTGAAGGGCTCCGTGACTGTCACACCAGGTAGAAGGCTGTCTATATCACTTTGTTTTTCATGAGGTTTATAGCTTACATGGTAGCTTGCTTGTTTGGGAAATGCAAAATTTAAAAATATCCACAATATTCATATGGATTGGGAGAAAATATTAAACAGGGTGACATCTTTGACTCGATGTTTTCTATGTGTGCTACAAGTTGCTAAGTAACTGAATGTTACACTCTAGAGTATGTTCATGAAGAGATTCATTTTTCATTTGAAATGTGCAGTTGATGAGAAAATATAAACTGAAATGCTTCCTTATCTTAAACAGTAAAGAAATAAAGCCATTTACTGTACTTGAAAAAAGATGTTTTCTTGCTTACCTGTGTGAAGGTCACTTCTAGTCTTTATTAAGAAAGGAAATTTCTTTCATAGCTAGTGCTTTGTTAATTTTAAAAAATGCAACAGAAACCTTGAAGTGACTGCTTTCCTTTTTTGTTACAGAATAGCTTAACAAAAGAAATACATTGATAAATTCCTTATTGTTAACCATTCCTTAACACATTTGCACCAAAATGGAAGTATAGTGGCATTTATCATTTGCTACTAAAGAAAAACAAATATATAGAACAGAAGAATAACATATGGAATGTTTTGTTTTGATTTTATGTTTGGGGATTGCTAAAATTACGCAAAATTATTTTCTTCAAATAAAATTGTGTTCAAGTTAGTACTTTGCCAAATTTTCCTTTTGATTAATGAGAAATTACCAAGATTTCTTTCTAAGTCTGTTTTGTTCAATGTTCTTTGAAGAGAATGGCCTTTAAGAAAATCATGCATTCTAGGATAGGCTTGGCTGTTATTAATTTGACTAGTGGTAGATAAGATATTAAATATGATCTATTTTGATTCATTGGAATTTTCAGATCTTCCTAAATCAAATGAAAAGTCACAGTGAAGCTGTTGTGCCAGATGCTGAGTTTGAATACACTTGAACCAGTCATCAGGTCTTACCTTTTTCATGGTGCTGCTTCGTTTTATTCTAATCTTGTATGTACATCAGTACAGATGTGTCATTTACTTCAGTGTTAAAGCAGCTCCTGCCTATCTATTACATTTCTAAGTGTCAACTAAATCTGAGGATCTAAAGAAAGTTTAGTTACATAATTTTTGATGGACAACTTCAAACCTGAGGTTTACATCAAAGAGGTGGAATCTGTGGGACTGTGCTAAAATTGCATATCCTGGTTATATAATTGACTGATCTTTAAAAATCTAATCTTTAAAATCTTTAATCTTTTAAAAAGCACTTGCAAAGAGTCTATTTTTCAAAGAAGCAGAGAGTCTATAGGTTGCTGAGCTCTGAGTCTTTGAGTATGCTTGCTTATATTTAATGAACTGGAGTCTCTCCCTTTTACATACAGGCATATGTACACCACCTTTCTATCACTCCCACAGTCACTAGTTACCAAAGCCTCAAATGACATATGTAGTATTACCACAGTAAAGTCACAATAGTTAACATTGTTTGTCCTTTACTGCATTGAAATTGGAGTAGAATGACTGAAGGAACTGATGAAAAGCTGGCAACGAGAGTCAGTGTTAGGACCAGGATTACAATGCAAAAGTCCTATTTTCAGTCTTAGGACATAGTCGTTAGAAGAGGAGTGCCATCTCTTGTGCAGTGGAGCCCACCTGGTAAGGAAGGAGTTTGCAAAGTGTGGCTGACTCCTATCACAACAAGTTTCAAGATTCTCGTCCATTATGTGAGTTTGGCCATCATTTTCATGCATCCCAGAGGCTTGCTCTGGGCAGGTGACAAAAAAAAAGTGAGTAAGCTTGAGTATTTAGGAAAAAATTGCCTATTTTCACCTGCTGAAATTGAGTTCAGTTCAGTATGGTTTATCTTATCAATCATATCCCTGAAAGAAAAAGACAGGGTTTTAGTTAAATCTACAACTTTTCTGGTAGTTTCCTTGAATTGGAAGGTTATGTTGTGGATTTCACAGGTTTCAAAAAACTGCTTATGTAAACTCAGCCATGTATTTCCTTCTAAGATGTACTAAAATTGTTTATTTGGCTATGTACTTACTGATATTTCTGTAGTGTCCAGAGTACCCAGCCGAGATTGTGGCTTATATATTGGGAGCAGAAGTTAGAGCCAAAAATTGCTCGTTAGAAGACGAAAGGTAGGAAGACAGAAATATTATTGTGCAAGTTTACTTGAAGCACTAAAAAGTCAAGCGACTGACTGGTTACCTAGGAAGTCGATGGCAGACTGCAGAACTGTAACCCTGATCACTTCAGTCCCTGTCAGATTGGAGTCAGACCTCAGCGCCATCCATCCTTAAGTACAGTAAACGACTTAAGTAGGTTTCTCAGGAATTGTCTCGTTGTGTAAAGACAGAGGGCTTTAATTTTCTCACTTTATTTTCTTTAACTTAGAAGGTAGTATGTTTGGATTTTGGCATGATCTGTTGTGTAACCAAAAGGTTAATTGAGCATAAGAAATATGTAAACATTCAGAAACAGTGTCTGTGCAGACAATTCATAATGAAAGGTTTCTTAATTTCCTGTTATTTCTTGATAGATGTCTCTTCACTGTTTAAAATAACTATTTGACTAAATGAAATTCAGTTCACTGCATTATAATTTTCCTCTCCTCCACTACCATAGGTTAGCTCCTGTATTGTGGTGCATCTCGTTATACTAGTTTTTGTGTCATTACTGAGCCAAACTTGCTGAGAAATGTACAGGGAAAGGAGCTCACTAAGGATAGAATAGGATTCACACATAATTATGGGATAGTTTGTGTAGACGGTAACTTTGAAGCTTTTCCAGATCTATTATTTGAGCAGGGAAATGAGAGTTATTACTGACTTCATTAGCAAGACCTATTACTTTGTCTGTAGATTTAAAAGCTCTGAAGATCATAGTGAACTCTCTTCCTTCTGTAAATATATCTGCAGAAATATACATGTTAAAAATACACTTCAGCACTAAAGTTGTGTGTGTTTGCACAGATTCTGTATTAAACTGGGTGTTTATAATTGGCAACTTAATATTCCAAAAAATATCTTCATTTTCCAGAAGAATAATTTGTATATTAATACATATGCACTACTCATTGGCTGACAGATAGGAACAACACTGAAAAAATAAAAATGATTGTGTAATGCTGAAATGTCCTTTGCTTTTAGTAAGATTTGTTGAAATGAAAACAAAAAAGGACAGTGAATAAGATGTCTAAAACTGATACAGCGTTGGGGGTACAGCTGTATCTCAGCATTTGCATTAACTGTGGCAGAAGGACTTCTTAGTAGGTTATCAAAGAATTAACAAAGCAGCTGTAATAGTCCTTAACTATTCACAAAACAATAGTAGACTACATAACTTTTTCTTTGATTGTGAATTCGCTGAATCATAAATGTTGTATGACTACTTTGAGGAGAACAGAAAGTTCAAGCCCCAAGATACCTGAAGATGAATTAATTCATTTAAAGTATAAATGTCAAGTTCTCTTTCTTTTTTTTTTTTTTTTTTTCCTTGTGCTGCAGGAAATGGCTTCACTGTATCCTAGTTAAAATACTATTTTTCTTTTGTCAAATAATACTCCTTCTAGTGTTCTCCAGTTTACCAACACAGTGAAAATTCCCTGACTTTAATTTAAGGAGAGCAGGATGAATGCCTGCTCAGAGGTCATCAGTAGAAGACTGGCTGTAGAGAGCCCTTTTTACCATCCCTGCACCTTGTATCCTTGGACACGTAGTATTTCATGTCTCTCAGTTTAAGAACTGGATGAGAAAATTACCTGTAATAATAACCTGTAACAATGTGCCGGTAAATAGAAACTTGCTCCTCTTGCAGTCCCCGGCAAAGAGTAGAAAATGGGGAAAGTTTGTGGTGTGAAATTGAAAGTAGGTAATCTTTCTTTTTTTTTTTTCTTTCTTTTTTTTGTTTGTTGTTTTGGGTTTGTTTTGTTTTGTTGTTACTGTTTCTTAAAATGTTCCTTGCTTTAAACCCTCTGAAAGTTTTATGTAAGTTAAGGAAGACTTCTTAGAAAATAGTGTGAAACACATTATGGTGCTATAGAAAAAGCAGGTCATCATCTTTTGATCATTTTTAGCTTAGATACAAGGAAATTTTTATTAAGATATTGTAACTAACATTCTTTTTTATTTTCAGTTTTGGTGCCAAAGGTTGTACATTTACTCTTAATTGACTTAATATTTGTTGGTTGCACTGAACACTGGTATATCCTTTTAGATATGCTTTGTTAGCATAGTGGATATGTTACTCCTCTAATAACTAGGCCAGCTTGTACAAGCACAAAACTAGAATGCTCAGGGAAATTTGAAAGTACAAAATGCTACGAAGTAAATAACAGCTTTTTGTACTTGAAAATATATATTCATGTTTTTAAAGCTTGGCTATAGTGTGTGTGACATACCTAGATAACATATAAATCTTAAAGTGAAATATTGTAACATGGAACCTCTTAAAGCAGGTCTTCTATTGATTAGCAGATGGGTAGAAGCTTTCACCCTGTAGTATTTGAATGCTGTTATCATCACTTTTGGGAAATTCTGCTCTGCCTCGATGAACAGTTTTGTTTACTAGGTGAATAAAATGAGATCAATGCTATCATTAGCATTATTGTACGTTGTGAAAGAAGATTTTTGTGTGTGTGATTTGGCAAATTTTCATTTGACATATTTTGCAAGGATGATGTTGAACACCTGGCATCAGCAGAAAGGTACCTCATACGTGTGTATTAGATTTTTATGTTGTGGGTTTTGACGCTTAGTTTCACACAATTATTTCTTTTGTTTGATCTTTAAAATGTGTTTCTGCTCTTCAGAACAATAGCAAATCTGGTTCTTTTTGAAAACATTTCCCTCCAGGATAACTTTCAAAAATATCTTAATAGCATGTCTGATTGTGTCATTTCTTGTAATGGTATGTTTTTATTTTGTGTTTCCTGAAACTGCAAATTACAAAGCTATAAAATACAACATGAAAATTCTTAGATTCAGAGTTCGAAAATGAAATACTGGCAGAGAGAGTTCTTGGAAAGATAGGCCTATACAAGAGGTACTTTTTGTTACAAATAAGTTTGTTAATCTTTGAGAGGCATAAATGTGAAAAACTTGAAATAATGCACAAATGATAGTGCAACTGAGATGACTAATAAGAGTTGATAATGATGTTAATGAGTCTGATATTACTGCTACTTCCCATTATAAATGAGTACTCTTTGTCGTTTCTTTGCTGATGATCTCTTCTTTATTGTCAAGAGATGAATAATGGAAATACTGATGTTTGAATCCCAGGTTTGAACATTCCTTTCTTTTACTTTAACAGGTTTTAGGACTGGTTCAAAATATGAGTGTTTTCCAGTGTCCCAAGTGTAAGCATGAGACACACATTTTTGGAGCTGACGGTGTAAGAGATCTAGCAAAAGCCCTTGGTTTGGATATTTTAGGTAAGGATATAGAAATGGTTTTATTTTTGAAGAAAAATTTAATGGCGTGCATGAGGGAAGCGTTAGCTGAAGTATGGACTGCATAATCCTAGATTACTCTATATTCAGACAATGTTCAGATATAATAGAACTAATAACTTAAGTAGCTGAATGTCACAGTTTTTGTATGCTCTGTTCCTTGTCAGGATCATTCTTGTAAATGGGATGTGGACTGGATGTGAAAATTCTTGAATTGCATCTTAAATCTCTTGATTTATAAACAATCCAGAACATGAATTGTTTTGATATCGATGTGCTATATTACCTGAAATTCATTACGTTATTGATCATACAACAATTTTTACAAATAACCAAGAATTCTATTTGGTCTTGTAAAACAGGCCTAAACTCTGTCCATTAATGTCAATAGAAGTTTTCTCATTTACTTCATTTAAATGAAATGAGTTGTTACATACTGAAATAAATATGGTAATTTGAAATGCAGTCCCTTAAAGCAGTTGTTTTTATGCCCATATGAAGATATCTTGACTCTTGTATGGAAGCAAGCAGGCTGTAATGATTGTATTTAAGTGTTGAGATTAAAAGAATACACTGAATTGCTAAATGTTACTTCAAAAGAAAATTTACCTTTATTGAAAACAAGAATTAGCCATGATTAAACAATCTGGCATGCCTATAAGCTAAAATATACATTGATCTTTAAAATACACATTGCTATTTTAAAAAGGCATATTTCAACTTGTGCTGTCAGTAAAAAGAATAAATACAGAATATAACACAGCGTAATTAAGTTGGTAAATGGGATAATTGCATGTGCTAATGATGTGTTTCCATGTATTACTATAATTATCTCAATGATTTCCATAGCTAATTCATTAAAAAGAACCAGGAAGCTCGCTTACAAAAATCAACACAGAAGCATCAAGGTCTGACATAAACTTAAGATAGCAAGACAACACATAATTAGAGAGATGCTTTTGGGCTATCTTTTAGTTTTCTGAATATATAATGAGTTGTGATCAGAGCCCAAGGGGACTTCTACAGCCCTGGGTTATGTGGATGGATGCAAATCCTCTGCAAGCAGTTGAATTAAACATGCATTTAGATACACAGGCACAAGTGATATGCCATCCTGTTGATCCCATAGATGGTTTTTGTTATTCCCTAAGAGGGCAGAACTGACTGTGATTGTATTTAATTAGGAGTGATGTGAGAGGTTTAGCAGGGGATGGCTGAGATGTTTGAAGAAAAACAGAGTGAAGTTTACCTTCAAACTGTCAGTGAAAGACCAGATTAAGATTAAGAATAATTCCCCAAGGGTTAAATTTAGAATTACAGTACTTGATCTGATTAGTATGCTTCTCCTTCCAGGGATGACCATTATATAATAATACCATATGGTATTATCAGAATTACTGCTTACAGATTTTACGTTAATCTATCCCAAATGGAAGTTTTATCCCAATGTTATTTGAATTCTGCCCAAAAGCCTTGAGAACTTATTTAAAAAAAAAATATATATAAATGTATATATTTAAAATTAGTATTTCTAAATTTATTTTGCTTATATTGTGCAACACCTGTGGCTGTTCTGTTTGTTCAGCTAAGCACCTAGTCCTCTTGTGAAACCTGGTAAGGTTTTAGTTTCCATAACATCTGACAAGTTCTGCAAGCTAACAATATGCAGGGTAGAAAAGTATTTTCCTTTTATTTGCTCAGAATCAGCTGCCTTTAATATTACTGAATACCTCCTTTATTTTTGTTTATGACAGAAGACAATTAGCAGTTGCCAGTACACCTTTGAGTGTAGTTCATTATTTCATATGCTTTTGATTGTCTTGTCTTTTTATTGTTCCCTGAAGGAAAATGTGCCGAAGTTTGTGAGAAAGACTTTGTGCTGCTGATTGTTTCTCTCCCTGTCTCTGAAATTGCCCTATTTTACTTTCTTTTCTTTTGAAGTTTGATGACCATTACTGTGACCAGAAAGCTATACCATTGATATACATAATACTAAGATGATAATTTCTGTACACTCCATCCTGACCTTTGCACTTCCTAACTTTTTAAACTGTATCTGCTAGTAGAACCAGCAACAATGACTCTCAGATGTAGGAATACTTCCTACAATAAATTCAAATTATTCTCAGCACTTACCCTTTCTTTGCAGTCAGTGATAATTGTTAGTATCAGAAAAACGTACGATGGCAAGTTCCTATCACGTTCTGTAGTGAAGAATATTGTGCAAAAACTTCATCTTCCTCAAACCCTTATCACCCAAACAGCCATGCAGATGGTTTTGCTGTCTTTATGCTTCTGCTTAATTTATAAGGTTTTGATTTTTTTTTTAATTGAGATCGCATTTTGCTTTGTCTTCTGACTTGCAGTTTTGCTCATACAAGTCCTGTTATGCTCCTGTAGTACCAGCAGATCTTTATAAGTATGAGGAAGAAAAGAGAGAGGCTGCCATTTTGTAGTAGGGCAGTTCTTTTTGTAATTCTCTGAGATTCTTATAGCTGATAGTGAAGAAGTATTTTTTCATTAACAAAACATCCTTGGGGAAAAAAGTGAAGATTAGTCTCTGCATAAAATAATAGTAGGAACTAACTTCTGGGAGATTTAGGAAGTTACTGTTATTCTATTACGAATGTTTAAGGTTAAAAACTTTCAAAGGACCCCCTAAATATTTTTTTTTAATGAATAACTGAACAGACTTTTATGCCTAAAGAAACTTACTCATGACTGAGAGAAATAAGAAACAATTAAATTTGAAGGAAATGGACTGTAGTAATCATAAAAAACAAATTGAAGTTCTTCAAAGATTCAGCTCACTAATCATGGAGCCACAGCTATTGGGTTTGCCATTTGTTTGGTTTTCTGTTTGTATTCCTGCTTGCTTTCGGTTCTGTTTTTTTATCTCTTAAGCTGTGTTAATTTTCATACAGTTTTTTTAAAGTTTCTTTTTCTGGCTACATTGAACTTCAGTAATTTACACTGGCCTTGGTTTGGGTTAAATAAATGTTGCTAAAGCATATGAATTAAACTGATACAGTTTCTGAGACCAGTCAAGACTGAACTAAGGTAGGCTGTTCTGTCTACCTCCATCCGTGTTGTAAAATGTAGCTTGTATCTGCCATTAAAAGAAAGTTGGTCTTCAATTCATTTCATAATTATCTATCTAGCAATGAACTAAACAGGGGAACTTCAAGTTTTCTTTAGTGCTGAAAAACTGTATTTCAGAAAGGATGTTTCAGAATGGAATAGGGCTGCTAATCGATTCTCCTTTAGAGCATTCCTTTCCTTTCTGACAGTTCCCTGCTCATTATAAAAACAGAATATAAAGAAGATTTCTATTGGAAAGAAGAATGAACTGAATAGTTGTCTACCTTTTAATTGGATCCAAGGCCTAATAAAGACAATAACAAATGCTATTATTTGGAAATTAAGTATTCAAAGAAATCTTTGAACAGTGATTAAAATCTTAAAACAGCACTGAAAAGAATATACAATGAGGAGGTAGGCTGAACAGTAAGTTGCACGATGAGCATTTGCCTAACACTCAAGCAATTTTTTTTATGGACGCAAAATAATTTGTATCTCAGCCTGTGTTTTTCTGTGTATTCGAGGCAAAAAAGCAAACTGCCTTCTTTAATAAATGACTACAAAGCATAGTCCTTCCTATTCAGAGAATGAAAAATCCAGAATATGTTTGACATTAATCATTATGGTTGTACAGAAACTGTACTGCAGCCAATTTTCATTTTAAATGCTAATTTTTTGAGATTAAGTAATTCAAAGAATATACCAAAATGCAATGTGATTTCAAGTTGCTTTAGGGCTATTTTAGTGCAACATTTAAGAAATAGTAGGTCTTCACATATGTGTATCTTGGTATTTTTGATACAGGAGACGTTCCACTGCATGTTAATATACGGGAGACGTGTGATTCAGGACAGCCTGTTGTGATCTCGCAGCCTCAAAGTGATGCTGTAAGTTTGGTGCACTGCACTGAAAACAACAAAAAACCCTCCTCCAAAAGTGAATGGAGAGTGCTTCTCGTTATTGCTGTTTGAAAAGAAATGTGTATCTGAATGTAACTTAGGGAAATAAAGTAAAAGATGGTAGTATCATCAAGTAACTCAGGCCCTTCATTTTGGAATGCTGGTCATCCGTTCTGCTTCTGTGAGTTTGGTTTTGTTTAATTAGTCTGAATCATTTAGAATAGTGAAGATTTGATCCAGGTCTGGCATGCCAAGAAGAGGAAGGTCAGTGTGAAGCCTCACGAGACCGTGCAGCTAATGTAGGTGCTCTAAAACTGTCAGTTGAGCCTTTGGTAGTTGAGCCTGGAAACTGTCAAAGGGTCCTATCAAAAGATGTTTGGAACAAAACCTGTGTATTGTCAGTACCTGGAT
>NW_008824356.1:1005213-1093996 GCF_000699105.1 Pygoscelis adeliae
AGCAATTTACACATAAGAGGAAATGGATTTTTCTGTGCCTTTACCATAACATTTTATTGCCAAAGGAAAATATGAGTTGTTGAGGTGATGGGAGTCAAATATGCAAGTCTGTAAAGAAAAGCAGTTGCACATATAAAACGTCATCAACACTGATAGAATAAGATTTTCCTGGCTAGTATTTTCTCTTGTGCCTCTGTGTCTGCCAGGCTATGTAGGGCAGGGTGTTGTCTGCCACATTGTGTTTGCACAGTATATGGCATGATACTGCCTCACTCTTGACTGCTGCTTAGATGTTAACATAAAAAAAAAGTGATTAATGCTGATGATAATCAATTAGAGGTAAGGTAAAATGTACAAATAAGGTAACCTTTGTAATATTATGATTGCTAGGCACATGCTGAAATATTTTTTTTCCTTCGCACTCTTTTAAAAGAAAAAAAAAGGATAATCCAGTGTTATTAACATACTGATTGGGGTTCCAGTCTTAAAATTGTCATACATTATTTTGTTTTGAAAGAGAAGCAGCAGTACTAAGGCATGTTGATTTCTAATTGAATGCAATACTCTTGCTAGACTTGGGCAAGGCCTGTGCTGATCCTCTGTGGAATAATGTAGTGATCTTGAGTCTAGATCCTTGTGAAAAGGAATCGTTATAATCAATACGGTAGTTGCTGTCTGGGAAGTTTGATCAGCAGTGTGAAGGTTTGAATAGATGCATGGCTTAGGTCAAAGTTGAAGCAAAACGTCTGAGCAAACCAAGATGGAAGGTTCACAGCTCGCAGTATCTGAAACCTATAATAACCAAGAGTCTGTAGCCTTCAGGATTATCAATCTAAAAATTCAGGCATGTAGGATAGCATTCTGAAAATGAAAAAGACAAGAAAGTCTGTTGTGTTGCCTTCTGTTCCTCCTTGGACTGTGTTCTTGGTAACGAAAGGAGGGGTTATAAGCCATTTGTGGCAATTAAGTTAAATATGAAGAGGAATAAAGATTGACAAATATGTGTGACTCTGGGGAAAACTTCTAATATTCTTCTCTGCCATTGTGTCTGTGATATAATAATTCTCCTTAGAGAATGAGTTTTTTTTCGATGTCGCTAATCTCTACAGAATGAAAAAGAATTTCCCTTTATCCCTGGTTTGCTTCTCATTTTAAAGACACAGAAAATTATTGTTGTTCTCTTATATTTTAAAAGAAAAATCAAAGTCAGCATATAACTGACAGTGGGAGAGGTCATATAAGGTCAGATTCTAATCTTTAATACATGACACCCATCACCATGTTTCTCAAATAAACTAAAATTGTGGCTATTCATGCATGAACAATCACAATTTTTCAGATAGAGAACAATGTGCACAGAGCTGCTGAAATTATCTCTGCTCTTGTCCTTTGAATTTACAGGGTTTTTTATACAAAATTCCGTGCTGTTTTTGTTAGAACACACAAATCAAATATAGAATCACAGAACTGAAATAATACCTAGCTGATTCAAACAGTGGGGAGTAAGGATGGTGACTGACTTCTCAGAAACCCAGCATGCTGTCACACCTTCTAAGCTCTGTCAAGACTAGAATACAGGGTGTTTCTAAAATATGTTAGCTAATATTTTTTTGCTTACACACCTGCCACAGGGTTCAACTGATTTTGCTGATATATAAAAGCATAGCTCTCACTCTATGCTAGAATTTTAAAATGTGTAAGCAAACTTGTCTAAATTTGTTATTTTAAAACTTGGATGTAGTTGGTGGAAAAGGGAAGCTTCCTTTTCACAACTGGCAAGGAAATTACTAACAACCAAAACAACCCTTCCAGAAAAACGAAAATTACTTGTAGAATTGTGCATGTGTGAACTTAGAAAGTTCTTCCTCAGGGAAGGCACAGAATACATAAGACTCGTCTACATACGGAAAGGGCTGACTATATAGCTAAAGGATGTGAAGGTTTAATGGCCGGAGTTCTCTTCTGGTGAAGCTTGAGACAGTCCCCAAGGAGATATAAACAGTGCTGGTAAAATGATTTTGCTCTTGGTATAACATTGTCTATGGTAGTGTTTCTGTCAGCCTAGTTGTTTAAATTGTGGCTTTTTTTTAACACTCTTCATTGACAAAACTTTGTTATGTGCTGTACAAATGGAGCATTGCTGTACTCGCATGTTAGCCAAGTGGCAGGGGCTAGTCTAACAGAAGGGGAGCAGACAGACCGCAGCAATTGAGAGTGATCCGAGATCCTCTACAAGAAGCTAATAATTTCTTAGTTTAATCAACAGTGAGGACTTGCCAGACCCTTCTGGAGATAATTGAGAGTCTTAGGAGCATTTTCCTCCTCTGTCAAGCTGTGGAGGTAGATTGGCTGACTAGGCCTTCATTATTTTGCTCACCCAAACATATGAGAGAGTCTCTAGACAGCAAAGGCTAGTAAAGGAAAATTGGGAACGCTGCTAAAATGGTGGAATAGGGAAAACAGTAGGGAAAAAGGTAGAATAGGGAAAACAAACAAGGAATCACTGAAACCAGGTGGAATTGATCATGCTCAGATGTAGAGGAACCTCCTAGGGGTCATGAGAAGGAACCAGCAGCAAAACAGGTGTTTGAAAGAGGCATCCTGAAACTTGCAGATAAGAGGGCTAGATACACAACATGATTAATTGCAGTGGAGTAATTCTTCCACCAATGAGTTGTTTAAATGCCCAGTGAACTCTCCATCAACACTGGGGGAAAAGGTAAGCAGAGGTTCCTAAGAGCTCTTCCATCTGTGAGCACAAAACCCAGAGAGGTATGGGACAGTTGGGTTATCTTGTGAGGACTTCGCACTAGAAACTTTTGGGTTTATCATAGCCTTGATGGCACAGTGGATTTGTTAATACCTTGCTAGAACAGACAAGCTAGCTGTGACCGATGAGCACCAAACTCCCATCTGTCTCAAGATAGAGAAGCAGCTCAATCAAGTACAAAATTAATTTGCTGTACCAGTATGTCCATTCACCTTCTAAAAGCTAGGGAGTGTTGTTGGGATAGACATTTTAGGGAGGAGACATGCTGGAGGCCGAGGCAAGCAGTAGATGTTGTCTTTCATCATCTTGTCTTGGGAGTGAGGTGATAAAAAAAAAAAAGAATTGTGGAGGAGAAATAATACACTTCTAAGGTTCAAAAAAGATAATGTATTCAAGACAGCAGAGAAGTCATGAAAGAATGAAGTTTAGATTTCACCTTCTTCCCCTTCTCCATTATGAAAGAGGTAGTAAGCCCTCATGGCAGAAAGTATAAAGAGGATGACTGCTTTTGGAAAAAAAAAAAAACAACAAATTCCAGGAAACACTTAATGGTCAGTTAGTTCCTTAGTGTTTTCTTGCCACATATTGTTATGGAAAACATTTGGAATCTATTAAGGAAAAATACTTTGAGTTCACCCTCTTGTTCTGTAAAAATCAAGTGGAATATATTGGGAAAGCAGGGGAAGATGAAAGGGAGCAAACCCGGTGAATCGTATATAGCTTAGAGTGTTGGATCCCCAGATCGTACAGCCTTTTGCAGGTATACACAAACTTACATGCAGTGTGGTGAGGAATTTATGACTTGGGTAGGAGAAAGAGCCAAACTTGTCCTGGAGCAAGGAAACCAGGACCTGTGGCTGGAAAACATGCTTAATGTCATCCTGTCTAGCTTGCGATAAAGACCAGTGTGTGATACAAACCCCACATACTTCTTGGGGGAGGTTCTGTTACTGTCTAGTTCACATTTAACAATGTGAAATGTATTCAGCCCTCTTGCAGATTTCATATACTCATATATATTGGTGAAGGATTTTGAGGCCAGTAAATTACACACAGATCTATAAGGGGAGAGAAGAAGCCCAGTCAGGTGGAAAGCAGGGGCACAAGGCAGCAGCAGTCTTGATGTAACGGAGGAAAGTAAGTCTGGTTAAAAATCCCTTTTCAATTAAATTAGAAATGTTACAGGCCTTACTGTGGTATTATTCAAAGAGACAGGTGGAATTTGTATTCAGAAAGACTTTTTTTGTAGAACTCTGTGAAAGTGTGATATGTGAGTAGGGTAAAAATGTACAACCTTTTAAAGCGTGCCAGAAATAGTTGGAGAAAAAATGAAGTAGTGGTAGCAAATAATGTTTGCTGTTGTTTAGCTGTCATCAATAATTCCATTTAAAGAGTGGTCTCTCCAGGGTGTGATGTCTTTAAAAGAAAAGCAAACCCTGAAGAAGGCTGCATGATATGATTTATAATATGCCTTATCATCAAGGCTTCCTTTGAATGATCACAGTAACATTTGGTATGTGTAGGTTCGAATCCTTCATTCAGGGTGTAGATAGTACAATGCATCATCAGACCCTCATTTATGCTTCACTCTGCTGAAGAAAATGCTGAATGGTAGAATAGTCTGTTTGAAGGATGTTACTGTATTGCATTTGAATTGCACTGTTCTACTTAACTGTGTTGTCTGGGCAGGATGTCTTTTTTGATGTACGTAATGGCACCTGAGTGATGTACATGCATAATGGCACGTTGGGGCTAGCAGTGTTTCCCAGCTGAGGCTCCCTCAGAGGATGGCTTGGCTTCTGCCACTGCTGATATATAGGATTAACAGGAAATTTCCCATGGAAAAATCCCACTAAGGATTTTTTTTGAGGTATTAGGTTCAAGAAGCATCTAGTTTACTTACTCATTTTGTGTTGTATGGATTGACTTTATCATCTTGTTAAGTCCCCTTTGTGGGCTGAGACTTCATTGCAGCTTGGCAAGAGTTGCCAATACATGCAAAGAAGAATCTTATGGTAGAACTGCCCAGAGGAAGACAGAGTGGGAAAGGCTCTGGACCTCTTGCAGCAATCAAGAATTTTTCTGGGTGACATGAAGCTTTTATCTGAAATGGAAGCTCATTTAAAGCTGTGTTTATCATCGTGCTTTTAGTGCCTTCTGAGTTAACCGGAGTTAAATACAGACATTGGAGGCAGCTCCAGGCACAACTGAAGGTTGGAGTTGTGTCAAAGTAACACGCAATTTCCATGGAAATGAAAGCTATTTAAAAATCTGATTGAACTGGAAAATGGACTGTGGTTGAGGAAAAGAGAGTGCTAATAAGAACAAAAGCTATCACCTATCATTATTTTCATGCAGGTGGTAACTAAGTCTAGTGTTTGTCCTTGTGAATAGTCACTATTTGATTAGTTGCTCATTGCTCATGGTTGCTAGTCCTTTAGCAATGAATAAAGTATAAGCTCCTAACAGCTCAGCTGAGCAGATTTAAATACTTTAAACAGGTATAGTAGCATCCACAACATTTGATATTCCAGACAGTTGGACTTGCATAGATTCTCCCTTGGATTGCTGGGCTTGATAGATACTATTAAGCATCTTAATAGTCTTGGAGTCTTTTAATCACAAATAGAAGTTAGAAACCATGTCAGTACCAGGATTTACACTCTGGTGTACTTGGCCTGCAAGCGATTCAATCAATATGCTTTTTCTGAGTTGCTGGTCTGAAGTTGTTTGTATGCAGTGGTTTAGGTGAAGGCGAATGTGCTATCAGCTCCTACCTGTTTTGACTTTGTTGATGGGTAATTTGTATTCCGTATTTGTGTGACCATTGCACTAGAGTCTGGAAGCCACTGTAGTGAGCTGTTTGCAGGCTAAGACCTGTACTTCAGTGAAAGGCAAGGTAGCAGGTCAAGCCAATCCAATCCATAAGAACAGGGCAGAGTCAGCTATGACCTGTACAGTCAGTTTGCAGTAATCTTGGCAGTGATGCATACTTCCCTCATGGGTAAGATTTTTAGGCTGAATGAAATGCCATAACTGAAAGGCACACATTTCCCTAGGATTACCACAGGGCTTAATTGGATGAGCTAATAAAAAGACTTGCAGTTTAAATCTACCCTGCCTATTATCCCATGACAGAGTAATGAATCAGGATGTTCTGATTATTTAGGCTAAGTAGGACTTCTCAGTTCTTTTCCTGATGAACTTCATTACAAGTTCTCCATTTCCTACTCCAGGATCTATGCTGTCATTAGTCATAGAATCATAGAATCATTAAGGTTGGAAGAGACCTCCAAGATCATCGAGTCCAACCGTCAACCCAACACCACCATGCCCACTAAACCATGTCCCTAAGCGCCTCATCTACCTGTCTTTTAAATACTTCCAGGGATGGTGACTCAACCACTTCCCTGGGCAGCCTGTTCCAATGTTTAACCACTCTTTCAGTCAAGAAATTTTTCCTCATGTCCAATCTAAACCTCCCCTGGCGCAACTTGAGGCCATTTCCTCTCGTCCTTTCGCCAGTTACTTGGGAGAAGAGACCAACACCCACCTCGCTACAGCCTCCTTTCAGGTAGTTGTAGAGAGCGATGAGGTCTCCCCTCAGCCTCCTTTTCTCCAGGCTAAACAACCCCAGCTCCCTCAGCCACTCCTCATAAGACTTGTTCTCCAGACCCCTCACCAGCCTCGTTGCCCTTCTCTGGACACGCTCCAACATCTCAACGTCCTTCTTGTAGTGAGGGGCCCAAATCTGAACACAGTATTCGAGGTGCGGCCTCACCAGTGCCGAGTACAGGGGGACGATCACTTCCCTACTCCTGCTGGCCACACTATTTCTGAATAGTCATTTCATCATCTACCATGCCCTCTCAGCCCTAAGGAGGTTTGTGATTTAAAGAATGCTAGTCTTTTCTGGCAGTGTTTGTACCAGTGTTTGAGAGGTGAACAGTCTCTCACATGGCCATTATCCAGCTCTTTCGACTCTCTGAACGTCACCTTCCACCTCTGCCTCTGCCCTCCCCAGTGCTGCTCTCAGACTCCATCTAGGCAGTGTTCGTAATGAACAAGTCCGGTCTGTTTTTAGGGCATTCTGTCTTCCTGTGCACTTCTTTATCCACTCGAAGCAGGGAGAATGTTTGGCTTCCAGCTAACTGATATGTTACTATTAAATATAAAATTGTCCATCTGCAAAAAAATGCTTTCAGAAAGATAGTCTATGAAACCATTCCTTTAGAGCTTCCAAACCATAAAGGGAAAAACTGATCTGTAAAGTTCACTTTTATGCTATTTAAATGAAAATGGCTATGAGTGATGAATAAGAACTCATCCTTTACATTTTCTCCTCTGGCTTTCCACCCAAAAAGGAACTAAAAAACCCTCTCCATTTTCAGTTGCAACCTGTCTTCTTTTGCTTAGTAATGGTGGAGTAAACAGCTGCACTGAGCTGTGCTCTTTGTCTACAGACACCACATTGAAAAGATGATGAGTAGGAGAAAACATTCAATACATGTAGGGTTGCTTTTATGTAATGAAAGGCGTATTGACAGTCACTGAGATTCCATTTAGACCTTTCATGTATGTGATGTGTGTTACTGCTGATAGACAGGTCCTCACTCATAGCTGAATGATTTGTTCAAAGATCAAAACAGTTGATTTTGTCAAAGACAGGTTACTGGTAGAGTTCTGTAAGGACATATATGTTCTGTTCAATATATAAAGTAGTGATCTAAGAAAACAAAATAAGGATGCTTAGCAGGTAAGACCAATTGCTGATAATACTAGGGCTAGGTAATACTAGCATGCTGGCTACAAAGAGTTGCACCAGGAACCTCCTGTTACGAAGTGACAGATCAAGTACTTGGCAAATGAGAATCAGTGTACATTGTGAAATTGTTGCCCAGATACTCATTAACAATGTTTTGGGGGGCAAAAAGTTTATTGGGATCTTGATATAGGGTAACACTTAAACAAGGAATCAAGTCTCCCGAGCAGGATATCTGGTTGCTGTCTGGATGGTTATGGAAGTCTGTGTTCCAAGGACCCTTGCTAATGGTGTCTTTGGCTGCATCAGATGAGACTCGCTGAACTGATGTTTAGCTCAGTTTTAACACTGCATCTAGGCCATGGTCCTGTATGACTACTACAACATGATCCATTGCCGCTGATTATCTTGATTTATGTATAGAACATCTCCTGTCTTAACTATGTACAAAAACACTGTCCTGTGTTACTATTTCTGCACCTGCAGGAACAATTTCTACAGTGTATTTATAATTCTGTGTACAACGTGGTCAACTCTGGAGCAGGAACAGCCTGGGCAGCCTCTAGAAGGGGCCAGATTTTCCATGCAGGTTGTTAACTGACTCATTAGAACACATGAATTGATGTGTGCAAAGTGGGAGCTGCCTGTGGGACTCTTCAAGATAGTCCAAAATTCCCACCTGGAGTGCTTCTACAGCGAATAGTCAAATACTTAACTGCAAAGGCACCCTGGCTTCAGTCAATCGCCGTATTTCAAGTTGGTCCATTATCACATCTGTGCAGGTGGCTAGCTGGGGAGTAGCTAGACCACCCGGGGAATTAATAGCTAAGTGCGGTGGGTGTTGCACATGGGCACAGCTCTGCTACCCAACTGCACTGCAGTTATGCCCATAGGACAAGTTTGAATTTCATGCTTGTGACTTTAAGTTCTATAGTTCTTGCCAGAAAGTCATGCATATGGGAGAAAACAATTCTAGTTTGCATTCCTTACAAACTCAGAAAATTACGTGACTTTAGTTTTAAGGTGATGTGAGCACTGAGAGTATGAGGTGCTGAGACTGGGAGTGCCAGAAAAGAAAACACTACAAGCCAGGAGCAAACCCTAGAAGAGAGGAGACATGTTAGGGGTGCCTGGCCCTGCAAAAGGCTGCCACCTGGTTCAGACCAGTGACATTTGGTGCTAGTGGCCCAACTGGGAAACTGACCTTCTCTTCCTACCCCTCAAGCTCTGGCCTAAGGCATTTGTCAGTTTGTTTGCTATTTTAAAGGCTCATCAGGGATACAAGGTCTAACTTGAGGTTAGAGCCATCTAAGAGTGCTGTAGGAGGCAGGAGACATCAGTGTGGTAGGGAATATTGTGGCGATTTCTTCTAGTAAAACAGGGAAGGTTGTCAATATGGGCTCCATATGCAGACTTATTTGAGAAGATAAAGTAGCTTGGTTACAATCTAATAAAGTAGAAGCAAGCTGAATAGCAGGGGAGTTTTCTGTTGTACTAGACAAGCACAGAACATGATGCACCAGCTGGAAATTGAAGCACGACAAATTCAAATTATAGGTGTATAAGGTGTACACTTTTAACAATGGAAATAATCAACCTCTGGAACAATGTACAAAAGAGATATATATACAAACAAAGATACTGTTTTAGTTGAAAATCTTTATATCAAGATTGGAGACCTTTCTAAAAGGCATATTCCATTTTGACTACAAGTTGTTGAGCTTGGTACAGGAATTATTTGGTTTCATTTTGTGGTTTGTTCTGTGTTGGATCTTAGGCAGTGTTTTTATACATGTGTCTCGACATTAAATTTATGAATACTTGATGTTAGACCGATCATGGTCCTAGCTGTGTCATGTTCATAGAGATGTTAAAAGAAGTATGCTTATTTGGGTCACTCCCGATAGTCTTAAGTTCTGTGCTCTTCTGCCTTTCAGCTGACGGTATCTGACCAGATGCCACAGGTTGGTGTAAGAGGGAGATTTTGCTGTATGGATTCTAGTGATGCAGAATTAGTTCTTTCAAATACGCACTTCAGTCTTTTGGAAAGATATCTTTTTTTGAAAATACTTTAATTTTTAATGTCTGTGTAGGAAATTCTTGTAGTCTAGTCTGTAATGAATTAATTCTCTCAAAAAAATTTTTTGGGGGGGAATGTCGTTTTCTCTGATTCTCTATCTCAATCCTCTGCACGGTGCATCTCAATCTTCAGGGTGAGGGAAGTTTATAACCAATAGTACCTGCAGGACTAAAGAGTCCCCTTCCTTCTCAACACTTCTCCTCCCGGAAGAATATTGATTCTGTTTGTTGTTTAAGACAGATTGTTCTGTCAAGTTCTATTCTTAGAATAATACCAAAGTTAAATTTTACACCACACCACCCCCCTCCAATATTTTAAATAATGCTTGTACTTATTTTTATGTATTAATGCATCATTTTTCCTGAACACAAAACTGGCTAAATCGAACCATTTATTCTAACATTTTTCTTTTTCTTTGAAGGTGTGTGAAAGAACATATACATAACGAGATGTAAAATATTTCTTTTTATAGAATATGAAAGGTACTAAATATATGTTTCTGTTTTTGCAGGCTAAAGCCTATCTAAAGATAGCTATGGAAATAGTGAGACGACTGCCAGTACCTCCTGCTTGAAGTGTTTGTCGCTGAATCTTGCCAAAAAAGCAATCTTTTGGTGTGACCAATGCAGAAGAGTCCTGCTACCTAATTATGTGGATACCATATTTTAGTTCTAAGAACTTTTTTTGAGTTAATTTACCAGAGGTGAAATAATGATTGTGATGTTTACTGTTTTTCAAACCGTTGTTTGGCCATGTCCAAATGGATTGAAGTATGCAACAGATGATTGACAATATTTAACTGCTAGATTGTAACATCATCAAGTGAGAAGGGATGAAGTACATTTTTTACGTGTCCTGTTTTAAGGTCAAGAATGAAAAACAGCTGCTCCAGCCAAGCAGAATGATGAGAGGGGTGTGAAGGCATAAGTTCTCCTTAAAAAATGACATTTGCCATACTCTAATTTCTGTCAATTTTGGTTCAACTTTTTACTTGGTTAACTACCAAGCTGACCATAAGTTTTGCAAAATTTTAAGAACCAAATTCAGTTATGTAACTGCAATACTTTTGTGTGTTCATCTTAAAAGAAACTTAAAAAAAAATCCACGTATACTCTGAAGAGTTCTTGTGATGGATCGTGAGCAAATTCATTCATTATTGGATAATGTTCGATCATGAGGCAATTCACAGTTTAGTGGAGAATGGATTACATGACCCTGAGGCTAATTTCTTGACTGCTTTGCGTTATAATGGACCCAGACAGAAGACTAGGTAGCCAAGGTCTTCACTGAAAACCAGATGATGCCTGAGCTCAGTTTGCCAGGGGATGCAAATGATCAAGTTAAATTAAATTTATGATTACAGTGCAGCAACTTGGAATTTGAATATAAAGATCTATTTTTGAAGTAAAGAAAAACTTGGTCTTCAAACTGCGTGGCCTTCTGGTTTGTTTTTTCATTGCCTTATATTTCTGCGATCTTTATCTTTGTGTTGGTGTGTGGAAGTGGAAGAATGTGCCTTCAGGGAATGAGTTTCCATTTACAAGTAGATGTCTGAGTTGACATTTAGGCTTTTTCATTTACACAATCAAATATGGGTATCTTAAACATACATCTTAACCATACCATACTGGGAATTTAACCATACCAGGGAGTTCTGCTGTTGACCTCTGTGGGACCAAGATTTTCCCTGTAGTCCAAATAATTATTCATAATTTTGGAGGTAGAGGTTTTTTCTTATTGTAGTGATACAACATAAAAAGTTGTTATACATTCACATTAAGAATAGTTAAGTAATATGTGCCCAGAATTTACATGGGAAGGCTAGACACAAATTATGGGTTGAATTTCAAGCTTAGGTAATTTTGTAAACATGTACATTATATAGTCCAAAACTGTTGATTTTTTGCTTCAAGTCAATCTCTGAGCCTCCTCGCCCGCACCCTCCCCCATGAGATCTCAGATCAGTGTTCAGCTTTTTCAGCAGCATATTATCCCAGGCCTGAGGAATTGACACAAACAGTCACTTCCTTTCAGTTGTCCAATATATTTACAAAAATTAAAGCTGGCTTAGTGTTCTGCCCTTTCATATTTTATTGATAACTTATTGGGTTTTTTTAATTTAGTTTTATCTCTACACATATTATTTATTCACTTCTGCTTTACATATTGTAATCATTGATATGTATGTCTATAAGTAATCCTGTGGTTGTTTTGGCATAGTATAATCATAGATCTCAGTGGAAAAACTGGGATTTCTGACTGGTTTTTAGCAAAAGACTGTGATACTTTCTGAACTTTGGTATTTATTATTTTTGTTCTGTTAAAAAGAATGTCTCTGACACCCAGTTCATGTTGAGACGGGGTGAACAATCAGTATACAGATACAAGGTTCTTTGTTTTCCTTTTCTTTGCTTTCTTATTATTTCTTGGGTTAGTTGAGGGATGAAATTTGCTTTCAAATGTCCTTTTATTTTTACTCCTTTTTGGTGTTTTTTTTTTCCTTTTAATTAAGTACCGCGGTTTTGCTCTGTTGAATCTCTCACATGCAGAACTATTTTGAATGCCTTTATCAAGAAACTGGTTATAATGATTAAATGTAGTTTCTAAGCCAATCTGAAAATTCATATTTAATTAACATTTCTGTGGAAGGATTGCACAATGTAGTAGGTGAAACGCAATTTATTAATTAAAAATTGTCAGTCATTTAAAATATATGTATATATAATTGTACAGGGTAGGTAGGACATTTCTGCATTTAAGGATAGCAATGGTCAAACCAACTTTAAAATAAGAACGTTCATTTTCTTTCCTCATTCTCATGAGTGAAAAAGTACCTGTTTCCCAGCCCTGCTCCTGCAAAGGAACTGAAGGGCATTGACACAGTGTTATTGCTACTTAATGTTATAGAAACACATACTCTTTTTTTTTTATTGTACAGTACACTGTTAACTAGAATTCATTAACATGTATTTAACATACTCGATTTGAAATTGTAGTTCATAAAATCACAGATATAAGTATTGGATTGAGGGTGGTGGTGGTTGGATCAGTTGGAGGTTGAGCAAAAGACAGTGGCATTTAACCATAGTTTATAAATATAGATTATAGACTTGACACAGTGTTGTTTGCTCTTTTCAACTCCAATATTTTACTTTCATCTCTGTGATATTTCCTAGTGTACTAGTATGTTTTTTCTAAAAATGCTAATCCTAACAATAGGACCTGGCTTTCCTAAGCTGTATGGGTAGATGCTCTTTGCTCAGGAGCAGTGGAGACTTACTGCAAAATTACTGTGATTGTGGGTTACCAGCACAGAATTATTAAAGTCTGTAGCACTGTAAGCTGCAGTTACATACTGCAAAATCCTGCAGAGGAAGAGAAAGAAAGAGGAAGGCTGGGGAGGCGCGGGGCCAAGCAGGCAGGAGCGGGGACAGAGGCAAATATCAGTCCCAGGTTACCTCCCGTGTATGTTAAGAGCACGATTTCCCAGGTCGCCTTGCATCACCGTCAGAGTTACCTGCGTTCTCATTCACGACACGGCCCTTTGTATAGTGACGACAGTTGTTGTGTTTGCAGATAATTCCTGTTGTTTCTTGGGTGAGGAGCATATGGGCTGTGTCTTAACACAGTGCATTTCCAGGCTTTCGCAAGTTTGGGTTTTAACAAAACTCAGAATAAAATTGTTTGTGTCAGTGAAGTATTTTGCTATAAAATTTTTACTGCGTTGCTCAGGTAATTGTGAACGGTTGAGCCACCAAGACTATGGTCTGTACATTCCTTCAAATGTTAAATTTCTCACAATAACAACAAAATTTTTAATTGTTATTTGAAGCGATGAGAGGAAAGTAGTTTGCAAATCAATTTTTCTCTACTAATTCAATTTCAGTTTAAACTGCAACCCATTTTAGTTGTTCTGATTGGTGATCATGGTGATGAAATAACATTAATGCAGAGGAAAAACAGCAAAAGCAGGTCATCTTTAGTGTATTAACAAAAAACTCCTGTAATTCTGAACTTGCTTCAAATTAGTTGGACTGACTTGGATCCAATGCAGCAGATGAATCCCCCCATAATATCTTTCCTTTAGTTAAGTATATGGTTTTCACCTGGACCTACTCAACCTCCCTGTTGGGTTTTCCCCCTGTGTGATGCAGTTAGTGCCGATGAGAGCCGGCTTTGATCCGAGGCGGGTGCTGCATACTGGTTTGTTGGTAAACTTCGTTCAGGCTATTATTGGGCCCCCTAATGTAAACCAAAGGCTGCAATCAAGGGGGGGGAAAGGGAGTAAAGAAGGGGTGAATCTCGTGCCAGTGGGAATATCTCCACGTTCCCAGAGACCCTGCTGTAGTAATACTGGGCTTGCAGGTGCAAGAATATATGTGGGAGAATAATGGCAGGAGAGCAACAAGAAAGGAAAACCCTCGTTGCTTAGGTGAAAGAGTAAAGAGCTGTGAGAGGCTCTGCGGGCTACAGAACTGATTTGCAAAGGCCACGGCACTGGAGATGCTGTGTGACAATATAAAGGGGATTTCGGTACTTACTCCAGCTGTGCAAAGCTTCTGTCAGGGCATCCCCAACCCCGAGACTGGCGCGTGAGCTCCGTACCTGAGTACCCAAGTTGCAGGCATTGCTCCTGTCCTTCCAGGTGTCGTTGGTGGGGGTAGGATCTCCATGCTTACTTTTCCACAAGGTTTGCAGTATTTGCCCAAGGTGCAAGAAACTTGTTCTACACCTGGCTTTGGCTGAGAAGATTCAAATCCATAGCTCCTGAACTTAGGAGAGGTCCTCAGCCACCTGGCTTAGTCTTTGCTAAGGACCATCAAGGAGCATTCATCACTTCCTTCTGAGAAAGCTGTATCGCTTGTGGAAGAAATAAGGAACGTAGTCCTAATCGCAGCTAACTATTTTTTAGCCTAGTGACTCCTTGCTCCCAGCTTTACTGATGATTTTTACCGAACGAGTCTGTGAATAAAATAATCACTTCTTAGGATAACGTCTGGCATTGTAGCTGGTTACGGACTTGAGAGAAGGCTGGGAGGTTCTGCTTTTGGATTTTGATACCCACGTGTCATTTTAGTTTCTCATAGCCACATCTGGGCCTATATTGTTGTCGTCATTTTTATTTAACAGGAACGCTTCCTAGCGGAGATGGTTAGGGGGGAAGGCTCCTGCTTAAGGACGCTTGGCAATAAGATGAATCTGAATTGCTGATTTAATTTCAGAATTGACTTATAATGACAGGAGTTATGATTATATTTTATTGTGGCAGCGTATCAGCCAAGGCACCGGTATGTCAGCCACATATCACAAAAACACAGCAAAAGAAAAAATTCATTCTGAAAGTAGTTTTCAGCCTAAATTTAAGATTTATCTTTTTTTTGTGGGTTCTGTTTTACATTATAAAGATATGAAGTCTGAAGAGAAGGTATATTCAAAGGTCTGTATTTTTCCATTATCTTCACATATTCAGGGAGGCTTTTTTTTTCAGCAAGGAGAGGACAGGCACAGCTTGTCGTTCCTTATGCACCTATTCCTCTCAGTTTCTCCGTTTGTATGAGTCTGGATCTGAATACCCACTTGAATCAATGCAAATAAATGGCTTATCCTAGGGAGTACATGAGTCTTCAAACAAGCTAGTGGGGGGGGAGGAACATCTGTTGTCATTTAACATCGTTTTGAGGGCTTACGGATTTATTTGAAGTGTTTTCACTCATACCACTGGGATTTTCTAAAACTTGTGTTATTTCCTGTGGTCCAGAGGTTTTGTCTTTGCTATGAGAGAAAGACGGGAGACTCCCCACCCTCATCTCCCCCGTGTATGCTTCCTGTTACTAAACAAGGTCCATTTTAAGAATACAAACTTCTGGTTAATTTTCCTGAAAAGTGTTAGCTTATTTATAATGACTTTTTAATGGTACTTATGTGTACTTTTTACTTTCAGGGGACACCCCCCCCCCCCAATTAATATCGAAGAAATACTATAATGTATTTTTAAAGCCCGGTTTGGCTGCGTATTTGGGAGAAATAAACTGGGTGAGAAACTACCTTATTAAGCTAAGCCCATATTCCGTAGATTTAATTTGGAGTGTTCCTCCAGTGTGTAAGTGTTGCAAATAGCTTTACATCTCATTAAGGGAAGCTGTTAAAACGACCAAAAGTTCAGGAGGCTGAAGACTTTCCTGCTCCGCAGTAAGCATTTTGAGGGTGGCATGAGATGTGTCTTGTAGGCTGGTCAGGCAGGCCAGGATGAGTTTACATGTTGTTTTATCTGCTGAATCAGGAAGTTTCTACATGTCTCTTTTTAGAGGAGGAATTTCCATATAAACAGGCCTTTGTCTGTGCTACCTTGAGGCCTCTAATTAATTACATTTCAGATGGAGTTGGGGAGGTTTGGGTTCACACTCCCCACTTCCTCCTGCAGGATAATAGGACCCAAAGGCTATTTTGGAGAGTTTTTAAAGCAAGTGTTAAAAGGCTGGGAAAATGTGCCTTGTAAGCATCTAGGCTTTGAAACCTTAGTCTAATAAACCCACATTTATTCGTGAGTGCCAGCACTACTGGCATCTCTTTTGTAATGCCTTAATATCCTAAGCTTTTAGAAAGCCTGTGAATTTGTTGCTTGTTTGCACTTTTTTATAAATGCGTGTTTTACAAATGCATTTCTTATTAACAGAGACACTGCTACTTCACTTTTGGCTTCATTTCTCTACAGTGTAAATAAAACTCTTTTTTTAAAGCAGTTTTCCTTGACTATTGGTGATGCATCTAGAAAGTTATTCCTCTAGAGAAAGAAATGACAGGGCTGTTTATGCTGAATGCCTTCTTCCCTGTTGGGTTAATATAGGAAATTGTATCGCAGTCTCGGTGACTGTTGTTGCTTTTGTTACCCTGATGGGAACTATATCTTCACTAATACACAATGAAACTGCTGATAAAATGCCTTTTAATTATTAAGAGCTTGTAGCTCATGGACATTGAAAACAGTACACGCTAGAGTAATTTATTTAAAATATTCCTATTTTTACACTTTTTAAGTATGGTTTTTAAGAACATGGTAGTGATAGACATTTGGACAAACTCTCTGCTGTTGAAATGGATTGCTTTCCACTGGCTGAAAAGGTCTGCCATTTTCACAAAAAATACGACTCAGACAAGTATTATTATTCACCATGGTGCCTGCGTACAGAATCCTGTATATGAATCTGCAGTAGCAGGTGACAGGAGGGAAGAGGGATGTGTACCAGTATTTGCCTGGAATGACCTCATGCCAGGAAGCAATACGAATTTGTTTGGCACAGCAAAAATACAAGCAGAATTACATTTTTAGTGAAGGGAGATGGGTCAGAGCAAAGCGGGGGATGTCTTATTAGTTTGTAAATGTGACTGGCATATGAAAGGAAATAAAACATTTATACTGTCAGAGATAAAATTGGGAATGTATCTGTCCCACTTCTGCCAGAAATGTGCAGCCAGGGAATATGTGACCTGGGGTGCCTGGCACCCCAGGGACGTGTTGATCCTGGTGCTGCAGAAAGATGGCAGGACAGAATCATCAGATCTCTGCAGATCATCAGAGTCCTCACTTATGACACAATTCCTGCGTGTTAGGGAAGCTATTGAAAAATAGATTTAGAAGTGAATAGTTGAAAACAGTTGCCACAGAACCCGACTTGAGAAACGGGACGTCCAGGTTCTTGGTCAGTCTGTTTTACATCAGGTAACATGCCATCCCAGGGTGGCTGTTTATCAAAGTTAGCATTTTAGCTGTCTTTACCACAGGAGCTGAAGTTGAATACAATAGCAAGATATATAATGATTGCAAAGTACTTTTCCTGACACTTGGGTGATACCAACAATCAAGGAGTTATTTTGAACACCTTACTGAATTACTGTACCAGAGCTTAACATACAGTAACCTGAAGTTTCATCCTATTCTGGTCATTTTTTTCTATACAAAGTGTTTTACGTTTCCTTTTCCAGCACTTTACTACTGTTGGTTGGTCAGATAAAGATAAAAATATTTATGTACAGGGGGTCCTAGAGGGAATTTCATGCTTTGAAGTGAGTTTATATAATTTTCTTCAAAACAAAATGATGAATGATGGGGTGGTTCTTTATTTTCTGTTTAGTTTTCAGGAACTACAGTCACCGTAAGATAAGATACCAATTGGACGTAATTTTGGATAGTCAGATTGGAACTCTTCTAGCCAGGCGCTAATCACATCTTGAGAATACAAACACACAAGCAACATGAAGTTCTGTTTTCTTTGTATATGAATGTCTGAATTTAACCTTATCTTCATTTGCGTGGGAACGATAAAGAACTGCGGCAGATAAAACGCAAAGAAGATTTGAGAAGCACACGAATTAATTGTCATAGTTAAGGATCATGAAAACATACCTGTTGAACCCAGATTTCTGATGCAGCATGTACATGCACTGACACTGAAGGAGCCAGCAGCACTCAAATAGTGCCACAGAAGCGTCCAATTCCGAAGTGAACTCCAAACTCATTCTGCGATTTGCTATTGAGAAAAGTCACACCCTAAACGGTGAGAGTGTTGAACCTTTAGACTGTACGTTCGCATGTCCCGAACACGGAAAGTGACTCATGAAATGTTTATTCCTAGCATTGCGATCTGCTCTCCCCAGGAAAACAGGGATCTGTTTACTCCGTAATGTGTCAGTGCTTCTTATCGGACTGTACAATATCCCTGCCCGGGCTGGCTCTGGTCACTGTTTGTTGGTAGCTGGTGTTCTGTTTGTAGAAGGGACAGTTGCTGCGTGTAGTACTTGGGAACCATGTTCTTGAGCTGCACCTGGCTGCACCTGGCAGTTGTTACGGGCTGTGATCGCTGCTCTGATTTACTTTCCCTTCGAGTAATGCTGCGTTATTTGTAGGCAATGTGTGGCCCTGCAATTCTGAAGTGTTGGGATTCACAAGATAAAGTCCTGCACTGAGAATGACCCTCTAGCAATGACACCTTAGCCTTGTAACTCCGTTGCTTTGGGAAGAGCTCTGGATGGGCACTGGGAGAGAGTGGCAGAGCCGTCCACCCTCCACTTTGCCACGAAGGACCTATTAGGGCCTATCCCTGGGACACAGGGATAACTGAGGGCCGATAGAATGGTATGTGGAAATAGCCTTCCATGTTATGTTTGAACATGAAACTAGTAAGGAAAGAAACTTGGAGGAAAGCTGAAACCTCGCTACTGTTTCTCTGGCCTTTTCACAAGGAAGACCCCTCTTCTGCAGCATTGTAAATTAGCAGTTTTAAGTCACGTGGCTTTGATAAACTGTATTTTTACTATTTGTGTTATTGTAGTCATAAAAAGGTAAGTGGGCTTTGTGTGCGCATTTCATCCATACCTATGTTGCATATTATTCTTCAATCAGGCTGAATATGTCCTGATATTTTTGTGTCATTATATTCTGGTTGCCTGTTAACAGGCTGATCACTGATTATTTTAGTAATATTACTTACTGCAGCAGTTTGTAAAATAGGTAATTGTTTCCCCCTGCATATATTATGAAAATGCCCTGTTGTGCTTTCACGCATGCAGTACCTCTCTTGCTTTCTGTTGGGGCTCAACTGCAAAAATAGGGGAAGAAATACACATTTGGTTTCTTTTTAACTAATTGTTGTATGTTTTGAAAAATCCTTTACTTATCCTACCATAAGAGGATGTAATACTCTTGTATACTTACAAGTAATACTTACAGCAAAATGTGAAGACATTTCTAATTAATATGCTTTTATTCTTCTCCAGGTTCTTTTGAGAGTGTTACTCATAATCTTTAAAAAGAACTTTTCTTTTCACGAAGTGGCAGTGTTTAATATGTTCAACTAAGAAACAAAACCTCAGAAAGCCGTTTATGATACAGTTTTATAGTTTCCAATGGGGCATATGAAATGCATATTTTCTATAACCTGCGCTCTCTAGCTTAGTGCTACTAAAATATAAAATAATAGAGCTTGGCATTCATGGAGAAGAAGCGGTCAACATAAAATGCAAAGAGGATGATGTTGTTTGCATTGTAGCGTAGAGAAGGTAAGAAGTTGCCTGCATCTCAAAGCCAAGCTCTAAGAGTAGTGATCTCTGAAGATTAGAAATATTGTGACTTCTAATCCCTAGTTGTAAATAAGAATTCATTTCAGTCCTGTGATGTGTTGTGGAGAACTGGATCGCTGTCTCTCTGTAGGAGGCCTGTTAACTGCTCGACAAGGCTGGCAGCGGTGAAGCTTCCTAGCAATGAATGCCTTACTCTTCAAAAGGATTATTGCATTTTGATTAAGATCAATTTATTGGCATTACTGTACACAAACAATTTGATTCGACCCTTGAAATTGCTGAATGTTGACCTCCAGGGATTTTGTCCTATTAGACATCTGAGACTTTCATTTGGCAGGTCGTCCAAAAATCATTGACTGACCTCCAGTCTGAGGCGCACATGCATGGAGGAGGCATGCGTTGCAGAAGTTGCACTGATTCATCGTCTTTCCCAGGAAACCTCTGCCTGGCTCACTTCAAGCTTCCCCTAAGCGAGTTTTGAGCATTCGTGCTGTTTTAACGAGCTACATTGGAAGATACTCTTGTGAAGCAGCTATTCCACAAGAGCAGAAATACTGTCAAAGCTGCTTCATCCTGGAGCTTGTATTAACTGCTCAGTACCAGTGTTTGTCATTGTGTTTTCTTCAGCTGTTGTTTTGGTGTAAGCAATGCCAAGTGATCTGACAACAGCAGAAAAGCACACTGCTTTCAGAGGGTTAGGTGCAGTTTTAAGTGTATTTCTAGCAGTTAGCAATCATCTGCAGACTAGCATCTCCTTCTGGGGGACACCCGTTCTGCAAACCGATCCAGATTTCAGCCTAACGGTGCTATTTGCTGTGGTACCAACGCAGTTGTTTCAGTTGTGCGGTGCTGTTGACTTGCCCGGCGTCACGCAAAGCAAGCGTGGCGTAGTGCTGCTCTGCTTTGGGCCCCCAGCGACATGCTTGCTCATCGCAGTCTGGTGCAGTGATTCTGATAGCAGTCCTGCTAAAGGGACGCTCATATGGGCTGCAAAACATTTTGTAAATGTTGGTGTTTGTAATATACACCCTAGATTAACCCCCTTCCTTGCGTTACAGGGGCTCAAAACACTAGCTCCCTCTGGAAGGGGGAAAATCAGCCCCCTTAATTCACTGTGAGGGCTATAAAACGGAGGTGCTTTTCCTAATGTTTCTCCATATGGGAAATTTTCCCAACCGAGTGACCCCTTGGAGACAGAGTAGGCTGTGGGAACAGGCTACCAGCCCTGGGGCTCAGTGACAGGCTGAGCAAGGCTCATCTCCTAGAGCCCATGATGAGGGCACAGCCCATCCCTGCTGCTTCCTAATGGATTTCACCCTTTAATTCTCTGTAGGTTGTAAATCAAATCCAGGCCTTACAGACCCCTTTTACACCCTGCCCAGCACTGCCTGCCTGTTCCTTGGGATTGGTGAGATGTGTGTGTGTCAGGTGCGATCTGCTCGGGTGCCACACCAATGGAAGGGGAAGGTGGTGACAGTTTTCAGCAAGGGGCGAAGCCCGGCATGCAAAGGCGGGTACTGGGACTACATGGAAATACAGAGATACACATGAGTCTGTGTGTGTTTGCAAACTAAGTGCAGGTTTTGTTCAAAGAAAAATGTCCCGTAGAAGTGTGGTTTTCACTAGGAGGCAAGGAAGAGGGAGAGCAGAAGGGGTGTAGAGTTGTGGTTGCATAGGGAAGCTCTCACATGTGTAACTAATGCAATAATTCTCCAGTTCAGAAAATGGATCTATGTCCTCTCTTCCAAAGAGAAACTTCACTTTTTTTTTTTTCCCCTCACGGTCACTGTGAGAATCACCCTTTCTGCCGTAACTTCCCAAAACAAGGGGATGTTTCTTCTCATAACTTTAATATCGCTATTCTGTTTGGGGATGAAGTAATAGCGTTTACTAATCTAAAAGAAAGTAAGTGGCTTGGGGGCAGGTTTTTTACCCCTAAGGTTCATTCTGTACTGCAAAGAGCTTACAGATCACAAATATGTTGAGCTGTTGTGTCAAGTAGAGTCACATTTTTAATGTCAGAGTAAAGTCACGGCGCTAAACTCTTCAGCAGCTCTGCACAAACAATTTTGCGGTAGGATGACTACCATTGCTTAGTCCTTGTGCTCCATCAACAAGGTTTTTTCTTTAAGTGGCAGTAGAAGAATGAAACAACACATAGCTGTTTATCTCGTGATTATCTAATTATCTTTGATAGGAATAGGATTAAAAAATCAGATTATATTTGTTAGAAATTTGCTGAACTGTTTCTTTGCAACTAACCACACAAAACATGTAAACTGCATCCGCAGAGAGACAGATACAAGAAAAAATGAACACTTTTTCATAAAAAAAATTTCCCCTCCAAAAGTCAGTGACTTTCTTTTCATTGACTTTTCTTTTATCTTTCATTATTTAAAAAAAAAAAAACAAACACCCAAACACAAACCTCCCTGGTTCTTACCTTTTTCTGCTTTCTTTAAATGACTCAGTTACTGAACGGAGGAGAACATTGAGCTAGGTCTTAGGTATAAGTTCTAACAGATACAATAAAAAAATGAACACTTTTTCATAAAAAAATTTTCCCCTCCAAAAGTCAGTGACTTTCTTCTCATTGACTTTTCTTTTATCTTTTATTATTTACAAAAAAAAAAAACCCAAACACAAACCTCCCTGGTTCTTACCTTTTTCTGCTTTCTTTAAATGACTCAGTTACTGAACGGAGGAGAACATTGAGCTAGGTCTTAGGTATAAGTTCTAAATAGCAGGAGGCTTTGGAGCCGGCAGCAACATTTGGGTGAAGACTGTCAGAATGCACCAATCCAAGCAGTATAGTCATTTGAGGTAGATTCCATTAATTTAGTTCTTTACCAGAAAATACCCTTTTTTCTTGGCTTTATCTTCATGACAGATACCAAGAAACTTATGTTCCTTGATAATTTCGTATTTAATGCCTACCCATACACTATGTTAAAAGAAGCTTTTGTCAAGACATTTATTTATTCTTCTAAAATATATATACATTTTTCTTTACATTTTCAAAACAATTGGTAATTTTAAAGCTTTGATTTTCAAACTGGAATGAATTGCAGCTTATTTTGTAAGGATTTTTATTCCAAATTTTAGTATATTGTATACCAGGCCATTGTTAAAATTATTTCTGCAGTTCCTATTATGTGTGTGGATTTGAAATGCTATGACAAAAATAAATAGGCGTGCTATTGCTTCGGATCTTTTTCTAAGTATATAATGATAGGATATCTACTGCACATAATTGCCTCTAAATCCAACTAATTGATTGTGACTATGTTTTTGTAATGTTCTCTTGTAAAAGCATACAATTTATATTTCAGGATATGCTGCAATTTACATTTATAACAACATTATTTTGACCCAGCTTATGCTAATATTGAGATTTCAAAAAAAAAAAAAAAGGGAGAAATCCTCCTCCCCCTTTTAAAGCACAGTCAGTATGGCTAGGTAAAGTACCACAGTAGGTACTGAATAAGAGATCTGCCTCGCAACCGCTGTTCTTTTTGTCCAGTTTCGAGACGGCTTGATCAGATGCCCCTGGAGTCTTCCCCCGAGATCTACAAAACAAATAGATTTGTCACAAATGTTAACGGCAGAGGCAAGGAGACTCGGTCGATGTGTCATCTGAGAAATCCACTCTGTTATATTGCTAAAATAAAATACAAGGAGGTGGCATAGATCACAGCTTGGATTAGGTAGCTGTCACCAGGAGGAGGAAAATCAGGCTTTAGTCCAATTTTGTAATGTTAAAAAAATACAGGGAAGGAATGGAATTATCTCAGTCTCTGATTCAACTACCTTAAATAAAGTTTGTACAAAGATATCATTTTCATTTACATCCTGAATAAGTGATGCTTGCATACCTAGAAGGTATAATATTTCTACAGAAAATACCCATGTACTCAAATTTGGCATACGAAAGAATCCCCGTTCCAGGGAACAAACAGGTCTGAACTAACTGAATGCCTGTGGAGAGACACAAACCTGTCTCAGGGAAGGGATGCAAACCGCCCTACCAAAACTATTTGGAAGCTTTTAGGTCCAGATTCCTCTGTGCCTATGATTTCAGCATACATACAACAATAAGGCATTTGTGTAGCTACTTTTATATAAGGACACAATACTAGGTACATTTATTTATGTATTGTGCCTAATGATACTCCACCTAAACCCTGTGTGCTTTCATAGGTACTTTGCATATAGACCTGACTGTAAACACCGGTGCTAAGTGCCTGCGCTTAGGCATTGCTGGTGTCACGGCCTGCGCCCACGTGCAGTGGAAGTTCCTGCTGTGCCTCACGCTCCTCTTTGGCCACCCTGAGTTTGTTTTGGGGAACAAAATGTACTTCCGAAAGAGCTGTAACATGAGAGAAACTTTCTTCAGCTCTTATGCTAAAATAACCAAATGAAGGCCCTACCTCAACATTTTTGAAGAATTCGATTTTCCTATTCCTTTAGATGGGAGCGCTTTTCTTTCGCCTCACCACCATAACTCTTTCTGTTTTGCCAGAGATAGTAAAAGAGGAAAAAAGTCTGTGATTTAATATTGCTTTCACAGAACAATTAAAATACTTTTTCTATTAAAATGGTATTATTTATATCAATTCAGCTGTCTAGATAGGACTCATGTCCGAGGATGGAAATGCATTTTTATAGAATAGGGGCTGCCAAGCAATTGGTTTGGAAAATGGTGAGTGGAAATCACTTCTACAGAGGAAAGTGTGTATGAACATCTTGAGTGTGTATGAACAAATACTGCCAGGTATTTAAGAACAATAGGTAACTATCCATCACTTCTATTTCAAAGTTGCTTGGCACAGCCTTATTCTAGTATTTTCCCCATGGAAACAAACATCTACAAATGCTTCTGCTTATGCTCATTTGCATGAACACCTTCAACAACACATTGAAAGTGACTTCTACATCTGGTTGCCTTGTAATTTATTAATAAGCACATGCTGGTTAATAAATTATTATTTTTTGTAACAAGCATTAAGAATTTATGTTTGAGATTTTTCTTTCTTTTTAGAGAAGTGAGAAAATAGTTTGGAGTTTGAATTTTTGTCTCTTTGTATCTGCTGTAGATAGCTCTATTTTCTGTCAAGATACCAGGTAGCGCACAAAAGGGGAAACTGCAAAGGTCAAGGAAAATCCCTTTTCAATACGATGAGACAGTGAAATGCTGAACAGGGAACCCAACCCTGGAAGGTCACCATTGACTGTGAATAATTTAAAGAAGCAAACCAGTACTCAGTTTTGCTTTATGATTTTGCATTAGAATGATGGCCTTAGTCTGCAACAGTCCAGTCATCCAGATTTTTTCTGGTGGCTGTTACTGATTTTTTTTCTTTTTCCATACTGAGATGTGGTTAGTTGGAGCTTACGTTTTTACCACTCGGATCTGTGTTTCAATGTTCCTTCCTTGTGGCTTGGAGCTTTGATGAGCTAGTTATAACCTCTCTGTTTCCAATATCCTTTTATGCGTGATATACCTCCTTATATGCATGGCATACCTACCAAAGACATTATAATTATCAAGCTGGCACAGTCTGTGTATGGCCTGTTGGGGCATCTGGACATTTGCTGAGTATTGATTTTTCTGCACAATGTGAATTAATGGAAAATTTCAAATCCTGAAGTCTCTTCTCTGACCTACTGCTTTAAACAGCATTGCAGAGGGAGCATTATCAAAATAGTGATCTGAGTGATTGACGAAGGAGCCGACCGTGCGAGTCCTTGGTGTATTTGCACAAGCTGGGACAATTAAAGCTAAGCAAGAAATGAGAAATGACAGGCAAGCGCAAAACACTGTTTTATCCAACTTGAAACCAGATGACTTCAGACACCACCTCTCCTCTGGCAGCTTTCAAACAGCCCTCACAGGCTTCAGCTGGCACCAGCTGATGCTATAAAGAGAGAATTCAGTCATCGCTGGCCTTTTCTGGCTTTATTTCCAGGGGAGAAAGAGGTCGGAGTGGCTAAAATGAAGTCAGTATAAGGTCTCAAAAAAGTTAATATTTTAAAACATGTGTTTTATATATCTTGATGTGACCTCCAGTTCTAGGCAAACAAAAGCGAAGGTGAGAACAGAAAGTCAAGAGCTAATATTGACTCGGGGTGATCCCAAGTTCAGTACTGCCAAAACTGAATTTGCAAACCATCAGGCTGCATAAAACTCATGATCTGCTTTGGGAGAACTAAAAAATCAGCCAACGAACCAACGAACAAACAAAACCTTTTTATTTGCCTATGTTTTTTGAGACTCTATTTGAGACTGTATTCACAGGTTTCTGCAACTGTGGAGACTAGAACTTTACAATTTTGTGTTAATGAAAGTCAACATAGTAAACTCTCAGAGCTGCAGTATAAGGAGAAAAAAAATTAGGAGTTTTTAAATGAAATTGTGAAAGTTGGTAAAATTGCAAGTTGTGGAGATAACAGGGCAAAACCCCACTGCTGTTAAATTATTGCTTAGATGCTAACAGAAAGGATTAGCTTTCTGTAGCCCTATTTTAGTGCAGCTTGCTGCGGCCATTGGATGAATAAGGTTGTAAATAGGGCTAATCAATGAAAGAGGAAATCCTGTGACAGCAAACAGACAGTGGCTGCAATGTGACAAACTATAAATATTAAGTGATGAAGAGCTCGGAATGACTCTTTGAAGGAGCTTACCTATCTCCTGAATTAGATGGACTGGAGTGAAAAAATGAGGGACTTTGCTGAATGCAAACATCCTCATCCCCTCTGACATTAGACAAGCACAGAAGATTGCCCTCCTGGAATACCGCAAGCTATGTATTTACTTTTGCAGGAGGCCCGAACCTGCCCTGGTGGGCGTGGGTGCTGCAGGAGTACCAGGCAGGGGCAGGGTGTTGGGTGGGTGGTTGTTCTCAGGGCTGCGTCTAACTTCCTACTGACACTCGAATGAAATGGCTAGTGAGGACTCTATGCAATAACCTAATTAATTGCTCTGATTTCTGCTCTTTTGTACCAAGCGAATCACTACATGTAACACTGAGACTGAAATAAGCTGTATCCCTGATGCATAAGACATCAGGTCAGTTGCTTGGGAACCTTCTGGAAAAATAGTGTTTCGTCAACAAGTGGACTGAATAAAACCAAGTCTTCACATGTTAATTTCCATTTCTCTTCCTTCCCTCTCTCTAGCTCCTGTCCTCCCCTCCTTCCTACTTTCTTACACCTTTAGTTCCTCCAGTTATCCGTGCTGCAATCTTCCTGTGCCTATATGTCGTGGTTTAACCCCAGCCGGCAACTGAACACCACGCAGCCGCTCGCTCACTCCCCCCCAGTGGGATGGGGGAGAGAATCGGAAGGGTAAAAGTGAGAAAACTCATGGGTTGAGATAAAGACACTTTAATAGGTAAAGCAAAAGCCACGCACGCAAGCAAAGCAAAACAAGGAATTCATTCACTACTTCCCATCGGCAGGCAGGTGTTCAGCCATCTCCAGGAAAGCAGGGCTCCATCACGCGTAACGGTTACTTGGGAAGACAAACGCCATCACTCCGAACGCCCCCCCTTCCTTCTTCTTCCCCCAGCTTTATATGCTGAGCATGACGTCATATGGTGTGGAATATCCCTTTGGCCAGTTTGGCTCAGCTGTCCTGGCTGTGCCCCCTCCCGGCTTCTTGTGCACCTCCAGCCTTCTCAGTCGGTAGAGCATGGGAAGCTGAAAGTCCTTGACTAGTGTAAGCACTGCTCAGCAACAACTAACACATCGGTGTGTTATCAACATTGTTCTCACCCTAAATCCAAAAGACAGCACTGTACCAGCTACTAGGAAGGAAATTAACTCTATCCCTGCCGAAACCAGGACACTATAGCATCTCTTAGTCTGAGTTCTGCTTCTTGCTAGACTGGCATCGGGTGTTCAGAGATCCAGGAAGTAAAACCTACCCTGAGACCTAGGAGTTATTGTACATGGCTTAGACACAACCTCTACGTCTACCTTTTTTTCTTTTTTGTCCATGTAGTTAAACTTCTTTTTTTTAATTTAAAATATTTACAAAGTGGCTCTCTGCCTTTGTTTCCCCAGTCCTGTGCCCTGCTTCTGCTGGGCTTGTAAATATTTTAAATTTAAAAAAATTAAATTTGATTATATCTTAAAAAATTCTGCTGAGCTTTTTACCTTCTCTTAGAATCCTTCATCTTGACAGTGCTCCTAACGTCCTCAGATTCAGGCATTGTCTCAAATGTGCATCAGCAACCTGAGCGGTGAAGGGGTGACCGATCCATATGAATTTACTTTTTTGACTTTTTGTTCAGGATTTTTCTTCATCCGTAATGCTTTTCTATTTGTACTTCCTCTCGCTTTCTTCTTCCTTGGTCTGATGACAGAGTGCTAGCACAAAGAGCTCCTCAGTAACAACAGCCTTTGTGTGTGGTGAAGGGCAAAGAGGTGAGAGGTTCCCACCCGGGATGGAGGGAGAGATGAAAAGAAGGACACAAGGAAGCATATTCACAGCATGAGCATTAATAACCGGTGTCTACTAAACACATGAAGGTTGGTGTTTCTGGCCAAGTAAAATGTGTTGATCACAGTTGCCAAGTGAGTCAATGTGTTTTCTCTATAAATTTAGAGGTATGGCCCAAAATTGCTGCTTGTGGCAACTGACAGTTCTTAAAGCTCACCATCAGATTCCTGTACTGTTCATACGTGTGTGAGATGTCCCTTCCACCCTGAGAGCCCGGGGTGACTGACTGTTCACACAGACTAGGAAAGCACCGGTTTTTCAAATGTCCAGCCGGTTTCCATTTCCATTAGGCTTTGGTGCACCTAGTTTTGACCGTACCCCTGGGTACTCCTCAGTCACGGTATCCCCAGGGTTTCTGGAGATTTTGTAACTATTTAATAAATTGTGAGATAATGGATATTTGAAATACTGATCAGATCAATGAGTAAAGTTGTTTTGGGAGCTCAGAGAACCACTTGCTCCGTGCCTGTGAGGCGCAGTGCTGCTCCCCTCCTCAGCTCCCTCACAGGTTGCGTCTGGGATAACAGGCCTGCGGCGCTTTCAAACGGCTCCAGAGCTGCTAAAAGCAGTGACCCAGAGCTGCACAGAGCGAGGGGAGAGAAGGCACTGCTGTAATGACTTTGGGGCTGAAGTGGGTGTTGTGAGACTGGGTCATGATGCTCCCGATGGTGGTGGAAAGAGAAGCAGCGATGGAGAGAATAATTTCTTCACTCCAGTGTCCTTTAATAAACCATAATCTGCTTTGGAAGCTTATTTCTGTATGCTAATAAAATGGAATTGTATTTCTGAAAAGCGTCAATATCAGCACAGTATGCAGACTTTTATGCAGACTTTTATAGTGAAAAAAGAAAAGTTCATAGCCTCTTTTACTCTAGTAATCACTGCTGTTAATTAGTAAGTCTTTGTTATCTCTAAATTGAAGTAATACTGTGAGCTATTTGTGCTTGCTGCTTAGCTTTACTTAATTGTCCAGACATTTGACTCAGCAATGACTAACCTAGATGCCAAGTCCATATGCTAATATGTTCCCCTGCTCTTAGGGGACTGTTAGTTAGCAAGCTGCCCATTTAATGCTGAACACGTGGGAGCTGCTGTGTAGTGTGAATATGCTGGCCCAGCAGACTTGTTTCAGTGCCAAAACGCTTCACAATCAGACATAATTTTTCAGTGTCACATTCCCTTTCAGGGAAGTCTCCTGACACGTACAGTCCTTTCTCTGAATCACCATTAGATGCTCAGAGATCCAGGACGTAAAACTTGCCCTGAGACTTGGGAGTGCTTTACACGGCTTGCACACCGCTTCCCTTCCCTTCCAATGCCGAGGTAGAAATGGCCATGAAAGTGTTTAGTTGCCACTTTTCCCCCCTTCCCTTTAGCTTCATAATGGCCTCTGAACCTGTATTCCAGAGGATTATACTGGGAGCTTATGGGACTAAAATATAGGTAAAGTAAGATGAAAAAGAAATTAAGAAAAAACCCAATTCTTTAGTTAGAGCAGATGGTATCATTTGGCATGCTAACAGGATGATGCCGTGAGTATGATACCCCTAACGCAAAATACGGCACCCTACCCCTGTGACCCATGATTCATGGTGGGGTGTAACCAAGGAGTTTCATTCAGCCTGATCAAGAACCAGCCTGCACATGCTGCTTTCTCAAGCCGTAACAGCAACGCACACTGAGGCTGCCTCTGCTTGAGGCAGTACTTTGTTGCAGTTGTGATTGACCAACAATATAAGCAATGTGAGGTTTGCAGGTGGAGAGAGTATCTTTTTGGAGATCAGCTGGGAGAGCTGGAAAAAACTGATCAAGCCCTCAACCCCAAAAGTTTGCCTTTGGGTTGGAAACAGAAGCTTCAGTATAAACTCAACATACTGATGTTGCCATACTGCTGTAGAACTGAAGAAACCCCAAAACTCGTCCAGCCTTTCCAACTCTACCAATTGGCGTAACAAAAGATGTTACCTCTACCTTTAAACCTCACAGGCATTGCAGTATCCCTTCTAAAGGGATTAACAACAATTAAAAGTTGTGGGCCAACTTTACTGAAAGGAACGGTACTTCCTAGCATCACTGGTTCACTGGCACAATGGACTGGATCCAGTCTGTCACGTTCCTTCGAACCCCCTCAGGTGGGAGGACGGAAGCAGCTGCGTCTCCCACCGAGGTGTCACAGCAGCTCAGCAGACTAGAAACACCAAATTAATGTATTGTCTAGGCACTTACCTGGGCTCTCTTCCCTCTCAGCACAGCTCGCTCTTCAGGCTGCAGTGGGCAGTTCAAGGGTAGCAGCAGACTCCCCAGGGTCCTTGGTTGTTGTTGGACAAATCCGGCTCCAGATCTTTACGAACAGCAAAGAGTGAACAAATATGAAATAATAAAGTGAAAGGTGAGAACAGGGCATTGGTTGTCTTGAATCATACCATCGATCATCACCTTTGCTCTCTTTTGTCTACTCTATTTTTATGGACAGTATTATTCTCTCTCTCTCTTTATATATGTTCCTATAGCATTGCACTGACCCATAGCGTTGCTTACCTTTTTGTGGGGCTCTACTGCAGTGAAGCTGGCAGGAGCTTTCCTTCTCTTCAGTATTCGTACCCATTTTTATTTTGTTCCTCGCTTGCTGAGGATGGAGTAGTACCCACTGTTGGTGCTGTGCTCTGGTCAGGCAGAATGAGGTCTGTCAAAAAAAAAAAGAAAAAAAAGAAAAAAAAAGGGAGCATTTCTTTCCTTCCCGGGGGCTCAGCAACATTTTGAGGCTTGGGCTTCAGTAAGGGAGTGAATGGGACTTGGTATTTTAAAACTAAGCAGAGTGCATAGTCCTTTCACAGTCCATGGTATCATGGATGACTGCACATTGTGCTCTTAGCAGTTTATTAGTCTGACGTTTCACTTGCTTTCACATTTTTGAATGGAGATTTCTGCATCCCCAACAGGCTAGGGAAGCCCCAGAAACGGACTTAGTATTACGTATGGTTGGAAACTTTTGGACAGACCTTTTTCTTTTGAAAAATGCTTGTTCATTGAAACTGAGTCGTGCCAGGGACATTGATTTTAATTTTTTTTTTTTTTTGCACTTGCTTTTTGCTGTAGATTATACTGTTATATAACCCTAATCTTAGCTGGTATGAAATGAAATACAGAATTAAAAAAAAAAAAAAAGATGAAAACAAGAATGAAATGTTTTGATTTACTGGAATTTTTAACACTGTTTTGTGGGAAATTCCAATTTTTTGGTCCACTCTGGAATGAAACAATTTTTGCAACATCAGCAGTTCATGCGAGGGACATTTTGAAATTTGACCAGCACTGTGTGCTGATCTGCATTGCTCATCCTCCTCTTTCCAGTTGGCTGTGCTGTGCAACTTTTGCTGTGGTCAGTGGTGTGACCTGTCAGGAATCATTGGAAAGGTTGTCTAAGTATCAGCCGGGAGAAAAAAGTGTGGCACCAGCGAGCAGCTTCTGCTGAGGACAAGCAGAAAGGATGCCTGGCTAATGGAATGAAAATGCAGGAGCCTCGCTGGCTGCAGTCCTGGGTTTGGAAAATCTGAGGGGAGAGTTTCAGTAACTTTATTTATTATTTGCACAGCAGTGTCCTCTGCAGAAAGGAGAGGAGACAAAGGGAGTCCCTAGGAAAAGAAAGCAGAAGAGGAGAAAGGAAAACTAAAAAAGGAAAAGAGTTGATCGAGTTTTCACAACAAAAAAGTAGCAAAATTGCTGAAAACTTTGTAAGAGGAAGAAAAGGGAAAAAAAATTCTGAGCAAGTGAAGGTGAAGGAGCAATGGGTGACTCAGTGCTTCCTTATACACGCTGACAGAAAAGACGGGATGGCTGTGGTTGAGAGGCTACAGAAACTGAAACTGTAGGGGAAAGTGGGGAAAAAAAGGAAAGGGGAAAATCAAGTGAGGACAAAACCAAAGAACCAAGACAAGCCCAAGAGATTCCCTTCCTAGTAATTTTGTGGAAATGAGCAGTGGTTCTGGGTATGAGGTGCTATTTTCTGTGCATTGAGAGAGTGGTAAGCGCCCTGACTTTTGGTACATTCGGTACATTTTCCTGTCTACTTCAATGTCTTGAGAGGCATGGTATTGCCCTGAAGTCTGATAATAGGAACAGGCTATGCCGTGAAATTCCATCAGTTTTAATTTATCTGGCCACCATGAATGTCACAGGGCAGGAGTATCATGCGATTACTCTTTAATTATATGATTAGTTAATAGGGTTTCCTATTAAATACCGTGTAACTACGTGGAGATTACCATGTAATTACCTTTAGTAGATTCAAAACTAATTAGCATATAACCTGTATTCTTGCCTTGTGGTTCAGAAGGCTATAATCTTGTAATGATATGGTACTCGCTGTGGTGTTAGCCTGCCACTACATGCTAATTTCCACGTAGTTAAACGCACAGTAGTTTTCACGCAAGTAGTATTTGTGCCGTTACCAGTTGTCCTATAAACTTGTGCCCCTGTTGGCTTTGACAATGACTTAAACCAATTACATTTTCAAATTACCTTTGTGAAATGCTTTTGTTATGCCCCTTGCTTGCTGCTACTCTGTAAACTCAGCCGGACGTGAACTGTAAAAACAATCATGAGATAGGCGACTTGATGAGCTTCAGTCATTTGCTTCATGGCACCAAATCTAGCGCAAAATGTATGCGCCCGTGTTACTGATGTTTACTGTTCATTTGTGGAAAGCAATGACTTCTGGGTAGTAAACGCTGCAGATAATGCACCAGCTCAATAATCATAATAAAATTATGTGTACTTTAAAGGTAAGCATCCCCCTCCAAGTTTTAGTGGAGGTAAATTCTTTGTGTGTTGTTTCTCTTTTAAAATTCAGCTGAAATATTGGTGAGCAAAGCTAGCTCGCTTGATAAACAGAGGCTAGGTTGTATCTTTTAGTAGATGAATAAAAATATTTTTAAAATATTGGCTCTATGTTTTTGCATATATAAAAACAAATTAACTGTGTTTATTCTGCAGTGTATTCTTTGCTATTCAGTTTCTAATAAAGGGGTCCGTCATACCTCTCAGCTGGGATAGGACAGGAAAAATGACCACTATAAATATAGTTGCATTGATTTTTCTAGGTTGGTTTTTTTCCCCTCTTTTTCTTTTTCCTTCATTTTACCCACTCCTGTTGCCTTTGCAGTGGTTTTCCCTGGCAGAATAGAAATACAAATCATTTTTCCTTGGCCAAGAGTTGAGCAAACTTAAATTGTACATAGCAGTACAGTGTCTGCGTAAGACACAAAATTTCGTGTCCTGTGGACTATAAATCTGTGTCACTTTATACAGGAATGGTGCGAGCTACAACTGTTCCTCCTTCAGCTTTGAGATTTACCCAGTAATCTGCCATTAAAATGAATAGTGTTTTTCAGGGATTGTCTCTCAGCTAAAATAATAATTTCTGCACTGATAATTTTTACTGTGCCTAGTATGTGATTTCAGAAGCTAATGCCAGTTATCAGGGTGTCGATACGTACCTTGTCAGAGGCTTTTTGCAATAGCTCTCCACCCCATCAGTCTTCCTGACTGGTGCCTCTAAAGACTGTTCGGTCAATCAGACAACAGCAACATTTTCATTGGATCATTTAAAATATTAAAAAGAGGAGGAAAATATTCAAATTAGTAATGTGGGTGTTGCCCTTGCTATTTTTACTTTGTGCATTATTTGCCAGCAGGAGTTTGGATGTAACCACAATAAAGGGATGCCCCAAATCCCAGAAGCTATATGTGTATCCACCAACAGGACTTCATGACTCTCGATGTAATGGGGCATGAAATCATGCTCGGACACAGCATAAACAAACTTCTCAAACTCCCATCATGGAGCACTTTCAAATGTTACAGTTTTTTATCAGGATCTCTCTCACCGGAGATCTGTGGACCCCTGCAGGGAGAAGAAAGGGATTGCCATGGCCCCGAGGAGCTTACCTAGGAGCCAGCCGGGGATTTTCTTGGCTGAAATCCAGGCAGGAGCGGGCACATTGGCAGCGGGCCGCAGCATCAGTGATAGACTGACTCACGAGGGTCTGTGCAGGCACCCCCGGGGCCGTGCAGGCTGACGTTGGGCCGGTGCTCAGGGATGGCCCAGAAGGAGCTGTCTGCCGTGAACGGCACGGCCGGCTGCGGTCAGACCTGCAGGGAAGTGGCATTGAGCCGTGATGTCTGTACACAGGCCACCGGCCTGAGTTTGATGTATGCAGGTCTTGTGGCCTACCAATCTCTCGTTATACCCACGCACGCACACACTCTCCTAGGCGACAGTATTTGAAGTTGTGGTTAATTACAAATAGGGTGATTTGCTGCCTGCGCCTGGGCTCTTGCCACGCTGCCTTCTTGCCTCTTGCCTCATGCCTTCTGCCCCTCTTCACCTCCGGGTCTAGCCCCTCTCCAGCTGAACTCAGGCTCTCACCTGGTTCATGTCTATCTTCCCAAAGTCCAGCTACCCAACATCTACCCTCCTGCGATGCTCCCCATACAGTTTTCCTTGAAATTAGAGTAACCTCAAACGTGTAAATCCAGTCTAAAAAATTGCTCTCTTGTTCCCCCCTTTGCTCAGAAGGTCTGCTAAGCCCAAGGACAGGGGGACCTTGAAGACACCGGCATTTTTAGAGTGGTGGGTAAGCGGTGTTAGCAAGGTGGGCTGGTTGTGGTTTTGGTCTGCTTAATTCTCCTGGTGCCCAAATGGCTTGTGCCCTGTTAGCATTCTGTCACCTGCGGGTGCAATAAATGCACTTCCCATTCCCACGCTCAGGCTGCCCGTGAAAATACTCAATAGGAGCAGACCTGGGTGGAGACCCGCAGATCGCTGCAGGTCCCACTACCCGCTCTCTGTATCTTTCATTTTGATAGTGGCATTCTGCTGGTTTTGAGCGCGTAGGCTTTTTCCCAGCCAGTTCTGCACCCGTCTTCGAATAGTTTCATCTAGACTGTATTTCCCTAGCCTGTTTGTGCTAGGGAATGTCATGCGAGACAGTGTCAAAAGCCTTAATAAGTCAAGATATATGACACGCACTTATTCTTTTCTATCTGCCATGTCTGCTTCTTTGTCAGAGAAGGAAATTACAATACTTTGACACGACTTGTTCTTGCAAATCCATTATTGGCTTTTACTCATCTCTCCCTCTCTCCCCCTCTCTCTTCCCCTCTCTCTCTCTTTTTCTTCTAAATTCTTTGAAGTAGGTTGTTTATTTGCCCCAGTGTTTTTCCTGACTACTATAAAAGGGTTTTCGCTCCTGAAACCTCTGATTTTTTTAATAGTTACATCAGTTAGCTTAATAAAATGCATTACCTCTCCCTATTTACCCATCCTGGTGTATATCTCTACACTATCTGAGCTACAAAACTCTGCTGCTGCTACAGTATTTACACAGACTGGTCTGAAATTTCCTAGCCTGTCCATTCACCTCTTTTAAATAAGAGCATGATACTTTTTTTTCCTTTTCCTAGACCTCATCATTCGCTATCCCTGAGCTCCCAGAGATAACTGCTAATGCTCCTGATGCTATTTCACCTATTTCTTCAAGTATCCCATGATGAAATCAGCCTGGCCACGTGAACTGAAAACATCCTGCTGCTCTCTAATGTCTTTTTCCATCTTCTAGGCAGAGATATTAACCCATGTGTTGTTGGTACTACTAGTGTCAGCAAACTGACTACAGATAAAGGAATTTGATGCTTTGATCTCTTTCAGATCGTCTATTGACAGCTTTCTTCCTCTATGAGCAGCAAACCAACTCTTTTCTTGGTCTTCTTTGTACTAATAACCTATGTATAGAAATATACTCTTGTTGCCATGGATGTTTCTTCCTAATTGTATCTCATTCAGTCCTTTTCTGATTTTGCCCCTGCCTTTATTTTACGTCCATTCTTCTGTGACCTAGCTTACACTTTCAAGTATGTTTCCTTCTTGTGCTGAGGGCAATGAAGAGCTTGTAAATCAGACAGATGAGGAGATGAGCACCGCCTTGTACTTAAGTATTCTGAATAGTTAATAAATACATGAGATGCACAAATATAAAACCACATAGGAATTCAGATGTGCAAGTGGACACAGGTTTGGCAGAACTAGAGTTAGAGAAAATCTTCCTGAGCTACGTGTGATCTTTACAGAGAAGTGGTTGGCTTCTGCAGCAGTTAATGTCCAGCTTTGCTGTGTGTTGATACTTGGGACTGATGATGTGATTTATGATTTCAAAGTAGCTCTAGGAACTGAGATGAGGCAGCAACACTGGAGAACAGAAAATTCTCTCACCTCACAGGAACGCTGCAGAATAAAATTTGAGGCATCTTTTATCTTTCAGCTTGTTTGTATCAGCCTTCATTTTTCTCTGTCATTTTTCTCCATCTCACATTTCCACTTTTCTCTCCTCATCTATCTTGACGTGTCAGAAAACTGTGGAAATCCATGTGGAAGCTGGGAAGGCCCAGCGTGTCACAGGCAAAGGTAGCAAATGGCAGGGAGTTAGCCTGTGCTCTTGGCTGCGGTGCCTGTTAGTGGGCTGAGTACCTGTGAGGTACTGTGAGCCAGTACCTGTGAGGTTATTGTGGTAGAACTGGGATCACTGGTGATACTGGGATTCTTATTACCAGAGAGCTGGCAACTGTGTTAGTGATAAGGCCTGCTTGTGAGGTCCTCCTTGACATTTGGAGTGAAACCAGGTTACCACCATTGCAAAAAGGATCAGAGTTCCTTTACCTGTGGATATACTTATTCTCTGATATCTACTTTGAAATAAATGATCTGTAATGAAGCTGGTTTCATCTGGGGTGCCTGACTGAAATCTGATGAGGCGAATAGAGCATTGTCCATCTTTGTTTCCTCTCTGGTCTGTGATGTACTAAATGATTTCAGGCACACGTTGTGCAGCTTGTGCTGGCATTGAACCAGAAGAAGCTTTGTGTGTTCGCTAATGAGATCGATGCTGTTGAGGACAGAGTCGGTGCTAACCAGGACACTGTCAAGTTTAGTTCATGATGTTTTGTGCTGTCTGCTTTTGTCCTGTGTGCCAGTAATAGGTTTCTGCAGTACACAAAATCTGGCTGCCTGGAAGCTTTATTTTTTTTTTAATGTTAACTTCTCTCCTTCTTTGGAGAAATCCTTGTGATTTGAGTTAAGACAATACTGGTCCATCATGGGGTGATGAGTATAGACATGGTTGTCTAGACTCTTAAATGCAGGAGAGGGACAAATCTGTGGGATATATTAAGTTCAAAGCTGGGAACAGGTGCAGCCTCTTTCTGGGGTAGTAATGGAGATATTAAAAGAACAATGTCCTAAAAGCAACAGGAGTTTAATAACAGTGACAGGTGGAGCTCAGTTTTCAACAGAATGTGAAACTGTCGGTGGCATTCGAAGTTTGATTTCTTTAAACTCCCCGTTCTCACAAGAGCTCTGGTACTTTTCCCTGTTCTGAATGGAGATGGTGAGAACATCCTGAAAGAGTGATAGCACTCGCATTTTACTCATGTCTTAACTAGAGCTGTGAAGTGACCTATTGACCATGTACTAGTGATGAAGCTGAAGGAATATCCTGGGTCTCGGTTCTCCTTCCCTACGTAAGAGCAGAGTCATTTGGCAGTGTCACTCTCAGACAGGTTCATGTGATGACAGATACACCGAGGGCAGAATCTGTGCTTTCATATTCTATTAGTTCTGCTCCCAGATCTCAGACTTTCATATGGGACCAGATATTTTGGCTTACCTCCTTCTGGATGGGGTGCTGTGATCTGGATAACATAGCAATGGTGGTTTTTGAATATTGTTTTTGAATTGTCTCGGAGAAAAAGGAAAAGTTGTCTAACACTTAATTTAGTTTGGAATTGTTTATTCATCTATGCTAAACTTTTTTAAAATGTGGGTTTTAAGAGTACATTTCTTCCATCCATCTCTCTGAATCTCAGTTGTGAGCAAAATACGGTTATCTATCAGCAGCTGCGCATGAAGGACTTTGCTGAGGAGCCAGTCTGCCGCTTTCCAAACATTTTCTTGTTTTCTTTTTTTGCAGTGACTCAGTAGACCCAAAATCACCCTGAGCACTATGGCCTGTTTAAACTCTATGGTTATTTTGCCACACTTGGAATAAACAAGCATAAATTGTTTAGAAACTTCTATTGGACATGTTTTAAAATAATTTTCTTCAATAACTCACTTTAAATATTCACCCTGCAGATGTTAAAAATGTAGGTGTCAAAATCATCATCTTCTTGTGCTGCTCCCTGCAACCCTGTTATGGTAATATTACTAAATTGTGTCATAATTGTTTACAAAGCTACGTAATTTAAATGACTATAAATCTCAGCTTTTGATAACCCTTTCAACTTGAAATCTTTTACTTCTCAAATTACTAAAGAAATAGCTTCTGGGAGAAAACAAAAAGAGTGTCCTAACAAAGGAAATAAAGGCCACATAAATACCAAATATATAAGATGGTACTTGTACTTTTCAAATCAAAATTGACACAAGACTGTTATGAAATGTACTCGGACCAACGCATAGATATTCATGGACAGTGTAAGACTTTTGCAACAGAAAAAAATGCAGTATTTGTGTACTATTCAAGTTTTATATTCAAATGGCATCAGAATTTACCTCGATCTGCTATCGTACAAAGCTATTGCTGAAACAAATAATCACTAGAACCATTATTCATTTTCACATATCTGGCACAACGTTTGAAGATGTGCAGATGTAATATAATCCATTTTTCTAATCTGTAATGGGATGAACATATGTCTTACCAGCCTTTGTCACAGACATTTCACAGCCTGGGTATCCGAAAAACTCTCCGGTATTTCAAAAAGATCCCGAGACAATTATTTCTTTCATTTGAGTAAAATAAATTTAAGTTTTCATTCAACTTGCTAGTTACATGAAACTAGATAAGTACCATCATTTCTATCTCTAGGTTTTTGCTTATAAATCTTTCAAGGGTCATGTCCGTAGGTTGAGCTCGCAGTCATAATGGCCAACTTAAAGCTCCTCAATAAATTTGAGTTAATTTCTGAGTCTTTGCTGTTTCTGTAATGTGCATTTGATGGAAACTAAGATAGTGCCCTACTGACCATATTAGAGCTTCAATTTCAAGAGGAGACTTGAACTGCTTCCGCTTGTGACTCTGCTACATTACATGGCAAGACAGGATGAATGTGCTTTGTATTGATGATATCCCTTACACAACAAAGCTAAGAAAACTGGCCACAATTGTATTCACGCTGTCCCAAATATCATTAAATAGAAATCACATTTACATGAGAGCACAGACAAAGGGGAAAGAAAGTGGCAAAATAACAGAGGAAATACTTTTTCACAAAGGTGCAATGTGATTTTGGGACTCTCAACCACAATAATTTCCAAGGGCAGAGTTTAGCCAAAATTCAAGAAAAGGATTAAACGTACAAATGAATTGCAAGCAGAAAACATTGCTTGAATACAATGATGAGCAACAGAGCATTATGATAGCAGATCATTATACTAAAACCAGAGCATTATGATTAGTAGAGCATTATACATAAAAGCAAATATTTGTGCTTCTGTATTTGGACCAGAGTCTTAACAGCTTGGATGAAAATCATGTCCTTTTTCTTTATCTCTCAAAAAAGCTGGGTGTTTAATTTAAGCTAATCTTCTAAGCATTCTCTGTAGTACCAGGGGAGAAGGAGAGACAAGGTACTATTTCTCTGGCATTTTAAAGCTCTGGTTCGGCAATGAGCTCTCTGTTTATCTGCACCAGACCAATACTTCATCAGGTCCAGACAGCAGGAGCTCCACTGCTCATGCAGAGCTTGGGTAACTACGGCCATCAGTGAGTGAGGACGGCTGCATTCGGTACTGCGGGCCAGGGCAGGTACAGAATCAAACCACACAAAGCTCCTTCAGGACTGTGACATGAATATGATCTATGGTGATTACTTTTCTAATATCATCTGTGTCTAGACAGATGAGTATGTTCTTGTTAGCTGATGAGTTGTGTTAATGGCATTGGTAGGAATGTGTCTTCAGACAACCATTTACTTCCTCTGAGAACTGCATTTATGATGTTCCACGAAGACTGTACACAATTCAATAGATGCTGAAAAGCCTCTGAATGTTTTTCATAGTCTCGATGTTTTATTTTAAATAGCATGTCATTTACAACACTCCCAAAGACAGATAGCTTTCCCTGCTAGCTTACAGTCACTCTGCAATTATATGGAACAGACGTTGAAATGATGATGGTGGCGTCTCACTGCTACATTTTGCTGCTGCTATGATCTAATGTATTTCAGCAACAAGCAATTCCCCCTGCATTTTGTATTCATCAGATGTCGACATTAACACACTGTCACTTCTATCAGCTATACTCAGGTTTTTTCAAACTTGAAAAATGGTTTTTAATCTAGAAAAAGTGCCGCTATATCGCTGTAACTGTAAAGGTGGAAGTTACCCAACGCAAAGGTAGAATGATGCCTTACCATTTAAAAACACTCACCCTGAGTGTTAAGGTATGTATATTGGCCTTTATGGAGCAAAGTGTGCTGGGCCGAATTTTGCATGCTGAATGCTTAGCCCGTGTCGTTCTCTGTAAGCATCTGCTTTTGACAAAAACACCCAGCTGATGTGCACGCTGACATTTGTAGCTATAGTTTCAGTTTAGTTTATTGATGATGGCTTAAAAACACCTGTTGATGTTCTGTCCATCTTTGATCAGATTAAAAAAGGAATGGAAAAAAAAATATACACGCCAGATTTAGCTCACAGATAGCATCACACTAATGGTACTGAAAAATTCTCTGTGAGGTTCCAGCCTTTCCTAAATATGCTGCACCTCCCTGGGGGACACGTGCTTGTTTATTTCACAGCGATATCACTTACCCTTAGAGAAGTTCACAGCACATTCTGTACCTCCTTTTTTATCTCTGTGATATAAAAGTCTGTTGGGTTGGTTTTATAATGGAACAAAGCATGGAGTTCTAGCAAACAAAGGAAAGGTATTTGTTTGGTTTTCATCCCCGTGGCTGTAAATCAAGAGATCAAAGAAATATTGAAAACGCATCATACTAAAACGGTGAGTAAAGTTAGAGGGAATTTTCTAGCGGTGATTTGGATGTTAACACATGTGGAGGAACCTGAAAAAATATGATCATTTTGCTCTACCTATCCATTTATTTCTCTCTATATATCTGGTTTACAAACACTGATGGCTTCATCTTGCAAAGAAAGTTCTTTTCACACTTCCTGCTGGTTGAAGATTTCATTTCTTGTACGTCTCTAAAAATACATAGAAAGATAAAAAAAAAATCTGCATGCAGCAATTTACCACCGTGCTGGGACTTCCTCTGCATATGCTCAGTGTTTTAAAACTGCATCAGCAATGGAAAACTGCGCACACAGCATTTATTACTGACCTGCACTAACTCTTCAGTCACCAGGAAAAACTCACCACTGGAATTTTTTTCCCTCTGCTAGTTTGTACCAAGGCTGCACCTTTGTGCACTGTACACAGCTGAACAGTCTTCAAGATCAAAGCCTCATGCCTGAGCACAATCTTGTTCCTGGCATGTCATGCCAGGCCCTTTTCTGTGTGAGTGCTTTGATGCAGCAGCAGCAGTCCGGAAAAATAACAAACCAAGAACAAACCGAGAGAGGAAGGAGGCAGTGCAATGTGTTCTCATGTCTCTAGGCTTCTGCATTAAAGCTAATATGTGCAAACCCCTGGTTTGGGTAAAAGTTTCTCTTTGTTACCATTGTTTTCCTTAGTTACTGTTTCCATTGGCCATGCCTGGAGATTTCATTCTCACATTCTTGTAAATACACCAGTGAAAACATAAAGGATTCGGGCTGAGAGCAAGAGACTATTTCCAGCCATTCCCAGTGTAGGAAGAATGGCACACCCATTGATTCACCCGAACTTGCACCTGGCCATCAGCAAATGGAAATGTTCTGCATGATATTATGCAATATCACCAGCCTGGGAGGTTTGCAGGAACTGTGAAAGCACTTGTTTCCCTTCTGTGGAGCTCTTCTTTGCTCAGGCGTGTCTGTTCTCAGTGACTGATGCTCAGCTCTGAGTCTCCTAAGGGACCCTCATCTTACTCTGTTCTGCCAGAAGAGGCTATGGCACAGGACAGAGAGTGGGCATCACAGATGAGGCAACTCAGAAGAACCTCTAGGACTTGTAAAAAGATAGGCACGGTTTCCAAAGAGAAAACTATTGCGTGCACAGAGGAAAAAAAGAACCAAAACCCTTACATGAATACCACAAAAATTCAGTAATGCCAAGAAACACGGGGGAAAAAGCAGGGCCACCTTTGAAGTCAATCAGAGGCAATACAGGAAAGTGCGATGCAGGTCATTTCTATTTCAGGCACAGCTTCTGGAGGAGGCCAGACAAAAGCTTTCTCCATTTTTCCTCCTGGTAGAATAGGACTGCTAACACCCTGGCTAGCAGTTACACTGAAATACCACATTCCCACTGACACTATCTTTTCACCTCAAGAAGGTGGCAGTTCTGTGGAGGAAGTCTCCTTGGTTTCCTCTCTGTAGAGAGGACAGAGATGAACGATTGCGAAGAGAGGAAGCCTTTTCACTAGAGTCAGGGGATGGTCCTTCAGGCCAATTCTGGGAATCTATTCGTGCAGCTGCAGCCAAGGCATCTGAGAAGGTACCACAATACAACAGAAGACATAATCGCCCAGTTTCACAATGGTACTGCAACCTCTGCTCCCGGGTTCCGCTGCAACCTGGGGTGTTGCGAGGTGTGTGTTGGCAGGCTTTCAGCTGCAGACACCTGAACCCCAGGTAACACTACAGGAGTTTCATGGCTTTGGCCTGTCAAGCACATTTTTATCCAACTTCTGCAGATGAGTAGGCATTCATATAAAACCAGAAGAATAATGGCTTGATATTAAGCAGATTTATGATCTCTTTGTGCCTTCAGCCTTTACCTAGGGGAAAGACCTATTCAATTCAGTAAAAATTTGCATAAACTGAGATTTTAGGAATGAATAAGAATGTGGATTAAAATTGGTTTTCTGTGTTTATTTATGGCAGCACTAGTTATATACTAGACAAGTTGCAAACACTTACAGATGATAGTAAGGAATTCGCTCTACAAAAACAAACACTGGATTGCATTTTGAGAGACATACAATAAGCTAAACAACTAAAACAACCACTCCACTTCAAAGTTGTCCTCAGTACTTGCTTCTACTGGCCTGTCCGTATGGATCTGCCAACCGGTAACCAGTAGGCTGAGAGCCAGTAGGGAATACTGAGATTTTTCTTCCTCACTTGAATTGATGCTTTCTTTACCTTATTGTGAATTACTGTCAACAGCTGATTTTACCAAGTTTGCCTAGGCTCACAGCTGTCCTACTGTAAATGCATGTTCTTCTTATTGTTTCCTTCGTATCTCTTATTTCTTTAGGTTGCTTGCTATGATTACTTAAGCTATCTGCTCTTAAATAGCTGTCTGTGAGCGGATGTCATAAGGTGCCTATGAGCAGATTTCACTTTTTCTTGGTTTTTGCATAATCTAGAAACCGGTATGTGACTGGGGGTGTTTCTCTAGCACAGTTGCTTACTTCCATTTTACTACCATCTTCAATTTTATCAATAAAAATCCTTTTGATTACTCCTTTGCCAGATTAGCAGAAAAATCCCCTTCTGAGCCACAGATCATGTTACTGGGTGTGGGCAATGCCAAGCTTCTACTTTTGCTTTCATTATATTAATATGACTTTTCCGTTGTCATATCAACAGGAGTAAGTGTTGATAACAGATAAATAGAGGATGGGTTAAATTCCACAAGTGTCTTTAATGTTTGTACTTTTACAGATGTTGCCTGTAGTAATCGCACTTAAACTCCCTATCTGCTTTCCAGCTTCAATTATTAGCTGATGTCACCTGTGTTGTAAGGCTGGAATTCACTAAAATAATATGAAATGGATCCAAGTACCCTGCAACTATTATTCTCTCAACCGAAATTTTTCTCCACTTGGACATACCAGTTCTTCAAACACTGACCCAATACAGGACTTAGTACCTGCATCAGCATTTAGAAACCAAACAAAAACCTGAAGCAAATAAAACCCTGTGATGTGTTGCCATTAGAAGATCTAAACCAGAAAACTACTACACACACTGTATTCTCTAGGAGCTGTCTGGATCATGTGATTTTTAAAGTATTATATTTGCAGTGTTAATCATTAGTAGGTCATTGGAAAAGGTTGCCATCCTTCAAGAGATCACATTAACCTAGGTGGGTATATGTTTCTGACCGGAAACCATGCTAATGAATTGATTCAAGCCAACCAAATCAGTCCATTTCAAACTTTAAGAGGCTTCTGAACAAAGATCTGTCTAACACCCACTCAATGTGGATCATCCTTAAAAGTCTTCATCCTGTGCCATGAAAATTCAGGGGAGTTTTCTCTACTGTCTTTCATGGAAACAGGCTCAAACATGTTATCCTGCCCACAGTGAAGTCAGCATCAAAACTGGCAGACTCTACGTTCATTGCAAGAACGTAATTGTCAACGGTTTAACATCTGAGAAAGCTGAACAGAGAAACACCATATTTTCCATTGTTATAAATAATAAAAAGCAATAAAACAAAATGATTTTTTTCTTAATTATCAATACCCCCCCAAAATTAAGTTCAAATCTTTTAATTCAGGAGAAACTCTCATAAATATACTTTGGCTAACGATTAGAAATATGTAGTATAAACACTTTTTTAAAGGTCTACACATTTGCCCAGTATATATTCTTATTATTGTTTTACTAACTTGGATCAGGTGTAACTTGTTGTATAAATGCGAAATGATTTGTGAAATGAAAGAAAAGACTGTTTTCCTACCGACAATGATCTCAGATGCCACTGAATAGGTAAGACTTGTATGTCTTTTCTTTTTGAACATCATCCTGTTTATTTTATATTTTAGAATAACAATGAACATGTATTTAATGAAAGAACAGTATATAATAATGTAGTAGTCACAGAGGCGATAGAGACTTTTCTTAATCTTCTTCAAAACCACCCCCTAGATAAAAGCTTGTCTTTCAGTTAAGGGCAAAGATATTACAGCCTTTAGCTAGTAAATATGTGCACATGATCTGTGTCCAGTCATGTTTCAATTATAACAGGGATGCAACAGTCTTGGTGCCAAAGCGTTGAATGTAAACATCAGAGCAAGGTTATCTTAACTTGATTGATCTGAATTGATAAGCTGCATTAATAGTCCAAGTTTCTCTAGCTCATTTGCATTAGATGTAACGGAGAGAGCAAAAAATGATGCTAAGAAACATTTTTCCCTATAAGGGAATGAGCATGTCCCCATATAACTCAGTCCGGTCACTGGAAACTCTGCCTTTCTGGAGAATTTTGGCCATCTACTTCAGAAGTGATGAGTTAAATAAATAACAAAAGTGATGAGCAGCAAAGGCTGCATGCAAATAATATCCATTTCCTTAATGGATTATTTCAGTCCCACTATCAGTCCTGGAATGTGTTAACTTGCACAAGCTGTAATAGAAATAAGAAAAACTTCTTTTCTTAGTGGTGTGCACAGCTGCCAAACTTATTATCACATCACAGACATTCCCCACAAGTTGTGTATATCCTGCATGCTTGTGCTTTCTTATCACTAAACATTACAGTCTATATTGCACGACATATTGCCTAGCTGCTTCCCTCTCATGGAGGTTCATTTATCATGTGTTTTGGCTTGTGTAAGGATGAGGTTAACGGTCTTCTAGTTGCTGCCTACTTTCCATAACTTCTCAGTATAGTCAACTGTATTTGTTCTTAATGAGTGTATTAATTATACTTAATCACCCTGTTTAGCTGGGAGAAATGCAGGATCCCCTGACCATACATCTTTGATCACTGTTCTCCATGATAGCCAAACACTATCAGAAAAGGGTCCCCACTCCCCTTCTTCAGTGATACTATCCCATTTCTTCTGTCCCACCCCTTCCCAAAGCTGTATATTCTTAAATTTTCCTGAATGTGTTTTCCATATGCATTTGGGCTTTGGTCACTCTGCTTCCTCAGGCATTGTCCTCTCAGCTTCACCCTCTGTCCTTCCCTTGTTTTCCTGATACACCCTAAGTAATACAACTTACAGTTTATTAGACTCACAGTTGCAAGCTGTGACAATACTGAAATATGAACATATAGGATATATTCATTCTGTGCACGTTTTAAATCCAGGTAGGTAAAATGTAGAACACTGCTCGTTTCTCTTATATGTTGATGAGGAAGAGTGAGCTGGGCCAACAGGGCTAAAACTTCTCTGGAAATGTTACTGACACTTTGTCCTGAGGTTTTGCTTTTCCCAATTGTTTTAAGTACTGCACCGTAGTTATGTTGCCACCGAACATAATACTTTACACCAAAGCTGAAAGAGAAATATTCCAAGGCAGAATCCAAGTTTCTCCTTCCTGTGCATGTATGTTGTTTTATCTATTGATATTTATCTGAGTGAGCAGCCAGGGGATAAAATGAAGAACATCTTCCTTCAGTGGTGCAAAAAGCCTGTATTTCAGCAATAGAGGTCCATCTCTCAGCATGCATCGCCTAGAGCTTTACTTTTCTGGTTCACTTTGTTTTGCTTTCTATTCTTACAATCTATCAGGCTCTTTCCTGGAACTTGTGCCTCAAGATCTTTCCCTTCTGGACACTGCTTCTACCCTCCCCCACACTAACTGCATGTCAAACTCTGCCAGATCCTGTTTTAAGAATGCAATGTTCTTGGGAGCCGACAAAAACGTAATTTGCAGTGGCATTTCATTGATGTACCCGGCTTCCCAAGGGTCAGGGTAACAGTCTGCAACAATGTGGCCTGCAAAAAAAGCCAGTAAGTTGCTTTTCAAAATCGGTAATGCACAAATAGCAAGTCGCGCTCCTTCGCCTTACTTCTGCTCTGTCTCTAAAACTTTGAGTTCGCATCTGTCAGTATTTTCTCTGGGACATCTTGTGTCTCAGTGTAATCTTCCCTGCCATTTTCTTTGCAACATTCACCAGAAGTCTCTCAGGCCATTAAGGCAACTCGAGGTGGACAAGATCTCCTCTGTTTTATTCACACCCCGTGTTCTTTGAAGAAATCTCTGGATGTCTCTTTTCATAAGGGAAAACATATGCAGCAAACAGCAGGTAGCCATAAGTCTACTTCAGTCATGTACATGTTTTGCCTGGAGGTCAGATAATTAGCTCAATAAAGCCTGAGATGTGAAGTTCAATACGATTTGAATGCCTAAACCCATTAGGTTTCTTTTAAAAACCTAACCTTCATTTGTGATATATTTTAACCTTTTAGGCTAATTAATCACCTGGACAAAGGCCTTTAAAGACATTAATCTGGAAAACCCAAAGACATTATTGTGTCCATAGGTCTGGGGTTAGGGCCATGGCAGAGTGAGCCTTTTAACGCCCCCACCCATCCCCATCATCCTCTGAAACACACTGCCTGAGCGAGACACGGTTAAATGAACAATCCAAGCCCAAAGCTGTGCTTCTGTTTCAAAATCTTCAGGGCTTACTGTAGCAACTGCAGCTACATCGGAGTTGTCCTCTGTCCTTGAACTCTTGGCTACTGGTTCCTGGCTTTGAGCTGAGGTGCAGTTCAAGTTGAGTGGGTTACTGCTCCTGACCCCTTTCAGTGCCAAGTCAGACCGATTAGGTTAAACCATATTGGTAATGGTTTAACTTTGTAGTGAAATATATTAAAGAGTTTTGGTGAAATATATTAAAGAGTTCATTAAAGATGAATTTGGATTCATCTTCTGCTTCTCATCACATTGAAACAGCAGGAACTTACTGTCTGGAGCAGCTGTGACATATTTACTTCTTAAACTGCTACAGCTGTTTCCCAAGCAAACTGAGGAGCTTGGCACTGACGCCCCTGTACTTTTCCATTCATACAGCCTTTGAAGAGGAAGGTCAGACCCTCTTAATAAGCCTTTAGCCCTCTGAGGGCTGAAGGACTTCCTTGCCCATTGGAGAAAAAGCATCCTGGCCTAAGCAAATGGGTTTGCTGTGTGGCTGAACAGCAGGTGTGGTGTGAGGCTCTGGTCTCTGTCCCAGGTCTTAAATACCGATGTGCAGTCTGGAGTTGCTTCTGGCTTAAGTCACTTGACCTTAACTCCTCTTGCCCTATCACTATGACAAAGATCAAGCAGCTTCTTTGGTAAAACCAGCTCTGGGAAATGGGCACAGGCTGTGCAAGTACCAGGAAAATTATGGAGCTGGCCCCTAAAACAGCCGCAACCATTGCCATACCTGATTGTTTGCTGTCGTAGCCTTGCAGAGGTCTGTTCATAAACCAATGCAGCAATCACAAGTGGTTTACATCACTAGGATCTGAGTCTTATTCCTAAGATCTGTACTCAGCGTAGTTTGCACAGGAGATTTTGCTGCACTGGGATGCCAGTAGCTCCCTGAGAACTCCACAGAAAAGCACAGGGGGTGAGTAGGACATGGGGCAGCGTGATGACAGCCAGACAGGACATTGGTAATATTGGCACAACGTCTCTGTATGCACTACAGAGAAATACTCTGAGGCTGCCACTGCCTTTTCACGTGAATGATTGATTCTCTCTGTCACCCCTTCTATCCCAGGAGAGGCAAAACAATCCAAAGGAGACTGAATTACTGAGCATTTGTTGAAAATAAAAGAGTGAGGCTAATAATTACCTCAAGCTCAGCTTAGGAGTAAAATAGCAGTAATCAAATGAGCTGGGGATAGAATCGAGCTCTGTGCCTATAAAGGGACAATATGAAAAGAATAACAGGGGCTTTATACCATCATCATAATCAAGTTGAATGAGTGCACATTACCCATCACATTGATGTTAATAAGAAGTGAAACCTTTTTTCCTAGGTGTAGATTAACTAACAAGTGAATCCTATGCATTAGTAATAGTGGAAATACTTTGAGCCAAAGAAAATCAGAAACTGTAGCTCTCTACCACCCGTTCTCATGAAGAAACTCAGCTGCAAAGATTTTTCAGCCAGCATGGAGCAAGGCTGCATGCAGGGCAGATCCCAGCATCATCCATCCCTCTAGCAGCATTTGCAGACTGACACAGTCTGCAGCTGCCCATCCAGCTCTCCCAAGGCTTGGCAAGACTTCCAGGGTCAGTGCAATGCAAAAAACCCAGCAGGCTGTTCTGCGCAGTCATTTGGGACATGCGGGTTACAGTAGCAGGGGATGGCAGAGCTCTGCAAGAGAAGCTACAAGTATTTCAGCCCACAGGGGTGTAAATCTCTCTCTAGTCAGTGGCTGCTCTAACTGCTTTGGGACAGCAGCCAGCTGGATATTGCATAGTTGCACTCCTGTCAGGGCCTGGGTGCTAGGCCTCTTTCCAAAGCTTGGCAATTAAACCAGGAAAACATTCAGTTGGGGGATAATTTAAAACCTTAACTGTAGTACTAACCAGAACAGGAAATTCCATCATTCAACAAGATTGGTAATGGTTGTTTGCCCTACAATGAAGGGAGAAGCATTGAACAAAATCTAATGCTGTGAATAAATCTCTGGCCCCCTGGTGAATCAAGATTCACCTTTGTAGGTATTTTACTGGGTAATTTCAACCTAATCGTAAAGAAAGAGGAGCAAAAATGGCTCTTCCCTGCTCCCCCACACAAGTGGTTGCTCATCTGATGAGCGCTTGTGGGCCTCACTGAGCTCTCCTGCAGGATGCTGCTAGCCAGCAGTTGGAGTATGACTGTCCCCTGCTAGTTATCCGACCATGGAGGTGCACTGCTTAGAGCAAGGACAGTGAAAGAGTGAGGCTATATTTGGAAAAGAATCTCTGTCACGACATGTCAGCCTGCAGGTGCAGTCGGGATAGGCTGTGTTTGCTGAAGTGAAAAGCTCCAAAGAAACTGCTGATGGCTAAACTGACAGGGTTTCAGTGTAATGTTTCAGCACATCAGTAAACTTCAGGATGCCAATGGGTCTGTCCATCAAATTTTTGGTGGTTTATTTTGGCTTGTGAAGAAGCATGGAGTGATTGTAAAGTGTTTATATGTCTGTAGTCAAAGAAAGACCTGTTGAACTTTGCTCTGAATGTTGCTTTGCTATGTATAAGTACTGGTATCCCCACTGGAGTAGAGGCTGAAGCCCAGGTCTTCCCAGGTTGTATCCTTACTAAGGGTATTAGATTGTTCTTTTAAACTCTTTGTCCTAATGAATATTTAAGTGTTTTGTCCAGACTGTCTCATTCAATCTCCTCTAGCAGCAGGAAGTGGTGGTGCTAAATGGCCAGGGAATGCTTTGAGAAGGAAGGAGGTAGTGTAGGTAGCAGCAATGTGAGCATGTAGTAGCTGGAAGCTACTCCTACTTTCTCAGAATAAATTTTTTTTTCCCATCTGCTGTTTGTTCCTGCCTCAATCTAATGTTTGGGCAGAGCTTGATATGCAGAGTGTGTGGTGGAGGGAAGCGGGAAAAGCAAGGGAGAGCCCTTGCCCTTGCCCTGGCTTCTCCCCTGAATTGCTGACTGATCACCTTAGCTCAGCTGGGCTGTGAAGTGGCAGAGGGCCTCCCACACTCTGACTGGTTTTATGCTCTGTTTTGCATGACAGGAGTGATGTGACATGGGCATTGATATCTAGAAGAAGATGTAACTGTGAATCTTTATGGCAGTCTAGAAAATGGCAGCAAAGTCCACGAGCACTCAAGCTCCAGCTTTTGTGCTAGTGTTTCTTGCTAGAAAGCTTAGGTTGTTGCCTGGTCTGTCAACCGATGTCTGTGAAGCCCATTCTTAAGCACCTCTTTCTCTCTGTAAAACATGAAGCTGTGGGCTCAGGACCAGGACTCACTAGGCAGCAGGATGCTTAAAAGTTATGCCTTAAAATGTTGAACCTAATTCACCTTTAAGAATTAAACCCCTATTTATTTCCTCTATACAGTACTGTTTGCAATCCAGCAAGTGCAATTAACTCATGTCTCAGTCTCTATAGATAAATAATGCTTTTCATTTGCTTAAATCCCTCTACAAGGGCTTGCCTGTTTGAGAACTCGTCAATAAGGCTGGCAGGGTGACTGCTGTACGTTTCTAATCCTTTAACCATTTGTTTACAAACAACACTTGGGTGTCTATGCTGTGCAAATTAGTCAATAAGGAGAATTATCAAAAGGCAAATGAAAGAGGATTCAATTTTAACAGTTCATTTTTCAATTTCTAAGAAAATAAACAGAAATTCCTGTTTTTAAGGAATTTACATCCCTTAGTATTTGCTGCCAATTCCTTGGCATTCCTTTTTGAGACATTTACTCTGAGTAGATGTGAGAGTCCAAGTCAGAGAGATGGGGTGAGATGAAAATATCTCTTCCATACTTGGGGATACCTTGAGTGAAAAAACCTCACAAACTTAATTTAACATCACAAATATGATTTTAGTTCTAAAGCACTCAATTTGCATGGATAGTTTTCATTTGTACGCTTTCATTCATGCACCTCAGTGAGCATGCCTAGTTAAACCAAACCCCATTTTGCAAGGGAAATTGAAGCACAGATTTGAGAGCCTTCTGTTGTACAGCACGTATCTGCAAATCTGTACAAAGTCAGGACCCCTGCCATCTAACTCAGATATTGGACTACACTGTTTGATATCAGTAGTGTATATATTGTTTTTAAACTTAAATTCAATTAAAACATCATCCATATATGAGCTCTTCTGTCATATCTTAGAGGTAACTATTGATTTATTATTAAAATTAGGTTAAATACACACGTACATAAAAATAATCTTATCCTGAAGGAAAATAATACTAGAAGACATTGCTTTTCACAAATGGCTTGATTTTGGTTCATACCAGTTTGGGGTACCAAGCTTTAACAGATATGAGCGTTGACTCTGTGGAAAGATGCCTCGGCATGTTTCAAAAGGTGCAGGTTTTAAAAAAACCCGACGGTAGCCTATAATATTCTGTAGTGGGACTCTGTAAATGCAGTAAGTGTTGCTACATGCTTTTGGGTTATTTTTTCTAGAATGCTGTAGTGTTTTTATAAGATTGTTTAGACAGATGTTCTTCCTTTTTTTGTATGAGAACTATTTGCTCTTCTGAGGCTCAGAGATATTCCTTCTGATGTTGAACTGACATCTGGTCTCTCTGTGGCAGGATGTCTGCAGGTAGAATTGCTGTTAGATAATTTAAGTACACAAAGTTTTAGAGTTGCGGCAGACAACAAATTTATAAGCACACAAATCCTGACCTGTCTTAAATGTACGTCCTAGTGAGTGTGAGAATTTAGGGACTTTTCAGATCAGATTTTTCTCATAGATATTTCTGCTGCATCTTGAAAGTACAAGGACAGATTAATCTGATTATTAATATGACAGTTCTTGAGAATCTGAACCATTATACAGCAATTTTTCTATGAGAGAGTCAAGTCACAGACAAATTGAAGAATTCCTGAACCAGCGGGAGCATTATTAGAGATACTGAGACTTACAGTTGCCTGGTTGTAAGACTGCTCGCTCCATGGTTGGTCAGTCAGTTTGTAGGGATGGATGAGCATGGGAGAGGTCACAACAGTGCTTATCCTCACTGCCCTGTCCCACTACGATGACGTAGTGGGATAATGGGATAGACTTTCAGTTCAAAGAACGCTTTTGTATTCAAATCAGTCAGCATCAACAAATGCTGAGCTGGTTATCTTTGGTATCTACTGACTATTGAACTGTTTGCACTTTTTCTTCTTCAGATATTAAAAGTTTTACACTACTGAACTTGTCTCTTTCCAAAATGCAGAGCTCTCATACTTCTGTCCAGGATTTCCACAAGGAAAACATTTGGGTGCATGCACTATGCCATTCATGTGCCATAAATCCAACTTCTGGATGTGTTGGGCTTGCTCTGCATACATTTAGAGTCAGCCTGAGCACGTTTAGTTCTCATCTGCTCCAACCAGGATACCAGACATCCAGAAAAATAGCCAAAGCCCTCCTCTTACATCCAGACATGTCCAGAGCAACTCAGACACACAGCAGCCAGAAAAGAACTAGATTGTGGCTCATTCTGTGAAAGAAGCAATGTGGTTGCCTCGTGCTTTCTGAACACCTTTTCAAGGACTGCCTGCAGTCAGAGATGAGAAATAATGCTATGTTTTTCTGTACAGACCGATGCTATTATCCTTCTGTAGCAAACAAAGCTACTCCCTGTCCTGTATCCCACATTCCAGCAAAAGAGGGAATCCCTTCAAGTGGTGTGGAAGGGCTTGTTCCTCTGTGCTCTCAGCCCCCTGGGTCCTGCACTCCTCTTCCAGCCAGGTCAGGTGTGAAGCTGCCTCAGTCCCCTTCAGACGGTTATTTGCGTAAAGCATGAAGTCTGTTGCAATCATTCATCCTCCCCTTTGGCAACTATGAGTTTCTGTTCAAGTTTTGTCATTTTAGGATCAAGATGGGAATGAAACTTGGCTGCCAGTGGAACAGGAGAAAGGAAATACAGCTTTGAATTATCCAATGCGTAATGGCAAATGCTGTCAGAAAAATAAGGTGCATGTCACTCGTAACCTAAGAATCTGCCTAGGTCTGGTGCAAGAACAGAATGTTTTGATAAGCAGCTCTCTGTTTACAGTTTTGCTGTCCCAGCCAAATTCAACCTTTTACCTACATGTACTGCTGGGACTACCTCTGACAGGATAGCTCCCTGCAGAATTCCTGTGCTCACTGGGTTTACTGGTGTTTGTGATTCTAAATTTGAATGTATAACTTATACATTCAGTATAAGTTATACACGTATCGTGTCCAGAGAAGGGCAACGAGGCTGGTGAGGGGTCTGGAGAACAAGTCTTATGAGGAGCGGCTGAGGGAACTGGGGTTTTTTAGCCTGGAGAAAAGGAGGCTGAGGGGAGACCTCATCGCTCTCTACAACTACCTGACAGGAGGTTGTAGCGAGGTGGGTGTCGGTCTCTTCTCCCAAGTAACTGGCGAAAGGACGAGAGGAAATGGCCTCAAGTTGCGCCAGGGGAGGTTTAGATTGGATGTGAGGAAAAATTTCTTTACTGAAAGAGTAGTTAAACATTGGAACAGGCTGCCCAGGGAAGTGGTTGAGTCACCATCCCTGGAAGTATTTAAAAGACGGGTAGATGAGGCGCTTAGGGACATGGTTTAGTGGGCATGGTGGTGTTGGGTTGACGTTTGGACTCGATGATCTTGGAGGTCTCTTCCAACCTTAATGATTCTATGATTCTATAACTGGGTAGCAGGCCATCTTCCTATTTCAAAACACTGAATGCTGATTAAAGATGAAACTACTCGCTAATGAGTTCTGTATTCACTGGACGGTTTTCACTGTGGTACCTCATTATTTCAAGTCATATAATTGTCTTCTAATAGGAATTCTCATACTGAATCTCATTTCCTCCATGTGAATTTCCACAGGTGTGCCATTTTAAGCCACTACTTCAGCTATGAGACATTTCAAATGAAATAGTGCTATTTAAAGCCAGTGCTTCTCAAGAACGGAAAATCCTTTTTCAAATCATCCCTAGTCAATCAACTAAAAGCATCAAATTTGTCCCAATCTAACAGTGGCTCCAAAGAGTTAAATGCATTTCTTTGGAGCAATGCCACTGAGACAAATTAGATATTCCAGGCAGAACCAGGTTCATTGTGTAGTTTGCACATGTGAGACAGTATTATTCATGGAGTTTTTGTCAAGAAAAGATACTGAACTTGTCAGAAAATAGTATGTATTGGGCTAAATTGTGCAATTCTCAGTCAAGCTTGTGAACGTTTGCACAAATAGACCCATTGACTTCCCAATGAAAGTGTTTCATTATGATCATTCCTATTACAGTGATCATTATGTGATTTGAAATAATAAAGCACCACAGCCTCATTGACTTCAGTGGCACTACTTGGTCCACCAACATGAGTAAGGGCTGTGCAATGTAGTTAAGAGAATCTTAATAACAAAACCTCTGTTACCAAGTTAAATATAACCCCCACCACAACCCTGCCATGGAATAGTCACAAAACTGCATGGGCGCAAGCTCTCCCATCCCCGTGCACACACACACATCCCCCTTCAGTTTTTCTTTCGGAACAAAACCAGCTGTAACTAGAGGCTGAGTTTTACAAACTGAAAGGAGCTTGTAGCAAAAAGAACAAAAGTGCTAGTGTGCAGAAGCCACCCTGCAAAGAATGCTGGCAGGAGAGGAAGCCAGACCCTTCCACTGCTGTAACCTTAAACTATCATTTGTTGATGTTGATGTATTTCTAATAAGTGAGGAAACGAGAACACAAGAAAAAGGGAGATGGAGAACTTGAGACCTTTTGGAGACTAGGCTTTTCACATTTTTATGTAGCCTGGTAAGGCGGAAGGAACTCTTTATTGAGTGATAATAGCATACACTGCACAATTTACCCTTACGCTTATGTGAATGGGAAGTGCCATAATCTGCAGGCTTTTCATTTTACAGAAATGAAACCAGTAAAGCAAAAATGCTCTGTTGCTCAAGTCCAAAGTGCAGACAGATATTGGATTGTGGCTCCAGTTTCAGAGAGAGCTGATGCTTCTTCACTGAGTGAGCTATTTAGCTATCAGATAAAGTGGTATGATCTGGAGCACAGCAGTGCATTACTTCAGTGTGAAAATACTATGAAGTTTGGTCTTTTCATGCACACTAGGAAGGAGTCTCAGCTAAAAGAAAACACCATTTTAGTAGCAGTACTGCTGCCTAGGGAGCTGCAGAGCCTGATGTATGTAGCCTTGGGCCGAAGGGTTATCTTTATTTGCAGAAGAAAAAAATCTCTTAGGCATCTTCTAGTGCGTGAAGAAAACAAATAAGTGTCCATAAGCAGTCACTTTCTACCTAAGGAGCTCTAAGCACCTCAGAAATATGCAGTGTCCTTATGCCCATTTGACAAATAAATTGTGACCGACAGAAGTTGTGGCAAAGCCATGGCCAGCACCCACATTTGCTGGCTCATTCTCTCTTCCACCAGAATGCAGCACTAAAAGGAGTTTTCTACGTCAATTTTACAGCAGCCTTCGACTTTGAATAGTTGAGGTGGAAATCACAGCTGCAGTGAAGTCAACAGCAATTTTGTCCCTCACTGCAGTATCCCAGTTAAGCAGTAGATATTGAAATAAAAATATTTCACAGCCATCAACTCTGTATGAATTACCAGCAGCTGCCAGTTTTTATACTGAAAGATAAAGGCCAATAAAAGACATGGTGTCTTTTTAAGTTATAATGCTGTAAGGATGAAAAATTCAGTCCATTCCAAGGGTTAAACCCAAGCTTCTTCTCTAAAGTTTCTATGGCAACTAGATGCAATCTATAGTGATATTGTAGTTAATGAAATGTTTCTTCCAGACCAACAGGGCAACATGTAGCATTCAGTAATGAGGGATGTCTTTGCAGAAAGAACAGTGGCATCAAAGCTGCCTTCTAGCAAACTATATTGCATGCTAAAAGCCTGGGGTAAAGTGTGTCCTGAAGTCCAAATTCCCTTCTGTTTATTCATAGTGCTTCCTTCATGTCTGCTCTCATGATGAGAAACACTGGTAATAAGAACATTACTTGAGAAGGAAGAGAGTAAGGAAAGAAAATATAATTGATCACTTCATTAATTGAATCATAAAAAGAAAAAAAAAGCTTGTAAAGAAGATTTTTTTGTGTGTGAAACAAGTTTACTTTTTCTTATAAATGGAATAGCTAAATGTTGACATTTGATGTCAGTGTATTATATCACATCTATATGTGCATGTGTGTGAATCGTGTGGATACAGATTAAGTCTCTCTGTCCTCGTCTTGACTTCTCAGAAGCTGAAATCTGTGTTAGCCTCAATACAAAACCCAAACCACACATTTTCAGCCAAGATTCATCCCCTCAGATAAAAGGCAAATCAGATAAAAGATTTGAAACCTGTGCATGTGTATCTGAGAGATGGAGGTGGCAGCTCGGACACAACACTCTGTACTTGAGCAGTGACACAAACTCCCCCTGGTGCCCTCTTGTCCCTCATGACAGGGGTTGGCCGTGCTGCCAAGACCCTTCGCTCCTGGGAAGAAGTTCCTTCCCTGTGCACGGGGGCAGAGCTCTTCCCCGATGAAGAGGGAAGAGATGGGGCTCAGGGCAGGGCTTAGGAGCCATTCAGAAGCCTTCTGCTCTGCGTGAGAAGGCCTCTTCCCTCTTCCCTTGCTCTGGGGCAAGGCTTTGCAGGCTGCTTAGTCACTTGTTCAAAGCTGTAGCTTTGTCCTTGCAGGCCCTCCAAACTTGCAAGAAATCTCACAAATACGTGAGTAAATATGACGACAGATACCTGACTTTGGGTGTCCAGGTTTAAGATGTTGGCTGTTGAATTTCTATAAATACTTTTCCTACACACAGGCCTTGAAGAACTGGTTAATAAACAGTCTATCCGGACATAATGGATGCTTCCCAAACTACCTCCCTTCAGTGCCACATGAATGCAAGTGTCAGAGCATGAGAGAAGGTAGGAACATGCTCTCTCCCTAGTCAAAAGAAATAGAAACCTAAAAAACATACCCAAAAGACAGAAATTTAATTTCATGGGATGAAAATTAGTTGTTCTATATGAATGTGCTATGTTTATGTTGTACATGATATACCTATTATGCTGTAGTAATATTGCTGTTGTAGCTATGACAGCCTAGGGACATAAAGAAAGCAAACAGGGCCTCCAACACAGAAATCCTTCTTCAGGGCTTGGAAAATAGCTTAGATGCTAAAATGCTGGTCTGCTTCTTCCAGTGCTGTAAATGGATCCAGTAAGGATAAGCATACTTTTTCTTTCCACTCACCTGGCCCTGCTTCAGATGTGTGCAGAAAAAGAATAAAACAGGTTACATGCAACACAAATTCTTACCCTGGAAAGAGAAATGGGTGGCTTATTTCAGCGGGAGAGTTTCAGAAACGTACTGAATAAGGACTTCAGAAGTTGGCCTTAGGGCTGTAAAGCGAGGAGCAGGCTTGTGGTCAGCGCTCGCACGCTGGCTGAGGGGCTGCAGGACACGGTGCCATGGTTTCTTAGCCACAAGGCAGATACATCATTAGGCTCTGTTTTTTTCCCAAAGCACTTCTGAACAGTGAGAAGACTACATCCTTTTAGCTGGACCTGTCAAGGATCTCCAGCTTTGTAGGAGTGACTCCATGTGGCATTAGGTGCTTTCGTTTAGACATCTGCATTTGAAGATTTTTAGCAAATCTAGTTTTAAATGTATAAACTGTAACCCCCCTCCCCCCATAGCTGTACCCCTGCCTATGTACTATTAAAACACAGTGGCAAAGACTAAACTCATCTCTAGTGGCGTGCTGCATAAAAAGCAGTGTTTGCTTAGGCAAAATTACCGAGAATTTTTTTAACTTTCTGGTTCTTGAAGTGGCATTTACAGCCACAGGAAATAAAGAACAAGGTATCTTAAAACGTCCTTGTAAACTTTATACAGCCACTTAAAATGAAGCCCTGTAGTAATTTATTTCCAAAAGGTTGAACTTTGTAACATTTTTTGTCACTCAGTGAAGATTTCCCTCTCCTTAGCCAGGTGACATTAAAATGCATAATGCCTGTTCCCTGAAAGGCCTCGTGCCCTCTGTCTCTGCTCCTGTTGCTCTGGTGTTCTCCTTTCTCCACTCATACCAAATACATTTGTGGCTAAAGCATTGATAGTTAAAGCAGTTTAAGGTCCAGAAATTTTATCTTCATGGACAGCGATGATATTTGCCATTGTTTTAGCAGCTGCATAAAAAAATGTTCTACAGTATTAAACAGAAGCACTCTGTTTTCAGTTTTCTCCTTATTTTGGAAACTGTTTGGATCACTAAAATAAAAACAAAACTGTGCAGGCAGTAATTTATATGCCTGAGAGAAGGATTTGTTGTTAAAAAATGCATTATGTTAGCAATAACAGTATTCATTTGAGTCAGATAATATGCAGTGGGAAGAGTAAAACCATATTTTTACAGCTTTCAGTTGTGTCAAATACAACATCTCACTACAGATCTTTTGCTATTATCTATCTGAGGTTCAGAATAGTATTTCAGTTTGAGATTTCATCTCTGTAAAAAACCAAAATAATCAACACAGTCCATCAGGATCACAATAAAATCCTGTGTCATCAAAATTCAATGTACAGTTCACAGCAAATCAGAGCCAATCAGAGCATTTTAGTAGGACAGATAGTCATTTTGGTGTAAGGGTATTGCACGTGTCAGCATGGCAGCTGCTGTGCTATGAAAAGATCACTGTGCATAGAGCTGAGGCACAAATAAAGCTGGCCTGGAACCATGTTAAGTTTGCTATGGCCAAAGAAATGAGGTTCTTCTGCAAAAGTAAGTCAACTTTGGGTTGAATATGCATTTTGCATTTGTATTGATTTCATGCAAGCTTCATTAGAAAACTAGCCCATAAATACACTTGCTTTTTGAGAACAGTCTCAGAATAATTAATGTGTATGAGCACTGAGCAGTTATCTGATGAATTGTGTATCGTAAAAACAGAGAAAATTTTCTTTGAGATGGATTATGACTTTGCCTCACAAAGCATTCAGAAACTGAAGATACTGAATATGCGCATCCAGAACACCTCAGGCTATAGACTGAGGCTGCTGAGACCCTGTCCTCTCCTCCTGCCCTGTGTCAGCCCTGGTGCTCATGTGGCTGCACTACAAGTTGTTTCTGAGAAGTGATGAAAACATCCTACAAGAAAAGTCATTACTTCTTGGTTAGATCAGCTTTCTGGACAAGCAAGGCTAGGAACACACAGCCAGGAACAAGAGGGAAAGGCTTAGGTGGACTTAAGTTGCCCTAGAGGCACTCTCTGAGGCTGTTTTTGCATCCCAATGGCAAAATTCCTGAGATGGGGTTGGAGTATGTATAAGGTATATAAAAGGTATACAACCTTTTGGGTGTGTGTTCAGTGAAATTTGTTGCTTTCAGGAGGAAGGGACCTGGAAAGCCATGGTGTGAGGCAGCTTCTTCACCTTTGCCCACTAGGTAGATCTAGGTAAGCAGATCTGCATGTGTAGCTTTTGCTTGCCTTGCTCACAGTAATTTGGCTGGTATAGAGCTACAAACAATTCCCATGGTGAGTGGAATTAATTCCTTCTTGGATTTCTACACTGTACAGATAGAAGGTAGAAAATAGAAAATTCCTTGCTGAATGTCTGGCCTTTCCTGTTCTTCACGAGTCATTTTTGTACCATACCTAAAGGAAGGGTGGTCTTACACTACAAAAACAGTACAAAACAGTACACACACCATCCCTGCCCCTTCTATACCATAGCAAAAGCACTGCATACTGACTGCAGTTTGTGAAGTCCCATATTGCTGTTAGAAATAACCTGTCCTTGCTCTTTCATTATTGATGCATTTCCTCACTGCGCTGAAAGATTCTTGACTCACAGTTTTTCAGCACATGACTCTCATCATTGTGAATCAAACACTGTAATATTGCTAAAACTCATCATTTATCAAACGGGCACAGGACTGAATTCAGATCCAGTGTAAATGGATATATAAAGATTACTGTACATGTGGTTTTTCTGGGTCACTCTGATTGTTTTCTGGCAGTATAAAGCTTCATATGAGCTGGGCCAATTGTGGCTGGCACTGCAGCTCTAGCAACATGAGATATTAGTGTATGCTGTTTTACCACCATACCTACAAACTCGGTGTACAGCAGCTTTGATAAATATGATTGTATAAATCCTGAGATGCCTATAAAAGCACTGCAAGCACTACAATGGGGAAGGATTTTCCCCAAAATACTGGGGAAGTATGTGCAGGGAATGGGGCTTGGGTCCTGAACTTGTTCCCTAAGTCAGAAGAGCTTGTGTGAGTTTTACACAGAGAACGTGTTTGTTGAAGATAATCAGAGGGCTGGAGCACCTCTTCTATGAAGACAGGCTGAGAGAGTTGGAGTTGTTCAGCCTGGAGAAGGGAAGGCTCCGGGGAGACCCTATTGCAGCCTTTCAATACTTAAAGAGGGCTTATAAGAAAGATGGGGACAGACTTTTTAGCAGGGCCGGTAGAGATAGGACAAGGGGGAATGGCTTTAAACTAAAGGAGGGTTCAGACTAGCTATAAGGAAGAAATTTTTTTATGCTGAGGGTGGTGAAACCCTGGCACAGGTTGCCCAGAGAGGTGGTGGTGGATGCCCCATCCCTGGAAACATTCAAGGCCAGGTTGGACGGGACTCTGAGCAACCTGGTCTAGTGGAAGGTGTCCCTGCCCATGGCAGGGGGGTTGGAACCAGATGATCTTTAAGGTCGCTTCCAAACCAAACCATTCTATGATTCTACGATTCTATGATTCTTTTAGGAAGGACACTGCAGTCTTGGAGGCAGAGGTGTAGGGCAATGAAAACCAAATATAATGATGCTTCTCAGAGACAGGGAAGGTTGTCATGATAAAAGACGAGTTGAGTAAGGAGGCAAAGATGATTAAAAAGAATACATTGCACTCAGGGAGCAGGCCCCCTCTTCCTCTTTACATACTGCTCAGTCATTGTAGATATGAAGGTCAAGGCTCTTCAATATTCTCCTGTCTGGACTCAGCGCTGTAGCTAACAGCTTGTTGTTTTACATGATGAATTCTTTGCTTCCCCAAATAAATAAAACTGTCTGTATTAGGTTTGTCTATCGAAAAGAACATGCGCAGATTTGTACAGCTCCTGACTCCACAGGAAGCTCTAAAGCTTTTTTTTTTCTTCTTTTTATCTGTCATGCGCATTAAGTAAAAAAAGTAATAAAAGGAATTTAGATTATGCTGCTTTTCATAATTTAAGGAATCAGTTACAACATTATTATTGCTATGAAACTATAGGTGTGCTTTCTATTGCTAAGTACTTCTCCTAGAAAGACTGCAACGTAATGGCCATCTCCAACCTGGAGATGAAGGAGAAGCCTCATCTTGTCTTCCAGGATTGTTATTTTATATTAACTCCTTTCTTGTTGGACTGGAGTTGTCTTTTTTGTCTAATCCTATTCCAGAGTGGGAATTGCACCAGGGCAGGCCCAAATGGGCAAGTCGTGACGTCAATTAACTGCATATATACTGGATATCCCAGTCATCAGATAAAATACCTCTAGCAGATACATGTGCTCTGACAGGCCTGATTCTCAGAAAACAAGGCTGGTGGTGCAGCAGGTCGCAAGCTGGCATGTACTATCATGCACCAAAATAAAAAAAACATGAGAATCTAGAGGCCTCGTACAGCACTGAACAAACGCAGAGCTGGCTGAAAAGCTGGGGAGTGAAGTGATGAGACAGGAGCAAGTATGTTGTTACTGCTATCTTCAACATAGGCTCATAGTTTGTCTCATTCCTTGCACCAGCTAAAGCACCTGGAGCAGTACAAAGGGGTTTTCAGGCTCTGGTGGGGTGCAAATTCCCTGCATGGGCAGCGGGGCGAGGGCTTGCGTACCCCTGCTCTGCCCTGCCATCAGCCCGGGTGTTGCGCACCAAGCAGCAGAGACCCTGGGCAGCTGGCAGTAGAAACCTGGCTGTAGATGAGGCACCCTTCCCTGATTATGCCGAAAGCCATCACAGCCTCAGGGCAGCAAATGTGCAATGCTGCCGCACACCCAGGTGTAGTGCACTGCCTGCTAGCAGGAGGGACCGCTGCCTCCAGTAACCATGGCATCCCTTGCTCTGCTCCAGGACTGGAACCAATTACTGTGGCTATCCTGTCATTTTATTGCATGAAACTATATTACTCAGTGTGCACAGATATAAACTTTTTTTCTTTAATATTCTTCTACCACCGGTAATGTCACTAGGTGACCTAATTCCTTCATTCACACACATTTATTTTTAGTGAATGTCAGATAAAATAAGACCAGCAGCATTGTGCAGGAAAGAACAAATCAACTGCATGAACTTCTTTTCTAGAGGTGAACAGTCTGTGGGGAAATTAATGTCAATTTTTAATTACAACATCACAATAATATTTGACTCCCACTGAAATTTTTGCATTTCAAATGCAGGGGAAGAACTATAGTCTACTCTTAAATGCATTAAATAAATAAATACAAATGTATATAAAACTACATTTGAAATATGTAATTTAAGTGTAAAACAGCTTAAAATGCAGCTGCTGTTCACCTATAGAGGAGAAAGGAGAGATGTTAATTAGTATAATTTGGCAGTTAATCGTCATAAATGTTATTAAAGATTCTAATCATAATCATGCATATCTAAGTAAATACCTGGAGACTATTTAGCATTCATAAACTTCTTTATGCTAATATATTTATATATTCTAATATAATACATATATATTATGCGTGCATATAAATATATATATCTCTCTAGTCACACCACATACGTGCTATGCCCATTAACAGAGAGTCATCTATTGTAGGTTTGCATCTATTGCAGACTGTTCTATAACCAGAAGTCTCCTTTTCTTTTCCCTTCATGTGTACCAGGTGTGGTAGACATTGGCCTCATTGAAAATTCCAGCCTTAAGTCCAAATTTGTCATTTAAAAATAAAATTCCATTCAGTCATTTTACATGTAAAACAAAAGTTACATATTTGTATGTGTATGTACACATACATATTTACGATTACAGTGTTCATAATGGTAGTATGGTAAGGCTGAACATCTTTTTGAATGCTGGAGAAAAGACTCCAGCGACGTCAAAAGTGAAAGCTGGCCTCAAATATTCTCTGTATGCAAACTTTTTGCTGGTAGAATTTAATCAGTGTAAACATTTTTCATTTTGAACAGAACAGGAAGAAAAAGGGTCACTAATAATAGGTAATGAAGTAGAAAGATAAATTACTTGAAATCAAATAACGTAACAGATTAGCTAGTGATTAAAATAGATTTTTTTTTTTCTATCAGGAATCTAACCATTAGTTTCAGGCAACAGTATTCACTGTGTCAGCTCCAGGTTTCTTATAAGTTCATGTCTGTGGCAATCACCATCTAATCAGTGATGCACTGAAAAGATTTTCTGGATGTTACAGGCTAGGCTTTGATTTATGCAGAGAGGAGCCTCTGCACTCCAGTTTAACGGCGTGGCCGGGACCCAGGCTCTGTGAACCTGCTTCCCCCAGAGCCTTGCAGAGTACACATCCAGGCCTGAACTCCGTGGCGTTGATCTGTCAGCCCGGGCAGAGCTTTCACTGTCCAAGGGACAGTCCTTGATTCCCTTCATTGTGTTTGCTATGAATTTTCCAGTGACATCAGACACAGGAGCGTCTGGGAGAGCAGATTAACTGCATCGAGGGTGAAGTAGATGCAATGTAAACGGTGAGATCAATTTACAGATACGTTTTATTTTTTTCAGGCATGATATTTTGTCCATTGGATTAGCAGTAGAAAAATACTCTAACTTACCTAATAGACTTTTGGGGGGCATTTGAAGAATTTCCTGTGCAACACTTAGCATTGCTCATGAGGAAAACAAAGTCATGTCTGAAAGAGAGCCATGGGTAAAAACAGTCTTAAGAGTACTCATTTCCTAATGCCTGCTTGGACTCAATTAACTATAGCAACTTCTGCTTTGTGTCACTTGCCATCTGCTAGTCCTCAATTAGACTGTCCCTTGGGAACTGAGCTGCCCGGCTCTGCCCCGGCTGGGGCGTGCTTGTTCCCGTGGTTGGTCCTCGAGACTCCCGTGAAAGTGCTCGATGCTGGAAGGGTTGCCCAGCCCAGCTCTTAGTGGCTCTCCAGAGGGACCGAGCTGACGGACCGTGTTCGAAGGGGCTGGCAGGAACTATTCTCTCAGTGAAGGCAGCACCTGTGCCAGGCACCCTTGGGGTATGACGGAGCAGAGAGGGTGGGTGTCCATGTGCTGGTATGTCCCACGGGAGCTGGGGCAGAACTGCATACTCTATTACACTTCACTGACTTGCCACTCCTAAGGGCTTTTATGCCAGTGCTATATGTTAGAGCAGGTCCTTTGCTACTTTAATGCCAGGGTCTTATCATCCTAAATCATGGACGTTATCTTAATAGCTTCATCTGCTGCTTAACTGAGTGGAATTTGGACACAGAGAAGAATTGAATCCCTTTGCATTATGAGAGAACATTATCTTAAAGCACTGCTAGAAATACTGTATAGAAATGTTCCTTTGGAAAACCTCTCAGTGCCTGTCCAGTCTCAAGAAGTGCCTTTGCAGGTAAAGAGGTGGAAATGTTGCCATTTGAGGAGTGCTGTCCTGCTGGAATTTAGTTGGCTCGGTTCTTCAAATGTTGCCTTTCAAAACCAAACTAGCACTGCAGCAGCCTACTAGAGATTCCTCATGCTGGAAGCATTTCTTAACCAATAATTTGCAGCTAAAATAGCCAAGGCAAGTTTAAAGTCATATGCCTGAATTCTAGGAAGAGGACTGACGTTTTTCTGCTCTTTGGAATAGCAGTATAGTTTATTATTGCCTGTAGTCCATATGATTAGGACAACATGAACACGCTCATAGGAAGTAACTGAGGAAGTGACCGTTTATGCTGTCACTGCCCAAAAGTCTAGAGCATATGGTTATTTATTTATCCACTGCAACAATTGCTCTGTAAACACACAGTACATTCTTGGGGAGAAACAAACCAGTATCTCTCAGCAGGGCAGAGGGAGCCCACTTGTTTGTCCCACCCAGCAAACGAACGCGGCCAGCCATTGTTCGGGGCTGCGCTCTCTGTTATCACACGGGGGATCTCAGCCCATGCTAAACGCAGCCCAGAAAGCCGCATTCCTGTGTCAAATGTCATCGTCCTCTGAGTCCAGATGAGAAATTTGAACTGAAGCAGGTGAAGTCGTCAACAAGGAAGCGTCCCATTTTCATGCTGATGTCCATGTTAAATAAAAAGTGTGAGGAATTAAGCAGAGAAAATGATACTAAAGTAAAATTGTTATTAAAAGGATACAAATTCCATTAAGCATCAACTGAGTTCAGTAAATAGAAAGGTCATTTTTCTGTCTCTCCCTCACTCCCAACTGCAGCATGACTCAGAAGAATAAACAATTGAATAGGTTTTGTTAGATGCCTGCATGCAGATTTGTCTGGGTTTTTTGTTACTTGAAATTTCATTCAGTTCCCTGTTCGTACCGCAAACAACAAAATAAATTCTTAAAAAATGCAATTGTAAAAACAATAATTTTTTGCATATGTTTAACAATCAAGTGTCCTGATTTCTGAAAGATTTGAGCTACAGATCATTTTATTACATGTCCCTGCTTCGATGGAACTCTAGAGATTGAAGACACAAAAGGGAAGGGAGAAGCGAGAGGAAAAACCATCGTAGATTTGTGCATGGATCTAGAGGTCGAAAGTGCATATACAGCAGGTGTGCATGTGTTTTAGAGATAACCATACCAGTAGTAATGGTTGTCATGGTCTGAAGCGAAGAGGAATAAAAGGAGAGCTGGACAGCACTGAAACTTCTCTTAAACCATCAGATTTGGGTTGCCTCTCTCTGCAGGGCAGGCTTCTTTCCAAATGTTTTGTGCCCTCTAGGGCAGGCAGAAAAATCTATTCCTTGTGACCTTTTTAAAAAAAAGTGTAAGTAATGTTTGCAGTATGATATTTGTATGCAGGGATTAGCTTTTGGTTTCTTTGCTTGGTACCTTAGGGTATATTTTTAAAGCACTACACAGAATTTCGGTCTCACTCGTCAACTTCTATTGACTTTAAACCTCATGAGTCACTTTGACAATATATCCCAGAGGCTTTCTAACTTACATTAGCTTTTATTTCAATTTCCCTGCTTTTTGGGGGTTATTTCTGAATTTAGGGTTAGCTCACATGGGAAGCTGGCTTTCAGGAGAATTTTCTTAGCTTAAAGATGTTCTACTTCCAGCTTCTCACACTATTATTTTCTCTTCTGGTTTTCTTTGTGGAAAAAGACATTTTTGTTAGTATCTGCAATTTCTTTTGCTTATTTGGTTTACGCATGCCAGCAATGGCTGCATTACCTCAATGTCACTATGCATGGCCCCCTTGTGAATGCTATTGTAACTTGTGTGTAACTGTAAAAGCGTGTACTCGGTAAGACCCATAGTACTATAATGGCTAAGCACTATAAATAAGACCTAGCAAAGCATTTATAAATTATTTTCTTTGCAGAATGGCTATTTTCTTCTCTCTTAAGAAAAAATTCCCAGCTGATTTTCTATATCAAATCTTTCAGTGAATCACATGATGTGATAAAGCTTTATGAAAGTGATACGCTGCTCCATAGCAGCTGGATGCACATTGAACCCTCTGCCTGGTAATCTGTTAAGGTGCCCAGACTGGTGGATTGGCCATTATTTGTGGCTCTCACATAGAAGTTATGTCAAATGGAGAAATTCACAAGGGTGAGAGAGACATTTTGTCTGTCCCTAGAAGGGATTTCTCCCGATTCACTGCATTACTCCTCCAAAATGCTACATAAATAAATAGCGTTAAGAAGGGGAGCTCAGTGAGAGATAGGTCTGTGTTCTGCTAAGTACAGATGGCAGCTAGAGTTATCCTTAGCTCCTCATTGACTGGTAGCACCAGGTGGGCTAAAAGGCACGGCAAAGAGCCAGCTTCCTGGGGGCCAGAGAAATCTCGGTCAGTGTTAGCCATCTTTGCCAGGCTGTGCCATCATGTACATCTGGGTATAGCATCAAACAAGTGTTGACAAAAGAGTAAGTATTTCCCCTGAAGCGCTTGGTGGAAGATAAACAGCTGGAGCAACTCACAGTAAATTCTTATTTCCTCAATAGCATTCTGGTAACAATGGGAAGAGGAAGGAAAAGCCAAACAAACAGTATGTCTGTTACAATTGACACAATAGTCTAATTTCTCCTCTTGTGTCTTTAAGTGGTCATATACAAGTACGCAAATGGTGATAAATACTACCATTACTAAAGGCAACTGCTCTCCATCTGCCTATTCAGGTAGCAAGATGGAGAAAATTCAGGCTGAGCATTGTTTTCAAAAACATTTTCTATTTTGGCATGAAATATCAGCTGATCTTCTGTTTTCCCTGTTTTTCTCTCTCATCTAACTGACAACAGGTTGCTTCAGGATTGGTAAGCATATTGAAAACATGCAACAACATCAATGAAGTTCTTATTGCAATTGGGCAGAGAAATTACACTCTCAGCCTTTCCTTAGTGCTTGTAAAGGTCTGGGCTATAACTGCGGCATACATGATACTGCTGCACATCATTATCAACAGTATTATTTTCATTAAAAGAAACATTTTCTCTAGCATCGCTAACCATTTCTCATTTGATTTTTGAATCAAATGCTTTACTGAACTCTAATTAGCGTAGGTGTACTGCATTACCTCTGGCTACAGAGTTGGTTATCTTGGAAAAGGAAGATAAGATTTTGTTAGTATTTAACTATATTAAGTAAGCTCATGCTATATTCCATTCCATTTTCATTGTGCCTTCAGATCTGATTGTTTTCCCCTTCAAAACTCTTTCTAAAGCTTTGCATTTTGTTCGGATCAGTCTAATGGGCCTGTAGTGGCCCTGACCACTCTTCTTTCTCCTTCCCTGCTACCTCGCATGTAGCTACTACATACATGATTTTCTGGTTACTAGGTACCATTCCATTTGATAAATTTGTTGCTAATACTTGGCATCGGACCTGGAATTTTCTGTGGCCCTCCTTTTGAAATTCAGTCAAGGATATGACCTAACCCTTCACATGTGGAGATTTGTTTCCAAGTCAAGACAAGTTCCTTAACCTTTTTCCAACCTGTCCCTGTTTAGTTTTAGGAACATACCTATATGCTCTTTAATGACTACCTCTTCCTTCTTGTATAATGAGCCCAATTTTATCTTTCCCTGCTTCTCAGTTTTATGACTAAAGGCATTGTTTACATTTTCTTTCACTATTGAATGTATTGACTTTGTTCTTACACCTCCTGACCAGTAAGATGTTTGTTTCTTGGCTGACTGGTGTTTTTTTGTCATTTCCTTATCTTCAGTAATGTTTTTGAGACTTTTCCTACAATCTTCTGCCTTAGCGTATCAGTTCCAGGTAGGATTGGCACCTTTGACTTAATGACATTCCCGCCTTCCTGAAGAAAGAGGTTTTTGAGCTTTTTTGCCTGGCTGACTTCACTAGTCCCCTTACTTCCTTAAAGTTTGTTTTTCTAAGTCCAGAGCTTTTACTAGTATGTGTACTGCAACTCTCACAGTAATAACAGTGTAGTGTAAACATCCATGGCGGCTTTGAATTAGGTTACTCATGCACTGCTCTAACTGTAGCAGTTAGGTTTGCTCAGGCTAACTTACTTACTCTATCTCTTAGGCAGGCTTTGCTCTGAGCTCCAGGCTGCTTTACTTCACCTCCTGCTAGTGCCCAAGTTTATTACAGACTGCTGAGTTACAGCCCATGCTTTTTGTTTGTTCTTCCATTCCATTTAAATGGCATCGGCTTCAGATCATTCAATTCAAGGTTATTTCCTATGACCAAGTTCTTTTATAAATGTCCTCACTACTAACAAAACCAGGCTTAAATAGAATTCTATCCAGTTGTTTTAACAACTATTTGATGAAAATATCTGTTGGTTATTGTACCAGGGAATAGTTGGCCTCTGAATTATTAGTGGCATTTCTCTCAATCCTTTTGCTTAGAAAGCTAATGTCACTTACAATTTGTCTCCTTCCATAGCCACAAGTTTCTCTTTATGTATGCGGAATCACCTCTAAATAGTTCTTGGTCAGAGTGAGAATGGTTTTGACTAGACCTCATTTTGTCACTTGTTCCTAGGCAATAGTCTCTGCTTTGGCTGCTGCTTTTTCTACCATCTGAATAGTTGGCTGTGTTTGCTCTTAAATATCTTCATTTCTCCTGTGATGGAGAAGTTACATCACTTGTTCCTGATCCAAAATAAAGCAATAGATGGCTATTTCTTTGGTGGACTTTCTGCTCCAGTTTGGTACCCTACCATTATCTCTTTGTATAGCATCAACCCTGACCTTCATTAGAGCTAGTTTCTTTTTGTATCCTTCTAACTGGTAACAAAGTCTTTGCAACACCTCTTTATATATCTGGCAGAGATGCTAGCTGTTGCAGTGCCTGCTGGTAGTTGAGGAGCAATTGCTACTGACTTGTAGATAAGAGGCACTTCAGGGGTGTGCTTTTAGGTATTGCCAAGTTGAAGAGTAACAAAGTAAGTCAGGGAGAGTTCTCTCAAGGTCACAGAGTAAACCCCATCCTTGTTTCTAAGCACGTTTTACCCACTGACATCCCTTCAATGAAAATCAGATGAAAAATGGGTTTCTTAAGGAAGTAATGCTTTATTTATGGAATTTGGTTTGCTATTTATTTATTTTGTATTCTCAAAACCTTTGCTGAAAGGGTGGAAAATTGGTGCCTGGAAGCAAAATTGGAGAAAATTCAAAGCGCAAATTTAGAAGTTTTCCTTGCATATTCATGTAGAATAAATATTCCACATTTTGTCACTGTGTTCAGGGTATTTTCTGCCTGAATTCACAGATAGTCTGTGGGTAAGTTTTAGAAAAGGTAGTAGATCACCAGCAACTCTGTTTAAATAAATGTCATAATATTAAAAGGAAACTGAGAATATTAACTGTACAACGCAAGGATTTGTGTTCATATTAATTTTATTTAAATATCTGTGAGAACAACAGTAATTTTTTTCACTGTTTCTGAAACAAGTTGGTAAAAAAATGTGTAGGGCAAATAAAATCCATTAGTTAGAAGCTTTCTAAGTAGGGTCCGTTAAGGAGGAGGGAAGTGGTTTTGTGCATTTTTCGCACTCATGATGTACTTTAACTTGAATGTGAGGCCTCAATTGCTCCACTTAAATTACAGTTCAACCTTCACCCTAATGCATTTTCATTTAAAAATGAAGTTTTGATTACAGATATTGATAGAAAAATGCATCCATTCAGAAAATCTAAATCTTCATAAAACTGTTTATTTTTGAGCAGTGTTCTTCAAAGTTAATACAAGCTATTTGCATGCAGGTTGGGCATTACCTACTCATCCATGTTTTTGATTCCTTTTTCCTCTCCGTGTGTATGTAGAAAAAAAAAAAAGAGGAGAGAGGGAGAAAGGAAGAGAGACAGAAAGTTGAGAAACCTCTGCTTTGCCTGCTGATAAATAGTTTTCTGCAGAAGTCACTGGTGTTCAGGGGGGCTGTAGAGAAGTTTAACCACCACCATCAATAAAATATTTCAATGGTTTATAATCTCAAAGAGAGACCCCCTTTCAAATTTGTTGCCTCTTTCTATTACAAAATCTGCAGCTGGCTCTTCAGTGTGCTTCGCCTGATATATTACATTAATCAGTTCCTCTATTTTTGCTAGGCAGCAACCACTCCTTCAAAAACCCCACCTAATTGAGTGCACTATTTTGGGGTGTTTTGTCTTGCAGCTGGGAAGCCAGACTTTTTGCCAGTAATTTGTAGTCTCTGCTTATGAATGAAACAACTTTGTAGCTTCCTCAAGCTGGGTTTTTGGAAGCTATTTGTCAAAGCATTTTTCATAGTTCCAGGCAGAAGCCTCCACTGCGGAAGTAATGAAAAACATTTGGTAACTAGTGGAATTTGTTGATACTAGTTTTTTCTGGTTTTAATCACAGAGGTGGTCTCCTGCTGGGAGTTTCCCCCCTCATATAAATCTTCTGTAGAGAAGACATTTCATGTCTCTCTCTTGTAAGACCTTTTGGATTCTCTAGATTCTTTCTGAAAAGTCTTTCTTTCTTCTCCTGTGAGTTGCTTCTTTTCCTTGTTTCTTTTCTTTTCCTGTGAAAACTATACATATTCAATAATAATAATAATTTCAAAAGTTTAAATTATTCTCTTTTGGTTTTTGTCTCCTTCAAGGCTTTAATTTTCCTGGAATTTTACAATCTCTGTGTTATTAAGGTTTAGTTTTTAGCTTTCCCTGCCCTTTCGCCTTTATAAGAGCAGTCTTCTGGTAACTAGTGTTTCACGGTGCTGGAGAGATTTCAAAAATATTGACATGCTCTTTTCTCCCTCTGAAAAACTGCCTGAGACAGATTTTTCTCAAGCCTGTTCCATTTCCAATTTAGTCAAGCCACTAGGCTGCATCAGTAACTCTTCCGCAGTTAAGATTGTTTAAAGCAAATACTATATTTTCCTATTAAAGTATCTCTTTATTTCCCTCTAGAGAAGCACTGCTACTAGAGATTGCAAGGCTGGCTGCACAGCATCATGAGATATCAATTTTTCCCTCACCAGCCGTGAATGAGACTGATCAAGGCCTTCAATTTGATTATGAGTGTTCAGATGAAGGTTGGCTGAGGGTGGGGGAAATGTATAAAGCATGGCTATTCCTGTTCACAGAAACGCGCTAGTGATAGTGGGTAGTACAGTCTTTCTCTCTAAGGAATGACCATTTCGAGTCTTTTGTTGGCACTCTGCTGCTTTGGCAGATGCCCAGGACTGATGGGCGCAGGGTGGGCAGGCGTGCTCCTGCTTGAGGAATGGGGCCAGAGCACCCAGGGGATCACCTCCACTGCAGGAGGAGTCCCAGGTGAGAGCTTTGCCACAAAGGACCGAAGACAGGAAGCAGGATGCTAACGCCAGAGCCAACACAGTCGCCAAATATAGCAGCACAGGATTTGGTGCAAAATGAATGGTTAGGAGTTCAGTAGGCTGAAGTCTGGAGGAGGAGAGCTCACAGCGACTGCTGAAAATCTAGAGGTGGTAGAGCTCTAACCAGAGGCAGTAAAAGTCTAATTACGTTGTCTTCCTCTTCTCCTAATGTATTCCGTGTATCTCATCAAAATTTGAAATTTTCAAGGGAAATATTGACCTCTTCCCACTTGGAGAGCATGGTGCTTGCTAGAGTGCTGGGGCCACAGAAGGCAGGCAGTTACCTACTGGGTTGCCTTCTATTCAGATCTTTGCTTACCTCCTACCAATAAATAATCATCTAAGAAGTTACACTTGTGGTATTTACAGCCTCTTCAGTAGAAATGAAACACATTTTTTCTATTAAAAGTGCAAGTGAATGTAGAGCATTCCCAAAGGTTCTTGACTTTGGTAAAAAGACCCTTTACCCAGGAGACAGTCTAATCTTTTAAACTTCCTTCCCATGAGCCTGTTTTTTAGATAATCCATCTTTGCCTGCTAGCATACTACTCTTGATAATGAGCCTGTCGTCACATCAGGTTAAAATGTATCACTACAATTAATTTCTTTAAAATATATTGTTCAGAAGATAATGAGAACTAAGCCCTATTTTAAAGCTGATCAGGCGGTGCAAGACAAGAATCTAATTCTTTTCATGAAAACCGACAGACTGTTACTTCAAAACCAACTACACTTCATTAAAACTGTGATAAAAGCCTGCAAAGGAGAGCTGAAATATTGCAGCTGTGAGTTCTCCAATGTAAGAGAAGGATTCTTATATTGTTTCAGTATGACACAATGTGTATGTAATGGATTAACTCTATTTCCAGACACATTTGGACCTGAAGTATTGATTTTCTTCCTTCCTGTTCATATAACTAAAGGAATTTGGAGCCAGACCAAACAAAGGACTTTTAGGCACCTTAGGTGGAACATAGGTGGAATTTAGATGCCTATATCCAACATTTTAGTGCTGAAAACCTCTGCTTCAATTGCCAGCTGATCTTGAAGATACCAGAATTCTTTTGATCTAAAGCTTTCCAGGCATTTTTTGCACAAGCTCCAAACTGTCTCAGTTCTGTGCTCATATCTAATCAAAATCACAAACTAGAGAGTAGATGCTTTTGCTTCTCAGGGGCTTGAGGCTGTAGGTATTTCTGGAATGCATTTAATATTGCTGACCCCTCTAAAAATAAATTTGTGATAGCCACCAACTTCTTTTAAAGCACAAGAAGAAGCACGTGTCATTTCTACAGTAGCCTAGGGCACTAAGGTACCCTAAGAGATCCAGGTTCGGTGTCTTCCACCAGTTGAGGAAATCGAATAGCGTTCTCAATGCATGACATATTCTGAACGGGGAAAACGGGAGAACTGAAGAGGAGCAGAAAAGTGATTAAAGATTTCACTGAGCTATGGAGGAAGAACACAGGAGGTGGTAGAACTCTGTGACTAGGAAGCTAAGGTAAAGCTCATAGATGGTAGGGAGGTAAATTCTGCTTCCACGTGTCTTTTTTCAATGTTTACTGTAAAACACTATTTTATATTACCCAGGAATTTTTTTACCAAATAAACCGATTCAAGGCAAATTGTTTTTTAGTATTAAGGTGTTATTGTATTATGGTGTTGTGTTCCGACAGAATGGTGGTGGTTTTCTTTTTTTAAATTAACTTAATGGCAGAAGGTGCAATAAAAATACAAACCAATACAGGAAGGGTAAAACAAGCACAGAATGATGTGGTATATTTATGATGTGCTTGTAGCTTGCAGCAGTAGTTTGCCAGTTAAACTCTTTAGAAAAAGTAATAATACCAAAAATACGATGATCTCATCTGTATGTCATGGAAATCATCTTTGTGATTCAGGTGACAGCTGAAACCCACTATCCTTTCTACAAATAAGCAGTTCAAACACATTAAAATTCTAGGGATATCATTTTTATGAATAAACTTAGAGTAAAGTTTCTTATTGTTTAAAACATAAACGTTAAAATTTCTTAGCTAGTAATAATTTCCTGTACATGAGAGCAATCATCCTAAGGGATGGCTTCGCCAGCCTGGCAATGTATGTGGTTAGAAGCTCCAGGTGGACACTCAGAGACACCCGTAGCATGACATTATGGAAAAGGATGGGTTACTGATAGTTCCATATGTAATTATGGAGATATTCCTGTCAACTCATACAGTGAAACCAACTCGTCAGACACGGAGGATGTCACTACAGGGGATGGCATTACATCTGGGAAGCAAGTTGATGTTATACAGCTTTTGTTCATCAGAAATGCAGACAGTGTGGTGATGATGAGGACTTGTCTGCTGGATGCCAAAACAGACTGCTGAGAGACATCTATGGGACAGAACTGCAGTGCCACAGGAAAATACTTTGAAATGTTTGTAGGGTTCTCTGTGAAAACAACACAATGATGCACAGAGAATTTAATTAAATTTAGAAAAGGGGTTGAGAGCAAACCAAAAAAGATTACTATAACACTTTGTGGACCTGTAGTGTTCCTACATCTTGACTATTGCATTAAGTTTGATGATATCATCTCTAAATGAATATAGAAGAATTAGAGAAGAAGAACAGAACAGGACAATAAAAACAATCAAATGTTTTGCATAATTTCTGCATGAAGCCAGAGTAGGACAACTTCAGGGGGACGATAGACATCCATAATATCATGAATGATATGGAAAAAGAAAATGGAAATTAACTAATTAATTAATATGTCTCACAGTATAAAGGGGAACCTGATGAAATTAGATTTTAAAACAAACCAGAGGAAGTTGTGCAATTGTGCGAGTTCAGATGTGGAACCGAACATGTTGTCTAATCCAAAAAAGGGTTGGAATGGTCTATGAAAAATAAGGAATCTTCTTAACATGATCATGTAGATCCAACATTTAATTTAGGAAGTCCTCCTGTTCCTGACCTAGAGAAGGTTCATTCAACGTGCTTTTGCTCTGACTCAATATGGATTTCTCAGGTGAAGAGAAGACTGGTAACATGAAAATTGTAGTTGCTGGAAGAACCATGTTAACAACTTTCATGAACATAAAATATTGCACAAAAGAGCTTACAGAAAACTGTGAAAATTAAAATAGAGACCCTCTACAATCTTTCTCCCCAGCCCAATCAAAATTTGTGAAAACTTTCTAAGTCCTAAACTTGAAAAAATGCAGAACTGCCCATTTCCAGAGATGCTATCTGTAGCTGGTTTAAAGTCACTTATGATTGCAAAGCCTGCTACAATGCTTTAGGAGTGCTGTGAGACAGCCTGCAAATTAAGTAGCTGTGAGCCTTTTGTAGAAAAAGAGTAAAGAAGTGTGGGGAGAGGAGCTTCCTTGCTGGCACACAGTGAGAATTTTGATAGCATCTTTTCTACCTAATCTTAAAGCCAGAAGGTTTTTTTTTGGTACAGTATTGAGAAGAAATGTTGATTTACAGAATTAAATGAGTTCCTTAAAATATTTTTTTTAATACTGCAAAACACAAGAACCATTAGAAATATCACTCCCAATGCTAGAATGTATCTGTTTCCCCTGAAAACAAGCATTTTCATACAGGTCTAATCAGGATTAGGCCACCCTCTGAGGCTATGAATTTAGTGATTGGTTTGTGAAAGGATATTAAAAATCACTGAAAATATTACTGAATTCATTGCCTTATCTGCCAGTAGGCAGCATCTGAACAAAAGTGTTATTTCCCTTTATGAATCATGGGTACTATTGATTGTCCTTCCAGTACATGTGTAAAGCTATAGAAAGAATAATATAACTTTGCCCTGTAAGTTATATTCTGAGTGAATGAGCTTTCAGAAGTGGAAGTTTCAGTGTTTTAAATTTACAGCAACCCAGTCTGAATTTCAGGAGGATGCTTGTCAAAATTGAACCATGACAGAGTCTAGATGGCTTAGGCAGTGCTCTAGGAGTCATGGGATGTACAGCTATTATTATGGTTACTACTAATAATGAATAGAGCTCCTCTACCTCTCTTTCAGCAGATCCTTCCTTGAGGCTGAAAACATGCAACTTCCCTACCTTGAAACAAGTGAGAGTTTAGATTATTAGAGCTGGGTGAGAATAAATAAATATGCATACTAACTTTGTATCTGTTGGTACTGGTAAGAAATTTTCTCTTATTTCATAGGAGCCCAGTGCTGCAAGCTGCTGAGCGTTCCTGATGTACATTTAAGGACGATGCTCAGCATTTTCTATTAGTCGGTTGGCATATTTGAGCCCTTTATGATATTTTGAGGTTTTGGTAATCTCAGTGTGGTGTATGCTTAAAAATGTCAATGCACAACACTTACCTGTCTTTCACAAAATTCTAGCAATAAAGGAATTCTTGGAAAATATGCTGAATCACTGACCTGGAAAGCAACATCTATTTAGGTTCCACTGCATCCAGTAGTAACTTACTTGTTGACTTCAGTGAAATGGGAAATTATTTCAGATGAAACCCAAGTCAAACCACTATAAAATTCACCTTAATTACTCTGCCTTAACTTTGGAATTGCTTATTTGGAATGACCATTGCACAAGCCCATCATCTTGCTCAGTTCGGGTTTTTCAGCTCACTTACACCTACGCATATAATAATACAATGTAGAAAATCAGCGGAACTCAGGTTAATGAAGCTGTATCACTGCTCTATCAATGATAGGCAAAAGCACAATTGTGTATTTGGCAAGTGTAAGAAAGTGGATGGACTAATATACCTGATAGGACACGGACAATATTTTGGGTTGACCCGACCCTCTCTCTCTCTTCAGCTACAGACACTTTCTTAAGAACTGAGAGGCATGATAACAATGCTGCTTTTTAAAATATTCATGTTGAATTATTCATTGCATTTTAATAGAGAATAATCATATGCAACAGGTGTTTTTCCTCTGGCTTGTTGAATTGCAGTATAACTAGCCTCCAGTTATTGGCCTCAGGGAAAGAAGCAGTAGAACAAATCAGCCTTATTTTAAAATAATTACTGCAATCCTACAGTGCCTGTCAGTTGTTATTTTGCTGTTTTATATCAATGTACAGTACGTGTACAAATAGGACTCTGAAACTGGGAGAAAAAATGCAACCTATGAAATAAAATTCGAGCAAATAGCTTGTGGATTTAGTAAATATGATTCCAGTAGAAGTGAAGGGCCCATTCCATACATTGTATTAAAATCCTTAGAGCAGAGGAATAATGAATTGCTAGCATGATGATAAAAGGACTAAGGATTATTATAATTTTTCTCCAAATAATTGCTATGATATAAGGATGTGTTTGGGGGGCTTCATTTTGTGGCTTTTACATCAGCATTTAAACAAGACTAATTTAATTTAAGCAGGATTAAGTAAAATTTCAATAGAAATTGAAAGTATGTTTTACCACTCTGATTCTTTTACATTTCTAAAATACCATGGCAGTTAATAGGGCATTAGTGCCATGCCTAAGTAATAACTGCTTACCTATTTAGATCGACTGATGCAGCATGACCTTCTGATGGGTCCTGGATATTAACAACGGGGAAATCCAGCTCACTCCTCTCTCCCACACTTGTGCACTTATAACACTGCACAAAGTCTGCAGGTCAAGGGAGAGCCTGAAAAAGAATCTCTCTGAATTTGGGCCTCTCTAAAATCTACAGAAAACTTATATACTGGATGGGCCATTTTGGAAGAGGGCCTAGTGATCAAAAACATGCATGTGCATGTCCACCTCTTCAACTGAGGGTTCCTGTTAGAGCCCTTCTCCCACACACTGCTCAGACTCCAACTCTGAATAATCTCTGTCTGATGCCTGTTCAGGAAGATGCTGCTTGCTGTGACGGAGACTGATACTACCACTATTCTTGCAGCACATGTAGATGCACCTAGTAGGTGGAGTTATTTGGTGCCCAGATATGACCCTCCTGAAGGTAAGTCACCCACACCTAACGGCAATCATCTGTGACAACCTTTGAACAATCCCGTGCAGCTCTATGGATCAGTTTAGGTCAGGGAGTTAAGAGGCATGGTCTTTTCAGAGGTGATAAATTACTCTGAGAAGGCTTAGGACACACACTACTGAAAAGTTGCTGTGTTTCTCGTATTTTTTTCAGTCTCTCCCAGGCTAAAATATTAGCAGGACTGAGAGCTGTGGACTTCTGATCAGCTGCAATGCACTGCAGCAAGACGTTGCTCAAGCGTGCAGCTTTCCTTGAGCTGGTGCAGTGTGAACTAGAGTTGTTCCCTGTAGTGGACTCAGAATATGAAAAATTTATTCCACTGTCCTCAGTTCTACCCAGTGGGATGTAAAGACAAATGAAGAAATAGTTTAAGATTAAATTTGAAGTTATTAAACTTAGGTAAATGTGTAGACTGTTAAGAGGACTTTCCCAACCATAAAAATAACAAAAATGTTTTTGTTATGGGCTATTCTTGTAACCCCAAAGCTGATAATTTTTTAATAACCTATATCTCTGCAGTGTTAGAAACCCAAGGCCAATTTGCTTGTGCTTCTGCATGAGGCTGGGAAGACTTTGATTCTACTTTAACAATTAAAGATGCTCTCATAGCACAGACATGGACATAAATTGTTCATAAATTTCATGTTGTCCCCTCACAGAAAATTACCTTCAGAGCACACAGTGCTATCCAAAAATTGAAAGATGAGATAAAAGCATGTTTTCAGATTCGGAGAGTAATATGAAAAAAAGAAGATTTGTTGGACAATAGACTAAAAGAAATGAAGCTTTGTACCACAAATGTCGGGTGGGAATAGTACTCATTGTAGCTCGTTTTACAGTTTGCAGCATCTTCAGTAGTGTTTCATAATGTGAAGAGACTGGATGATATACCAGCAAGTAGGCAAATGATAACTAATATAACATATTTATTCTACTTGTTTTTAATTCATGTATTTTGTTATTTTGGTACAGTCCTCATGTTAACTTTTTTAAAGAATAAAAGTATTCCAGTTAGCTTTTTACACACAGAACATTAAAATAAGAAAAAATGTAGTCCTTGCATTTATTCAGAAATAATAAAAATTATGCATTTAAAATGTTAATGAAAGCTGTTGAGTAATTAAATGTAATAATTTTGTACATTTATTCTTCAAATTATTCACTAGTCTCGTATTAGTGAAATACATAGATAATGAAAAGTAGAAAATAGACTTCACAGTTCAATTAAAGATAAAACAGAAGACACTTTAAAGGCTTTCCTTTCTACTCTACTTCTATCCTATATCTCTCCCTCTCAATTTCAGAGGGAGGCAGGAAGTCAAGGAGTTTCTGCTGTAATAAAAAGGCACTTCCAACACGTGCATTCCCATTTCTCCCTCTTAGCTCCACGCAAACATTTATTTCCTTTTCCTCCAGCCAGCAAGAAGACGCATTGTAGGCCTGATTCTCAATCCAGAGGAACTCTCCATGCCCATCAGTGAAGTTATTGTGAACTTACTTTGAACTATCTGAATCGTCACTAAAATCAGAATCCAGCTCTACATCTCTGACAGGAGATGGAACAGCTGAACAAGAGTAGGCATGCAGGAAAGTCCTAACACCCTGTCCTTTTCTTCCTATTTTCCTCCTTTGGCATCCTCACAATTCCTCCTGAAAGCTGGAGCCACAGGACTTGGGAATCCTGCATTTACTCCAAACTGAGGATTCAACAGAGTAAAACAACAATTTTGCAACAAATTTAAGAGATGAGCAGCTTAGATCTTGATGCCTTGTTTCTTATGAATTGTATTAATAAAGGCACCCTTTTTTTTTCCTGTCAAGTAAGATCCAGAGCAAGGTTATTTAAGAATTACAGAAGAGATTTGAAGTATTTAATATTATTGTCTCTTGAACCAGATGGAAAGTATGGAATGTTTCTTACCATTTAAGTCTTTTTTCTTATGTCTCTTATTGTTCTAATGGTGAATGATTAAAAGTTACTTAGATAAAATATCAGCCTAAGTGAAGTTAGTTATGGTGAATCTTCCAGTTGTAGCTCAAGATTTGTTAGGTCTAAGAATGCATTTTCACTACACACTTTAAAAGACCTACATCAATTCCTTAATCTAAAAATGTGTATGTGTACAGACTAACAGATCTTCTTTGGAGAGATGGTCCTCAATTTACAGGGTTTTACCTCTGTTACAAACAATACAGTTGAGGTCCTTTTGGAAATTTGGACCCTAGCGGGATACTTAAAAATGCTCAACAGGTGTAGATACTTAAAAGCTCAGTAATAGGTGCCTATGTGCATCTTCAGTTATATAACCATTTTTTAAACACCTGAGAGCTGGAAATTCAGCTCTGAGTCAATTTTCAAAATGAAATTTAGGCTCCTAAAGTAAGTTGTATGTCTTCCTAAGTTTTAGCCTATAGCCATTTTTCATGGTTTTGATGCATTGCATCTATCAATTGCTAATTCATTTAATGAACATATTGATATAGAAATTCTTCTAAACTCAAAATATAAGCCCTATGATACTGTCCCACAAACACTGGTCCTTATCTCATCTGTACATGGTTTTTATTCTCATCTTTTACAAGGTGCATCTGTAGAAGGAACAAGCACACAAAATGTACAGTTATTCAGCCACCATCTAATTGTGGCTGGAACATTCTAACTGTTCTAACAATGCTAATTAACCATCAGGGTCCAAAAGGTATCTGCACACTATCTTTTTTTTTTTTTTTTGGGTGCTTGAAGCAGCGAGTGACAAAGTACATCAACTGTATGCTTCATGAGAGAGGAAGATGTTTGGGAGTGTGTCTGTCACTATTGTCGCCTGCCAGCATTAACGGCATGCCAAGAGCTGTAAGCAACCTGGGAAACTTGATTGCATCATGCATCGAGGAAAGGACAGCTCAAGAATTTGTGAGTCTCTTTAAATTACAAAACCCACCATGGCCAATCAAAGAAATAACTTCAGATACAGTCCTGGGTTCTGTGTGTTTGATCAAAAATCTTAGGTTAACAGAGTAAGTAATGAAGGTGATATGACAAGGAGTGTCATTATAAGAGATAAATTAAATAAAATAAATCAAGTGAATCACTGATAAAATTAATTTACACATATTTAAACTATGGTTTGATGTGATCATGCTCAGTGTTTCTGGTTCATTATGATTATAGGGTCTGATTTCCAGCTCTTTACTCCTGATTTATGCTAATGAACAAGGTATACCATCGGTTTCAGACTTTCTGTTTTAACTTAATGCTAAATTAACCTTAAATTATGGGTTGGATCTCATTACATTTCTGATTCCCAAAATTAAAAGTGTGTTTGATAAGCAGAGAGGGGGGAGAGAGAGAGCGAGCGCAAGGGCGAGAGAAAGCAAGAGTGTGATGTACTGCCCAGATGTCTCTAGTAGGAACTGTCTCTAATGCTGGGAAGCAATACATTACACGGCTGTCCCTACTTCTCTTCTTTATTTGTGAATGTTTGCCAGAGATTATTATCATGGTATTTCTCATCAGAGCTGGAGTTCTAGTTTATCAAAGTGTCAGTATAAGGACTAACACTAGGGCAAATTTGCTGCAATATGGCTAGACTGTGAGCCCTGGTCTGACAGCAAACTCACTAAAATGAAACCTATCTCTGTAGCTAAAAAGGTTCTGTAAAAATTATTGGGCAGTAAGGGACAGATTTTACAGGTACTTAAGCCTTAAATAGTTTAGCATAGTGTCTACTATTACAGTTTTCAAAAGCATCTACATGTCCAGCTCTGTTATTTGACCGGGAAGCAGGCATACAGGCATTTTGGAAAATCATAGTGATTTTTGTTTCTTGTGTTACTGCATGCCTGACACTACAAAGCGTATGCAACTTCTCAGTCACAGGGGCTTCACAGGACAGGAGGTGCCACACCTCTCAGGAATCTCCAAACCTCTTCCTTAGAGCCTACGTTCATAGTCACAAGGAGAGCTTCATCTGGATTTATGATAGTCCCCCTCCGTTCTGTTTTTCAATTGTTATAATCATCAAGGAATTAATCACAAATATTAGAGATTTTCTAATTATGATGCATATAGCAAATATGAGCATGCATAGTCACTCTTTTTAGAAATTTAACTCATTTAACAATAATTGAAAGAAATGCAGAACATTGTGCTATTTTGCCCCGTTCCCCTAGATAGCAACTCTGCACCTATAAACTTCGGGCATTCCCTACCCCAAATCTTAATTGTATTTGAGCTTTAAAAAGCTCTCAGTCTATTTGCTATCTTTTATATGTTTAGTGTATTCACGAACATGGAAACGCAAAGTTCATGGCTCAAACAGAGTAGGGGGCAAAAGGGAGGCAGTAAGATGAGGGGCTGAAAATACCAATGAACTGACATTCATCATCGTATCAATGGTAGCATGCAGCTGTACGGACACCTGCAGTGAACCGTTTGGCAGCCTAACCCCAAACGAGCACAACAGAAGGCTATCACAGAAAGAGTCTGCAATGCTTTTTTACAGACTCCAACTCTCGTTTTGCAGCTCTGAATCACAGTATCATTCCCACTTACATCACCTGGCCTTGCAGAATAAAGCTGAACAGTTTGGGATTGTAATTCCCAAAAGCACCATTAATGCAAGTGATCTCATGGACTTCTCCTGGGACCAGATCTTCCCCAAAGTCATGAACCCTTGCTGTATGCTCTGGTGACTAACTAAAACTTTACCTATGCCTATAAATTGATTATTTATGTCAGCAAAGTTTTTACTATACGCATTTTTTCCTCAAGACATGCATTTGGTTAGTGGAACTAGAGTAAGTATTTCACAGGATGATAGTAGCAAAACTGAATGGCAAGCAAACACCTTTACTGATCTTGGACTTGCGGCCTGGACATCATAGTGAAAGACACGCTGGAAACTCGTGAACGGATGACTAGTCACTGTTCTCTGTGAAGCACTATGTTGGTACTCAAGTCCTGGGCCTGAAGTGCTTGTGCAAATAAAACACTGTCCATCGGAAGTCTGTGGGAGTTTTGCCCAGGTAAAAGTTGATGGAATGGTCCCAAAGAGCAGCCATCTACAGGGCACCTCATGGATTAAGGTCACTGCTGACTGTCTACGGGAGAGGGATCAAGGACCTTCTGCCAGGAGTGCTTTCCTGGGTCTAGTGACTCAGACTCTGGTATTGTTGATACTCATCGCGGGCAGCCACTGTGATGAAAAATTACAAGCATGTGTTTGAAGGGGTGTAATTTTTGTGATCTAAAGTCTTTTTTGTTTAGAAATAAAAGGCAAACCATACATGTTTAAGAGAGTTCCTTTTTCCTGCCACTGAAGGGATGTAAACATGAATTTAAGTAATTTTTTTGTTTGTTTTTCTATGGCTCTGGAGCCTGTATCAAGTCTCTACTATTACTTATTTTCTTTTGTTTTAGAAGTACCTTAAAACATTCAGCATTCACTGAATATTTTCTCCAGAACAAAGACTGTTCTGAAGGAGGACATCAAATGCTAAAATGCTGCATGATCCAAAATTGTTAGTTTTAAAAGAAAAACATTTCCTCCTTTTTGAAAGTTTCTGAATTATTATGAGCTCCTTTCTTTATCAGCTCTTTGCTACTACAAGAATTACTCTGAATAACCAAAAATTAGAAAAAGAAAAAAGCTAGCTATAGAACAAAACTCCCTGAAGAAAAAAAAAAATGATGCAAAATAAAAACTAAAATACTGTCTTCTACCAGGTCTGTTTTTAAAATTGAACTTTACTTTCTTCTGTAGGGCTGTGACCTGATTTTTATTGCTAAACTGAGGAGTTTCATCCAAGATTTGAATAATACGGTAGTATACATTAGACCCAAAAGTGTATAACTGGGGATTGAATGCTTGCCTATGTAATCAAGGACCTCAAGACAGTAACATCTTGCACTATAAGCGCTATGTGTAGGTGATGCCGTGTTGAAAGAAGCTGTACTCGTACGTGCCATTTATTGCTATCTGTTTTCATTCCTTTTTAAGATGATTCACAGGACTTAGAATGAGGCAAAAATATGGTTTGTGTAAGTATATGTCACTATGCAAATTCACTGGTTCACTCTCTAGGTTGCACTGGACTGTGAAAACTTCAGCTTAGTTGGAAAATGCTGCTTACCAGCTTATTTATTAGGGCTTGTCTGTGAAAGGCAGGTCTACTTGAGCTTTGTCCAAGGGTGAGAATTTGGCTTTAAATATACTTCATTTATTTAATAAAAACCTCTGTTGAACAATTCTGACTCTGATTTTACAGCTGTGTGAATATGTTTCTGTTATTTTTCAACTTAATAGCTTTTCTAAACTCTGTTATTTCACTCCTGGTCATTTTGAACTTACATGATTTAATTTGGGGGGGATGAGATTTTGTAGAACTGTGCTTTGAAAATGTGCTGTAAATCTGTCGTGCTGTTCACCTAATTGCCCCCTTCAGTGCAGGGTGCAGTTTCATGTTATACACCATTCGGTTTACCTGCAGTCAGATGCTAAAAATGACAGTCCTGTTTTCTTTGTCTCTCTGTCCCGTATGTTTCCACCCCATCCCTTACATAAAATCTAGGCTGAAAAGTGACTTAATTCAATTCACTGGTCTGACAGTATTTTAGTTATCATTTTGCATCATCTTTTTTTTTGGTCTTGCTTTGGATGAGTCAGATTTCTGCTCAAGTGGTAAGCTGGTCCAACTCACCCTACAGCCACTGAGTTAGTAGGCTGAATGTAAGCAAAATGAGGGGCAGACCATACAGATTATGTCTGGCACAAAATAGCAGTCTCAATGACTACTCTTTACTCTTGATATTAGCTATGTCCGGCCTAAAGTCCACTGCTCCATGCCGCTTGAGCCAGCCGCATCTACATTGCCTGTAGCGGCAGGTTTTGAGCTGCATTGGTTTTGATCTCTGAACCTCCCCCACCTGTGCCTGAGTCACCCCTCTTACAAGCCAGCATAGGGGTGAAAAGGGAGTTTTGGCTGAAGCCTGCATGATGATATTGTCATACTAATCTGAATACCAGAATTTACAGCCATTTTTGTGAGGCCAGATTGTAAAGTTGTAGCATCACGCTACAAGGGGCTGGCCAACACACGCGGCAGAGTACAGCGCTCTCAGCATGACTGCGGTGGGTCACCCTCAGCAGCAAGGGAGTGAGCGTCCTCATCACCCGAGATCCAAGCTCCTGGCGTCTGTCCTATCTACAGTGGAAGCGGTAAGAGAAACAAACGGTACTAGTTTGTGTTTTCTTTCTGTGAAAGAAAATGTGTACTATAGGACTGAAGACATACATACAATCTTTCACAGACCTTTGTTTTAACTGAGGAATTTAATCCTATGTAAATATATTGCATTTAAGTCAAATAATGCAAATATATATAATCATGTAATTAGAAGACAGTTATCTGCCTGAAGGGCCTTTTAAGGATTTTATTGTTAGACTTTTTCCCTAGAACAAAGTTAAAATTTATGTGAATAGAATAATCTGAAGTCCCTGGGATACGTATCCTATGTATCATCTTCTGCATGTAAATTTACATATATTTTGGAATGTAAATACAGTGACGGCCTACTTTATGGGGGGGGCATTAGAATCTAATAAAAAGTATAATAACAAAAAGTGTTGATATGAATAATAGAAGCTGTGTGTTTATGCAGTGGAGAGAATAAGAATTTATATTAAATTAGGTAACTGGAAATATGCATAATTTTTACCATCACTAGAAAAATACTTGGTGGAAGTCAGTGAGGGTAGTTGGTTACCATTGTCATTTGTTGGAGTATTACCAAAAAAGACAGTTGACTAGAAATAAAATACAGCAAATATTTTTAAAAGAAAAGAGCAAATCACTGTGCAGTTGCTTCTTTATCATGCATAACATGGGATGCATATTAGTCATCATAAATGCTGTGCTGGGGGAGTAGATGCTTTAAAAGCTTTCTTCCTCCTCTGGAAACATCTTGGTTGAAGAGCGTAGAAGGAAATCCCTAGAGAAGAATAAACTATCATGTTTATAAGAACATCCTATTGACTGACTAATTGGAAGGATACTAAAAAATTCCCAGGGGAAATAATCTAGAGCGCTATGACTTTTACAGTCAATACTTAGAGCAAAATTTTTTTTATAATGGCAGAGAAATCCATTTAAATTGAAAATACCCTGTATCAAGCTTCCTTATCTAACCATAGATTCAAAACCAACCAGTGACAGTGAAGAAAATGATAAAATTAAGCATGTGGTAGAGAAAAAAATTCCTGGACTGATAGTGTGGCTGTAAGTTCAAAGCTGGTTTACTACTTAAATTTGTGACCAGTTTATTTCAGTAGGAGAAGAATCAAATACTGCATCTGACAAACAAAATGGTTGCCTTAGAAGAAAGAAAATGAATGCCTCATATCTACAGTGCCTTGTCCAAAGGGTTGGTCTCTCCTCTGCATTTCATTTTCATGCCACCTTCTATTGCAACAGAAGTACTGCAAACGCAATCAAAGCAATGTCACTAAGGAAGAGTCTGCAAGCAGAAGCTGAGGGGGTTTCTCTCTTTACAATAGAAAACATGGGAAAACTCATGAGCCTTTCAGGGAAGGGATAGGGAACAAGCAGAGGAGCAGGTCAGTGAATCCAGCATTCTACTTTTCTGGAGGATTCCTGCACCAACCATTGCCCATCTTTCACCTAGTTTCTGATCTCTCGCCTCTTCTGTCTGCCCTCTCCCTCTGTCAAATTTCTTTCCCTCCAGTGCAGCCAACTTCAAGGAAATTTCAAGATCATCTTCAAGAATTTACTGTGTCAATTGCCAGCTATTTAGAGCTATCCCACAAAAAGTACTACTTAGCCTTTGTTATAAAAAGTTTACCTGATTATAGCAATATCTGCAGAAAAAAACCCCTACAATTGTTATTAACTGGAATGTGATACAGCTGAGCCACATCAGTTTATTTGAATGTCCAGAAAATTATTCATATCCCTTTTTTTTTAAATTATGAACTGCAGTTTTGGTGAAAATTAAATTATGAACTTGAAAAAGATACAATTTTGTCCCATATTTTTCTTAATTTCAAAGCCATCTTTGTGAGACAAGTTACAAGTTTGTTTTCAGTATCTTTACAGTGAAAATGTCTTACACACATATTACGAACTCACAAGCCTGAAAAGCAAAATTCAGTTTATAAATTCAGTACGCTGTACCTGTCTGCTAGTAAATAAATATAAAAGAATATTCAATTCAGCAATACATTAGACATACCACATATCCTTTGTACTCTTCCCAAGGAGGATATATACAATGAAAGATTTATATGGATTGGTTTCATATAATATCATGCTTTTCTTGGCATTATGTTTTTTTGATAGCTTGTGGATATAACATCAGCATAGCCTAGAAGTTTGTTTTCATCTGGTGCTCTGCTACAGCTCTGTCTATCATATAAACAAGGAATTAGCATGTCTCTTTTCAAACACAATACACTTATTCTGAAGGTCTTTCTAGCTCCGACTGTGATTGAACAGCATTCTGCTATAAGTTCCTGTGTTATTTCACTTCATCCTAACATTTCATTCCCTTTGTCAGTTCTTTCTGGCAAATACAAATGATTCGCATGGTGAGGAACGAGAGGGGAAATGCAAAACAAGCTGTCCTTTCTCAGTGTCAGGTCTGCTCGCTTCCTACTTCCCAGCTCACATCCGGAACATAAAGCATAGTTTGAACAGGTGTCAGCAGGCACACGGTGAGAGACAGACAAGTCTGACCTGAAGTTCGTGGTCAGACTTATTTTTTCCAGTGACGATGTGCTATGTTTTTAGCAGCAACATTTTTTCAGAGTTCACCTGTTCTGCCAAACCGGAGCATTGTGGATTTTGTTTGGGAGTCCTAGACCACCAATAATCTGCATTGCCTAGGTGCTGAGGTGTGCTGGAGTGCACCCTGAGCTCCCTTTCTAAGGCAACCTGTGTAGGTGTATTGGGTTTGCATGGCAAGGTTTTGGCAGCGCGGGGCGATAGGGGTGGCTTCTGTGAGAAGCTGCTAGAAGCTTCCCCTGTGTCTGACAGAGCCAATGCCAGCCGGCTCCAAGATGGACCTGCCGCTGGACAAGACCGAGCCCC
>NW_008824356.1:1095214-1114125 GCF_000699105.1 Pygoscelis adeliae
CTCTTTCAGTAAAGAAATTTTTCCTCACGTCCAATCTAAACCTCCCCTGGCACAACTTGAGGCCATTTCCTCCTGTCCTATCGCTAGTTACTTGGGAGAAGAGACCAACACCCACCTCGCTACAACCTCCTTTCAGGTAGTTCTAGAGAGCGATGAGGTCTCCCCTCAGCCTCCTTTTCTCCAGGCTAAACAACCCCAGTTCCCTCAGCCGCTCCTCATAAGACTTGTTCTCCAGACCTTCACCAGGCCTCGTTGCCCTTCTCTGGACACGCTCCAGCACCTCAACGTCCTTCTTGTAGTGAGGGGCCCAAAACTGAACACAGTATTTGAGGTGCGGCCTCACTGGTGCCGAGTACAGGGGCACGATCACTTCCCTCCTTAAATAGCTCCTTAAATCCCACCATGCCCTCACACCTTGCACACATTCACCATCCTCAGGTACACATTGTAAAAAGCCGCTCAGTCCCACCTATTTGGCACGACGGAAGTAGCAAAACACCTAGGAGCAACCTAAGCTCAGAAGAGATTCAGACAGTCATCAATACAAACAGAGATGAGGATTCATCACTGCTCTGGCAAGGAGGCTGCCTGACAGGACTGTATTCTGAGCATGGCAGAGTTGCTCTAGGCTGGCTGTTCACAAAGCAAGGAAGAGCTATGCTTTAAGTCCAAAGAAGTATCCACATCTGTGACACTAACCTTTGCAGATGACACTAACCTTTGCAGACAGACAAGTCTCCAGAATCCAGGAGACCCATCTGTAGCTGGTCTCTCCTCCTCTCCCCTTCATAAGGAGCTGAAACCAGGACATGTGGAGCAGCTAAACATCTGGAGAGGAGCTGAGTTGTGGTATGTTTAATGTTTTTGGAGTGAGGAGCAAGGGTTGTGTAGGTGATGGGAGACCACTCTGCCTAGATTTGGGTGATCTGATAATGATGGGCAAGTTCTAGCGAGACAAAGACAAATGCAAAGGTAGGTCATAGCACTCCTGGGGAGAAGGAGAGCCTTTCAGAAAAAAACTCACCCCTTCCCTATCCATCTGCTCTCCTCTTCTCTTGGACGAAGGGGAATTCTGAACTGCTCGTGGATGGAGCCATTCTCTGTGCTGAGGAGAAGAGGTGGTAGGTGTAGCAGGTTGGCTGGCAACTCCACCTGGTAGCAAGCTGTGCCACGGCCAGGTTACTGCTGTGGCTGACTGCAGTGCTAGAAGGCGTTTCTTTCCTGAGGGACATAGACCTTCCCAGGCACCTGCTGGTGACTTGTGCACACAACCCTCCTTCCCCCTTCTATGCCAGCCTGGATTAGCTGCCATGGCAGCATGTTCAAAGTGTTCTACGCAACTGCCGAATGCAAACATACCATTCAGATTGGTAAATGATTACCTGGCAGGACTCTGTTATGATTACATGGCATGATCTGGTCATGATCAGGCCCTCCCCACCCTAGCTAGACATCCTCTCAGGCACCTCCCCCTTCTTCTGGCCTTGGCTTGAGTCATGGGCTTGTTGAGGCACAGGTTAGCATCCTTCCCCCTGGGGATTTTCTACATTCTGGTCACATTCTGGTTGCTTCACCTCCTCACTGCTAGCTCACTAGCAAAACAGGGTATTGCTCTGCACAGTATCAAATAACTCTAGGAAGGAGAAAGGTGTTTCCTGGCCACCCACTGTGACAGTAGGACAAGTTGGTGACTGCTGCTTTCTTTCTGTGGAAGTGATCCCAGGTGAAGGGACAACAGCAGGGTTATGTGCCAGGTTTGGATAAGGGCCACGTCCCACCCACTTGTCTCCTAGCTCCCCATGCTGCCAGGTCCTTGGTGAAGCACTCCCTTCGTACGGCTCACAAATGTGTGTCCTCTGAGAATAAGGAAGTTTGGGAAGGGAGTACTGTTGGTAACTCCCTGCGTGGACCCTGACAGACTAGTTAGGGCCATATGATCCATAGTCCAAGGATTGTATCATCTGCAGGGCAGGTAGGTAACTTGACATCACAAATGTGTCTCTCTGCTGTCAGGAAGGGAGTGCCACCCTATGTGTGCTGAAAAAGAGCACAGTACCTGGACAGGAGAAGGTGAACTTGGTTAGTATAACTGGTCATGGCACCTGAGCCACTTGAAAGTGAGAAAACACAGAAGCACCCTTTGCAGGTATCCTGTATTGGCTTGTTGACTTGGCTGTAGGTGTACATTTAAAGTGGTAAAATGTGAAACTAGGTTCCTCAATTTTTCTGCAGAGAGGAATGTTTAACACTAGATTCACATTGTGCACACGTATGCTTCATCCTTGTCCAGGCACTGCAATAGCTAACAAAGACTTCTGGCCATGGCAGGTCTGGAGTGCTGTGTGGTTGGTGCTAGCTTCTCTTGTCCATGGCTGGCATTCTAAAAAAGTTTTGGACTACACCTGAAGCCTGTTCTACAGACAGAGGCAGGCCTGCTCTTCTCCTGTGCCTGTGTATGGGTCAGGTGGGGCATGCTAGATCCCCCCCAAGTTTGCCTAGCCATCTGATGGAGATGGAGGGTGGCCCTAAAGTGGGCTGGCTGCCCCTCAGTTTCAGGATGGAGCCTGAAGGACAGCAAAAAATGAGATCTAGATTATTTAGAGCGCGCTGGGGTGGTCACAGGAGATATCCGTGTCAGGGGAATTTACTGAACTTTGCATAGTACAAACGCTTCTGGTTGTAGATTGCAAAGACCTGCGGGATAGTTCAGGGTGCTCCTTCCAAAGCATGGGATGGACATCCTGACGGGCTTTGCCAAGGCCAAGGCACCGAACTGGGTCTGGCAAATGATATATGCATCTGTGTGCTGTTAACAGAGATAGAATGGGCACAGCTGGAGTAATCAGTTTAATTAAATGCTTTGTATCTATAATTTGTCTGATTTTAGAGCATATTAAATTGAAATTAATCTTCCAATATATTATTACAGGAACATATTCTGTTTCCTTTATGTCCCATTATAGCTGTGATTAATATATTCAAAAGTATACATTACACTGCCACAATAATGAACAGAGCTAAACGAATATAAATATCTGCAATAAAATACAATGAAGTCCTGTGGTGCAATGGTAATGTTAGTCATTTTTGCATGAATAAATGAAGGCAGAGTGTGAAATTCCATAACTCCACTATGAACCAAAGTCTCCAGCCAGCATGGAGTGTCAAGTCTTTGCAGGACTAGTCTGTTGTAAATATTTATTGCTACTAATTTAATGCTTAGTCACAAAATAAACATTTTTATTCTTCTAGGTGATTCCCTATCTCCACTGTGTTCCATTTTCATTCTTGTCTGGAAAGGAAAGCTTGAGATTTGATTCTGACAGGGTCAATTTTGGATGTAAAAATCAACAGAGAAGCACTTGCTCTAGTCTCTTACAATAAGTGATTCAGCACTTGTGGCCGATTGCTGAGAATCCTTTGATGCTGAATTTTATTGGTCAGATTCATTGATTTTTTAAGACCAGAGGAGAACAGTGTCATTTGGTCTCAGGTCCTTCATAGTACAGACCATAACTGTAACTGAATTAGAGTGCATTTTAAAGAACAATAAAATCTTTTTTGCACAGAAAACTCTACATGCTTTAGTAAGCTACTCTAAAGATTAAATATTGTTATATTTAAATATCTGCACCTTGTTTCTTTTCCCAATTATCTAGTTTGATCATTTTCATCCACTGTGTCTCTTACTTAAGCTGGGCAAGCAGTGCAGTTTTTCTTTCAATAGGTACAGGATAATAATGCATCCAGAATCCCATGAATGTGACAGTAAGTCTGCATAAAATATGGGTGGAAGCTCATGCTGGGAAAATATAGATTGGCTTTTATTTTCCAAGAGAGAAAAAATGTAAGAATATTTTGGGTTAATTCATAATGTCTTTTCTATAAAGAAAATTAATTTATTTCTACAACTGATTAAATAAACTCTTTTAAGCTTTTTTCTTTTAAAACATTTTTCAATTTCTCATTAGAAGTGCTACAGAAAAGGCTTAAACCTTCATTTTAAAGATGCCTTAATGAAAAAATTGAAGCAATTCTGAAAGACATTTAGCAAATGTTGAAATGAAATATTCTTATATCTTAAAAATTCTCCACATTCCTATTGATCTTCTTTCTTTCTTTTCAGATACATTTGCCACCTTGTACTGAAATTTATCATTTTCTTGGTTCTTCTGAAATACTACTTCACATCAAATGAATTGGTTACCGAAACAAAAAAGTCAGCAACCTATAATCATTATTCTCTTGACTACTAAAGTAAGGAGTCCTTTACTATCCAAATCTTCTCCAGTGCAAATACATAGAGAGCATAAACAAGTCAGCTCTTACTTTTTTTCTGAAGTACACTGGAGAAGTAAAAAGTACAGCGTAAGACAGGCTTTCCAAACTTCTGTCCAAGCCTGCAACTCTTTTCCAAAGTCTTTCTGATTTAAAATGCAAATTCTGAAAGGGTATATAGATTTTCTAGTACTTTAATTACCAAACGTGAGTTCAGAATTGCTAGCAATGTTATTATACTGATTGATATTCGTAAAATTGGAGAATCGTGTAGTTTGGAAGGGATCTCCAGACCTTGTCTGCAACAACGTCCTGCTCAAAGCAGGGCCAGCTAGAGCGGATAACTGAGGATAATCCCCTGCCTGTACAAAGACTACTTTAAACCACAGCACTGGAACTTGTATTCGGATGTTATCTGCCATTAACCCTGATCCTTTTTCTGTGTCACCTCTTGCCAGGTAAGCGAGTGACAGCTAAAAAAAGAATGGTTTAGGTCTGTTGACCTTTCCGATGTGATCTCCACATCTTCCTGACAGATCCCCAGTGCACGTTAAAATGGCATAAAGCAACTCCAATGCATTTCTAAATGTGCTATTAAGGGTACCTTTGGCATGAAGGAATCCTGAGATGCCCCAAAGGCATCATGTCTCTCCTTGCTGTCCCTGCCACAGGGATTTGTCAAGATTAGTTTGGGGATGGAAGAGTAAACCCGGAGTGTCATTCACTCCACTATCGGTAGCTGGTTGCAAGACCTGTAGTTTTTCTGCTTTTAGGGAAGAATTCTAGCTTGTGTTGGGGCTTGCTTTGACCTCAGGTAGCTTCTGGAAGAAGGGAAAGCCATTGGTTGCTGCCTTCCAGTGGGTGCCTGGAACGAGGCCAGAGAGTATCCTTAGCCTAGTCATTCGTACACCTTTAGATCCCCTTTAATCCAGGCTTAGTAGACTGAAGAATCCAACTTGACAAATACTGCTGTGACGGTAGGTCATGGACAAAGCCCTGCTGCCAGGCTATGGGGGCTGCAAGAAAAAATTGTTTGAACTTAAAAATACACAGTTGCTTGCATCCCAGGTGAAGTACTCTCAAAAGCAGCTACCAAGCATTTTGGACTGCCTGCAGGTTTTAAGAGTTCTTGGATAAAAACCGCAAGTAGGAGCAAAAAAGGTCACATTTCTACATCATGGCTGAAAAGTCCTCATACAAAAGGAATATGCACATTCTTCTAGGAATCTGGAGACAGTAGAAAATGTTTCTTACTATTTATCTTGCTGATTTTCAGGAGGAGATAGTAAGTTCCTGGGTTAACCACTTTTTTGACAAATAAAAGGACATTGTCCTACTTAGCGTTCAAATAAGGTTTCAGTTAAGCGTTTTGCTCTTTTCTGTCAGTGCACTTTTGTGCTGCTGTCTTCAGCAGGTTATGCTTGAGCCAGGTTTTTTTTTTCTTTTTTGAGACATTCACTATTTCTATTTCTGAAAATAAAGTTGTGAAAACTATGTCAATGTCAAATACTGGGTAAAAACTGCTAGAGGTGACGGTATCAGAATGTAGTTTTACAGGCTTGTATAATTTTTGAAAGTGATTAAAAAAAAAAGAATAGAAATTCCTTTCCTGATATGATAATTCTTTAAAACAGTAGGTTTTCTTCGTTCAGCATAGATCCTTGAAGGTCTTAAGCAATTCCACTAGAAACCTGATTTTATTAGCATTTTAAAAGAAACACTTGTGGCAAAAAATCTTTAAAATTTGTTTGGAGAACTTTGGAACATAGCTTTACTTTACTCATCCCTAGTATTGTCTGATTTTTTAAAATGAGAAGAGAATTTTGCCAAAATTGGCTAAATTTTATTATAGCGATGGTCTCATGGTCAGTTGCAAGCTGATGGCTGATGGTACTGTTAAAATACTTAAAATGTAGCACTAAGTCATTACTCCTCTGTAATATATGGGTCTATCTAGGAATTTGTTAATAGTCCTGGTCCTAAACCCTGGATTTGACAATATCAGAGGCTTTTGGTCTATGTTATGACCAGGGAAACTACGGTTTTAATTTTCAGGAAAATGGGAGTTTAATTTACAGCAAAGTTCACATTACATCACTTTGTGCTGACTTTCCCTAGTACCACTTCTGCACTTTCTGCTGACTGCCAACATATTAAAGGGCAAGAGTGGCAAGCAGTCACAGGACCCTCAATGTATATGGAAGGACTGAGGAAATCTTTCGGGTCGAGTAGTTCTTCAGGATTGTATTTCTGCTACCATAAATTTATTTTCAAAATGTGCCATATAAAAAACCCTTGCTATTTTCAAAGTATATTGAAAGTGACATCAACTCACCTAAAAATCTTAATTGTGGGGAGAAGCAAGAGATTTTGAACAGCTGAACTACCTCACTTTAAAATCCCTGTGATTACAATTTCAGCAACAGGAAATACTCCTATAAATGAATGCTTTGCCCTACCTCTGAGTAATTTTCGATGTTACTTGTGCCACATATCAGAATGGCTTACTCATCAGAATTATGCACCATTTTGAGTGCTGAGGAAGTGCTAGTGAGTTTTTGCAGCACTTCCCAGGCAGGCTGTGTCTAGATCTGGGTTTACCCCTTTTAATGCCCGACCTGGACCTAATTCTTCAGCCTCAGGAAGTATGTATTGGAGGACTTTAATTAGGAAACAGGGAAGAGAGTTAAAGAGCTTATGTTTCAAAGAAATAAATTGAAAATTGAGTATCCATCTAAAGGTAGCACTCTGTAGTACAAACAGTCAAGGAATCTGAATGAGAGGAAATGGAGTGAAAATGCTCAGTTAGATTACAGCATAAAAATAAACAGATAGTCTGAACTGAATTAAACTACTGACAATCATATTAAAATGTAAAAGGCTGTAAGAACAGCATATATGTTATTGAAATGCCCTAAGATCATCATGCTTCAAAAACCCCCACAGATTTACATACTTCTGGAAGATTTATTAAAAATGCACTTTTAAAAGAAGAATAAAGAAGATGACTATGGTATTTTTGAAAACCACCAAGAACCAAGGAGAAACCTTACCTGACACAGGACAACATATATCAATCATTTGACAGATTACATTTATTTAAATGATAGATAAACTAGAATATTACTGACTTAACTTCTCAAGTTACTGTTGCATCTTGTAACTTTGGAAACGAAAACGACTGGTAGTGATTTTCTTACCGATTTACTCAGAAGTATTTATGTTATATTAAGCACAAAAATTTTCTAAGATTTATGAAAACTGCAGTAGAGCAACTTGTTTTCAGAGTATTCTCACTTCAACTATAAAAGCAAATGAAAGGGAATATAGTAACCACTCAGTAAAAAAACGCCAAACAAACCAAAAGGAACGCTAAACAATGGTGAACCTATATGCAAAGGAATCAATTTTCCTATAATCTCACAAAGACATGCATTTATAAATTCATAGAATGATAGAATGGTTTGGGTTGGAAGGGACCTTTAAAGGTCATCTAGTCCAACCCCCCTGCCGTGGGCAGGGACATCTTCAACTAGATCAGGTTGCTCAGAGCCCCGTCCAACCTGACCGTGAATGTTTCTGGGTATGGGGCATCCACCACCTCTCTGGGCAACCTGTGCCAGGGTTTCACCATCCTCATTTCTTCCTTATATCTAATCTAAATCCACCCTCTTTTAGTTTAAAACCATTACCCCTTGTCCTATCACTACAGGCCCTGCTAAAAAGTCTGTCCTCAATTTTTTTGCAAATTATTTACAAATTATTGCATATTATTTTAAAGCAAATTCATCACTAGCTTTTCTTTGTTCAGATTGTCCAGTCAGGACTGTTGAAGACATTCACAACACAATCTATAGATTACAGCTACCAAATTGAAATTAAATCAGATAAGGTAGGCATCTTCCTTCTTAGAAAACGGAACCAGAAAGTACATCTTTTTGTATTTTAGGAGTCTCTATGCATTGTTTACTATAGACTTAATATAGAAATGGAAACTATAATCATTCTGCTATATATGGCATAACTTAGTAAAGCCACTTTACCTACCTATCTAGTCATTAAGTGCCTACCTGGAATTTAAGTGTGTGCCAGAAAAATGAAAGCATGGAAAAATAATGATGGATATTATTTCTTTTAATGTCATTTCCTCTTATCCATTACACATGGACAAGCTGTGATTCTGTAATCACTGAAATATATGCTTAACTTTACAAACTTCACATGTTGAACTTGGCTCAGAAGAATTACCAACATGTAGAAAGTTAACACACTGAGGGATGTTCAGACCTGTTATCTTAAAGAAAAATAATGATAGCAAGAGTACTACTTTGCATTTTTCTGATGGTTTCTAGGCTTTTTACAGATCTGAAATTAATGAAGCCTAACAATAACCTGAGAGATGACATTGCAATTTGTTTGTGGATCTGAGCTGAAAATCTGAGCTGTAAAAATGAAGAATTAGTTACAGTAAAAGGCAAAAGCACCTATAAATTAGGTACCACAACTTGTAAGTTTAAGGCACCTGGTGCTAAGAATGGGATCCAAAACCAGACTAGATGCTGAGGCTCCCCTTAGCAATTCACGCAGACTTGCTATTCAAAGCACCATCTGCTGAATGGAGAGTGATGTAAAGATGCCCAAAGGAAGTTAGGGAAGCCACCTTAGAGGGTATGCAACTACACCTCTTAGTTCAAAGAGTTGAGCACAGTGGGAAAGTTATCTGGGGAACAGAGAAGTGTGTATGTTCACCTTTTCTCTTCAGATGGAGAGTATTCAAATGTCTATCTTTTATTTCTGCAGAAAGATCCAAACAACAGACAAGAGGCAAGGGTTTCCATCGGAGTTTTCTACTGGAGCTCTGCCACCAGGCAGAAAGGAAGGAAGGAAAGACTCGCATGACTGCTAAGAGAGTAAAGAAGAGCCTGACACCGTGGTTAGGACACTAGCTGTAAGGGAGGATGCTGAAATGCTGGTCTTCCTATCCATCCTACGTCAGACAATCGCTAGAGAAAAATAAAAGAACCAAAATAGTTTACAGCGCTGGAACCGGAGTCCAGGATTCCTTACTCCTAAGGGAATGCACTGGGCAATACGACGTGATCTGACAGCAGGTTGATAGGGGTTTTCTGGATAAGCTTGTGCCTTGTTTTATATAAGTATCATTATTTTTTTAAATCTGGCCCTAAGCAATTTGTTGATTCCACGTAGCAATTTAAAGGCAAAACTAATACATGCTTCCATACCGTGACCAGCAACTGCAACTCCTGCAGAGTGCTCTTGAAAGAAATTTTAAAAGCCTGAGGCAGGCGTCAGCAATTCATGTGACGTACAAAGGTTTGGCAAATGCCAGAGAATCTGGTTCTCTCTCCTGAGGGAGAAAGGGTTTTTTGACAGCTGACAGAAGAGTTGATATTTTTTCATTGTTTGGCCATAATGGGTTGCATATCCCAAAGTAAGGGGGGAAGCCATGTAAATATCTTGCAAGAGTGCTTCCTATATCTGTATTCTTGACATAGGTTTGGCTCAGCTCTGCTGGGGATTATTTGCCACTCACTGCTTGCATATTATTATATTAATGAATCCTGTACATGCATGATAGGAGAAATTTGGATCCTAGTGGAGTTATTGGCAAACATCCCACAGGAGACTTAGTTGAACCCAGCGAAGACCGAGGACACGGATTGATTCCTGTGAGGTGTTTCTCAGCAAAAATGGCCAGCCTCTGAAACAAGGCAACCATTAGCTATCCCATCAACTCTTTAAGTACTCCAGGTAATGTATTTACCTGGAAATAGAAATGAACTGTTACTTTTATTTTTCAGACAACGCTAAAATGACACTTTTAGAAAAGTGAAAATAAATGTTCCTTTTTAAAGCAAAGAGCAAAATCAACTAGTCAGCTTTCCAAATGCAATCTATGAGATTAATGTGTCTCAAAACACAGACATATCTATAAAATATTAATTACTTCACTCTGGACTGTATTTAAATTACATTTAGCAGTTTTGAAATTCCTTCCATATACCTTTATGAGTAAATAATATTTATTAAATTTTTTGATCATGGAAACCACTTCCTGTGTAATACTACTCTTTGTTAAAAAAACTGACTTATATGCCAGGTACAATAGAAATCCAAGGAGCTTCCTAGGAGAAGAGATGACTTTTGTGAGCAGGAATCTGAGGAATGTGCTTATTTTTGCTTACAGCTATAGTGTCCAAAATTTCAGACACATGAATGTTGAAGAGTGACTGATTTTTTTTTTTTAAAATTTGCTTTTTTAACAAGATAGCATCACTGTAGCTTCTCTAATTTAAAAGGATTACATAGGCACATCTATACAAAAGTTATGAATACAGCTCAAATGCTTGATTTACCTCAAAATACCCAGAATGACTGAAATGTGTATAATCTTCTGTTTTACTGAAAAAAAAATTTCCCCTAATTGCAGAAGTAATTTGGTACCGTATTAGTTGTTTGATGTAATAGGGTTTATAAGCCATAAATACATCTATCACTTAATAAGTTTATTTTCTGCTTTCCTTTCAGCCTTATTAGGGATGAAACTTTGTAAAGGACTAGATTATAAGCTAACAAAATGATAATAATGATAGCTACTGTTTAATAAACACCATATTTTCTCTTATTCATGTGTTCAAAGATAGAGAGGAGTGCCACACCTCTTTCATGTGCACAACAGATTCACTGTCAGAAGTAGCTGGCAGACTCATGAATAATGCTAAAGGAGGAGAGCAGCTGTTTAGTAACAAAACCTTCTTAGCAGAGCCTTTCAGCCAGTTGCTGTACCATTTGACGTGGTACTCGTGAGAGTGTGCGTGCACGCGTCTGTAACTGGAAAGGCAGGAATGTAGGAAAAAAGATCACAGTGGAAGCACTGATTATCATATTAACTAGGTAAATATGTCATTTTTATAAGAGGAAAGTATTTTAAGATTTTAGATATGAAAGAACGACCTGAAAGGAACCTCTCCTCTGGCTCTGTTGAAACTTCTTTTTGTCAGCACAGCATACAAGGTACTCTGCCACTACTTCTGTTTCTGCAACACCGGCTCTCGGACAGTCAATGGAAATTTTGCCATTCATACCAACTGGATCAAAATTTTACCCTCCGACCTTTCTCAACTTTACCAATATTAAAAAAAAAAAAAAAAAAATCATGCAATTGGAAACGACAGTGTTAAAATTACCGAGGAAGAAACATTGGGAACTAAGAAAATCACCAAGAAAAAAATGCACCTGAAAAAAATGGCAAAGAATGACTTTCAGACACCAAATAAGAAAAATGTCTCTGTCGTTCTTTATTGGGACAGTTCCCATAAATGTATATGCATGTAAGTTGTTCCTGCTCAGTAGAGTAGTTCTCTTGACTGCAGTCTGTAAAGTCTATATATAGAGAATGGGAAAAATAGGCCTGTTATCCTGAATTCATACCACTGGGCAAAAGGAGAGAATTGCATATCTATTCAAGGCAATTAGCATCTATTATGAAAACACGGCTGTTCTGCATTCTTCACACAGGCTAAAGAGCCACATACACTTTTGGTGAAAAAATAGAACACATGTGCAGGAACAATAGGTTTCTAGAGGATATATCCCATAGTTGTATTTGTTCGCTGTTGTCCAGGACTCCAAAACGTATTCTTCACACCAAGGATTTAAAGATCCTGAGGTTTTGCTTTTTTTCTTTCCAAATTTGAGCAGTTACACTTCATGGCAGAAATTACCTTAAAAAAGAGGTGTATAACATCATGTCAAAAATTCCATTATATTAATAACTTTAGATTTGCATTTAATTGTGTTTATATGAATCCATTAACTCATTTTACAATGATAACAAAAGATCTTTTTCCTGTTTATTGTAGGTGCATAATAACTTGGGCTTTTATTTGGCAACATGTTTTAAGACATGTTTGCTCAACTGACTATTTTCATGCACATGTATTTTAATGTGTGATTTAGATGTAAAGTATTTGGCATAGGCATATAGAACCCATTTCAGAGCCACAGCTCAGAATCCAAGTTTTAGGCGTAAATGTTCTTAATGTTTTGTTAACTTACTATGAGCTCAAACAGCCTGAATTCTCCTAATGTAGTCTCATCTGACTACATACTGGATTCATACCACTGGGCAAAATAACAGAACTGTGTATCTATTGAAGGCAGTTAACGCCTGTTAGGAAAATAATGGCTGTTCTGTGTTCTTCACACTGAAAAAAGAGCCACATACACTTTTGGTGAAAAAGCAGAACACCTATGCACAAACAGTAGATTTCCAGAGGACCTATTTCATAGCTGTATTTGTTTGCCTTTGCCCAGGATTCTGATACGTATACAAAACAAAAGCCTATTCAGCCTCTCCAACCTTTAATGCAAGATCCGGCAATCCTTTCCAGCATACTTCTTTCCCAGCTCTCCCTTTATGTCCAGGGAGGGAGGACACAGGGAGGTACAGCCCTGTAATTGTAATTTGGCTTGAAAGTATTGCAGCCTACAATCAAATTCTTGGTAGCTGGTGAATGTTCTTTATTTCTATTAGAGTTGCTATCCAAGACTATTTCTAAATAAGTAAAATATCTTTACAAGGATAGTTTCAATAGTAAAAGTCAATATAATCAATGGTGTGATCATTTTCTAATTGTAATCTGTTTGCAAAATGAACGTCCCCCCTGCTCCTTTCCATTGAATTTGTTGCCTTTAAATCTCCTCAGATGCTTGTAATTTGGAGGAAACTGCTCTTCTTGTGATATTAAAAAACTTCAGTGTCTGACAACTTTTTATTAGAGAAGGAAAGGTGCTTGCCCTATAAGGAAAACTGCTTTGAAACACAATGCTTAGTACTGTTTCTTTAGAAACTTAGTATTTTAGCATATTTTTCTTGTAACATCTAAACTGTTAGCATCTGATACTACAACAACTTGGTTATTGAAATCACCTTGATATGTTTGGAATTTGACCAGTAATATTGTAGTCAAATGAAGTGATGTATTATTCATGCTTAGTTAGGTCAGCTGAACACATTTCAGCCTTACCGTGTTTGCAATCATCTTGACTAGTGTCATAATATTTTCCATCACCTCTCCCGAGGCACATTTAGCACCTTTTTTTTCCCCCCTTTTAGAAAAAGAAATTCTCAATTATAGCTGTAAAGCAAACAGGCAACTGAAGTCCACCCATTTCCTAAAGCTCTATTATCCCTGAGGCATTTGAAACAAAAACATATTGATATTAAATACTTTGCAGAAAGCAATCAAGAAAATCTTTTTTCTCCCAACTCTCTCTTCTCCCCTTACTCCTACAACCAATGTGCCTCTAAACAGAAAAGCCTGAGTTGTCTGAAGGCACACAGAGAGACACGATAGCAAAAGCAAGCCTCCTTTGTGCCCTTGTCCCCAGGAGTCTTTTCTGGTATCTTCTCCTCGCAGCCCTCTTCTTGTTCACCTGTGATAAGTGTAATCTCTTCTCAGCAGCTCCCAATGCTTCACTCACTGATTTCAACAAGCAAGCAAGCAACAGAAGAGGTGTTGTTCATAAAAATCTATCCTCCTCTCCCTTCATCAGACTGACGCCTGTACTGAAATAAGTTATCATCAGTAAGTCCATAGGAACTGGTATCCAAACCTGTGTGGGTTATAGCAGTAGCCTCTGTCGGCTGGAGAGGATGCTGTGGGCATGCCTGTTGCAAGCCTCCAGCAAAGGGTGCAGGGTGCTGTGGGTGGCCCGGTGTTCTGCTGAAGCCAAGGCTTCTGTGAGGCTGGGCTAGCGCAGCCAGGGGTTTGGAGCAGGAGTTAAAACTGCTCAATATAACTGTATCATTATAAGTAAAATACCGAACTGAAACAATCGCTATTTCCTTCTCTATGTTGAGCTAGGCAATAGCTCTCTCCCGAGCGTTCAGGTTTCATTAGTATATATATAAGTGCTAAACTTACCCTGAAGGGTTTTTTCTTTCTTTTTCTAAACTAAAACATGTAAGGTGTCCAGCTAATTTTCTTTTCCAGTTCATTTTTAGAAGTAGAACTGGATTCTATGTCTTTGCACACTGTCTCTCTCCCACGCTCTGTTGGATCTTTCTGCACTCCTCTGGGATTTTCCAGTCTTTAGGAGTCGTGGACTCCCTATTGGCAGAGTGGAACGTAGCATGGCTTAGAAAAAGGCAGGGAGTTATGGCACAAAGAGCTGATTATGTGAATGTGGTAGCTGTTATTCCTGTATTGGAGTGTGATACAGATGTTTTGATCACTAGTCCAATTTAAATCATGGTATGACTTCTTTTGTATGGCAGATTCCAGTTTACTCTTCCATGAGCAGAATTTTTTGTGCCTTGCTCAGGAGCACAGGGGGACAAGAAAAAGAGCTTTCTTGTACAACATGCTCTGCTCAAAGTCCCCTTCAAAACTGCTTTTTTTTTACCCCTACGAAGTGAATATTTTTCCGGTAGTACATAGAAATATGGTTATGTACCACCATGCTGGTCCACAGGAGTGATAAGGATGACAAGAATGTGATGTGTCTGCATCTATAAGAAGATGACCAAAAAACCTGTTAAGTAGTAGCAGAGGTACTGACCACACTCAGTTCCCTTTCCTATGGTTTGTCTATACGCTGCCCACTGTTAGGCAATATCATCTAAAATAATGGATTTTGTGGCGAGAAAAAAAAAAAACAAAACCCAACAAAAAGCCTTTGGATGCTACCTGATTTTCTTACAGATGTGGAAGAATGATGGTTCTGTCACCCACACTTAACCAAACCATAGTGAAGCCATGGAATGAGAAAAATGTACATCACTTTGTGAGTATACATAATAATAATAATAATAATCTTGTCACTGAAATCATTGAACAAAATTACAATTTTAGGAAACACTGTTGCATATAGCCAACTTGTATAAGCAGTGCATTGACATATTCAAATACTTATTTACATTTCAGTCTTCAATAGATAAAACAGCATTCTGCTGCACAAGAAGTCAATAAAAATTTAAGGGATGAAAATCTTCCATAATTTATTTCTGAAACAATTGACTTCTAGGAACCCAAACAGTGATCTACAACTAATTGATTGTTTATTAATAGCTTTTTGTATTTATGTGAAGAATCCTTAAGAGAAAGAGTAAAGCAGGGAAAAAATGCTTGATTTTGCATAAGCCAGGTTCAGTGCAATCACTGATCATGCTCCTGACGTTCCTTTTGAAATGGTAGATCATCCAAATTAATCAAAAATGGTGATCAATGTAGTATTAAATTTAAAAATTAATAAAAGATTTGTTTAAAAAAAATATAACCCCAAAACCCGAACCCCCAAACAAGCACAAGGGTGGAGATTAGGAGAAAGGTAAAGAAAGGGGAATATTCTACCTGCTATTTGTTTTGTCAGGTGTACTGATGATCAGGAAACCAATAATGCTGGTGAGTTTTCCCCTTAACACCATGGAATTATGCAGTGATGTGGGTCTCCTAGTAAGTGAGCGCATTTATCTAAATGATTCCTATTAGAAACCAAACAGATTTTCCTTAATAATTTGAGATGACGGTTTAAGTATTTACGCTTCTATTTTGCCCTCTCTTCCTGCATACAAATGCTTTTACATGCAATGCAATGAATTAACATGAGCGTAAATAGTAGAACAATTTCAAAGTGTGTGAAGATTTTCTCACAGAGAAGGCGCTGTAACATTGATTCTTAAACTTTATGCAAAACAGTGCCTTTTCCTTGAAGTGAGACAGACCTGGCAGTTCTGCTGTTTAATGAGGGATGTTGGGGAAGAGGTCTGAAAAGCAGCTTGTGATAAAATAATAGTGCAGATTTCATGTTCTACAACCAACAACAGCACATTGATTTTTGGTTCAGTACACTGGTAAGATTGTTTGCTTTGCATTTCCAAGTGGTGTAAAGAAAGCAAGGATGGAAGAGCGAAGGCAATTAAGAAAATGCTGTACCCAAAAGAAGTGTGTGCATTGCTGATCTGATTTGTGGTTTGAAATCCCCTAATTCTAGAAGCATGGAGAAAGTGAGATATGAACTTCTCTCTCGTTTGGCCCTGCTTAATGAAAGAGACAGAAAGAGGCTGGGAAATGGCGGATTGCTGCTGCTGCTGTTCTTTTCTATTCCTAGGCCCCTGCTGTCCAAAAGGAAAGACAGAAGCAAACTATCTATTCTTTGCTCGCCTTGCATAGGCTTCTAGATATCGAGAAGGTGCTTACTTTATTTGTGTTTATAATCAGCCCTTGCAGCATGAGGGTGTTTCTAAGGGGAAATCTGCTACAGAAAAAGGCTCAAATAACAACAGTCATTATAAATAACAAATGTTGCACATCATTAATGACTTTCTTCTGAGTTTCTCAAGGTTTACTAAAACATTTCTCTGAAATGTCTTTCTGTATGATTAACAAAACACTGACCTAGTTAAATTATTAATTGGATTTCATTATTATACTTTATTTTTACACCTTCTCTAAGTTATAATGCTCCCTGTATTCTTCTCAGTCACAGAAAAGATTTTTTGAAAGATTTCTTCTGACAAATATTCACAAATATTTCTGAACTATTTTAATAAAATTTCATATTAAAAATACTTTGATCAAGTTGTTTTCATTTATCTTATTGCTTCATTAGTGACATGAAATCTTTAAGTAACCCTATAGCTCCAATTATTGTGCTCTCACAAGGGCATAAAACTAACCGTATGTCTACTGTTTTCTCACGGATTTGCAATTTTCTCACCACTTTCCCTGTGAAACTTTATAAACCTTGCATGTCTTCTTAATATGCATCTGAAATGGGCTATGTGTATATCTCTACCCAATAGTTAACATTAAACTGCAAAGCTTATAAATTTCATAGAGTCTAGGAAAAACACTGTGTCATAAATCTGCTTATAACCCTGCTTGCTGGTTCATTGGCCATAATTCTTGACTTTTTGTAGCTTTATCCAAAATCAAAAGATTTAATAAGCTCTGCGAAATCATAGCAAGCTGCCTACTGTAGCCTGCCAGAACTTTGCATGCTTTCTGGAAGGCAACAAGCAAATGGAGTTTCTGCACATCAGTTTCCTCTTACTGCAGTGATCTGAAGTGAGAAAATCTATATGAAAATCAATTTCTGACTTTACAGTCTTCCTCTATTATATTAATTTTTGGGGGAATATTTAGGGTCAGAGAAAGAAGAATTAGCTGATCTGCCTGGAAACCTGTTCCTTTCTTTCACCGAGGACTGCTTTTGGGGTCGATGGTGTGTCTACTGGGGACTAACATCATGGGAAGCTACTTGCGCCTGTTGCCTTTCACCCAGTTGCTATGCATCCTTGAGAGAGAGTACCTCCACCCTCCCTGTAACTAACAGTGTTGCCATCTGCTTCCAACCAAAGCACTCCTTGCTGTCCTTGCGTGCTTCAGGTTTGAGCTGGCTGGGAAAGGCTTCCTGCTATTCCCAAGCTCATGTCCTGCTTCATTAAACTTTTTTTTTTTTTTTACATTTATACCTGTGTAAGCCTACTCGCTTTCCTGAGGTTTTTTTTGACTCAGATCAGAATCAAAGTAAGTGATACGATCAATTCCTACATGAGAGGCCTTCTACATGAAAGGTCTTCTACATGATGGAACTTTATGAAAATTCATTAATATTAACTGCTTAAGATAATTAATACCTATGCAGAGTTTCAGAAGGACACAGATCTCACTCCTTTAAATTTCTATTTTATTAAGCTAAGAAATCTTGAAAGATTTTTTTTCATATGAACATAAGGTTTTGATTCTGGTAATGTGAAATGGGGCTTTAATACCCCAAGGTATGCATTTTGAACAAAAAAAAATACAAGAAACTCAAAATCAGTCAATTCAAATTAAAATTAAGTTCTGATTTTAGGCTTGTTCAGCTTGCCTTTTTTTTTTTTTTTTTGAGAACTAGGATGTGACTGCAAAAAGTCTTGAGCAGATGCTGTGATTACAGTGTCAAATAATTTTACATCTCTTTAGTGTGGACCTACCCAAGCTGAGTATTTCTAGAAATACTCTCTTGTAAAGCAGCGTCCACACAAGGCTGTGTCCTCAAATGTAACACAAAAAGGTTTAGCTAGTTAGAATTTTCTCAAAAATTCAAGTTTATAGGCAATGTGTCTTTAGAAAGGGTCTGGATTTTTAAACCTTTTAATTTCCTAATTTTCAGATGTAAAACTTGAAGATGTGCATGCAATATGTAAAACTGCACAGAACGAACCATATTGTTATTAAATATTATGGTTACAAGTAAAACACTCAAAACCTGGACTATGCCGGGAATAAGGTTGCTAGTAAAATATTTGTTCCTTTGTTCGTATATGTGAAAATGATCTTTAGCAATAAATGATGCATAGAATATGCATTTCTGCATACGCAGAAATAAGGTGTACATGCATGATGCCCACAGATGCCCTGACCCCTGCAGTGGATAGAATAGATTAGCACCTACTTACTAGGTTTTTTGCTGTGTCCCATGCCTCACCTACCACTGCCTGTGGAAACCCAGCTCCAAAGGCAGAAGCACAAACACCCGCGTTGGCTGCTTCACAACACCATCACTGCGTGAGCGCTTCACGGGCCTTAATTACAACCCAGGAGGCCCCTGAGAGTGGGAGA
>NW_008824356.1:1114145-1114581 GCF_000699105.1 Pygoscelis adeliae
TGTAGGGATAATGCTGAAAAGCGTGCATTACATTTGGTTGCTTAATCTGACTCCTGAATTGACAATTCAATTGACAATGATACCAGGTGGCTGGTATCATTTGTGAAGCAATGTCCTACGCCTCCCTCACAGGCGACGTGCAGGTTACATCTGTAGGCCCCAGAGGGGGCTCTGCTGCCAGGCCTCGCTTTTTTAACGATTCAAAAAAGAAAGAAGTGCTGCGTTACGCAGGCTAAACCTGGGAAACACTGTGAAAAGTTACAGGCAGCCTGGCAAGAGATAAGTGGGCGAAGAGGGCTGACCAAGGCAGCACTTTGGCCTCTTTCGACTCTGTCCCAGCCAACCGCCATTTTCTTCTCTCGGAGGCACCATTGCTGGGTGGGACCCCAGGCTGGCCTCCGGCTGTCTCTGTCCCCTCCGCGCAGCCCGCAACAAG
>NW_008824356.1:1115494-1153595 GCF_000699105.1 Pygoscelis adeliae
CAGTTCAAAGGGCGGGGGCGGGCGTGGGGAGAGGGGAGCCGGCCCCCCCTGCTCCCTCCCCGCTCTGCCCCCTCGGCCCCTCCACGCGAGGGAGGGGAGGCAGGAAGGGCAGGGAGCGGAGTGCCTGGTCCCAGACAGGTGATGAAGGCCTGAGCAATGGGAGGGTCTGAGCCTGCTGTACGAGGCTGCCAGCTGGTCACGGCTCTCCAGGGAGGGAGGAAGGCAGGAAGGGGAGCTTCCCTGCTCCTCTCTTCTTCCTTCCTCATTCCCTTCTTCCCCCTGCTCCTTTAGCTTCCTCCCTTCTTCCATTCCTACTGCCCTTTCTTCCTCCTCTTTTCTCTTCTCCTTTCTCTGTACTTCTTTTCCTCCTTATCGCCCCCTTCTACTCATTCTCGTCTTCTCTGTTCTTTTCCTTCTCTACTAAATTTGAACAGTTGTCAATTCCTCTCCTCCTCCTTCCTTTCACCTTCAAATATTGCTCGATATTAAATTTCAGAAAACTTCACTCTCCTAATGATGTGTGTGCATTTCTGTTTTTCCACCAGGTGGATTTTAAGGCTTTGAAATAGGGTAGCCAGTTGCAGTCTTGCAGCTTTCAAGCATTTTGAATCCCTTCAACCAGCGTAACCTTTAGACTCTCTCCACCCAAGGAAAAGCACCAGAGATATACAGATATAATGCTACAGTGCTGTAAATATAGGACATAAAGAGTATAAAACACTGTTTTAATTAAAAATAGAAGAAAGACCATTTACTTAAAAAGAAGATGCAATATCAGCGTGGAATATTTCCTTAATAAGTAGGAGGGCGATGTTTTTAATCTAGACCAAAATAGGCCTGTGGGGGTATGTGTGTATTCTTTAGTTCAGTGTCGTGCAGATAACTGGAGGATTTTTTTTTTCTTAATAAAGATCCTTGACAGAAATTTAAAAACTCTACACTGCAGAGTAAAAACAGTAAAGAGAGAACAGCATTTGCTGGTCAATTGGACGTCCATTTTAAACCTGTGCATTGAAGCCAGTTACAGCACTGATACTTGTATACTTATGTCATAAATGAACGAGGAATTAAAAGGTAGCTTTTTTCTGTTGTGCTCTTACCTTCCTAATGTTCTTCAGCATGACAGCTGTTTTCAGCAGTGACATTAGTGACCAGAGTTAAGTGCTTTCTCAAAAAGCCCGTACATATTTAAAATTTATAGTACATATCTGAAACGAGCATATTACAAATACTCATCCAGGTGCATTTTTATAAGGGTTTATTTTCCTGTGCGCTTCTTTGAAAATTATTTTTAAGAAGTGCTAAAATTCTTAAAATTCTATTTATAGTACTCTGCTGAAACTCAGCGCTACTGGAGCTTGGGAAGTATGGTGTAAATACAGTAGTTTTTTAAGAGAGTCCCTAGTACTTAAAGTATCAGAAATTGTTTAAGCATTTGTTACGTTATCCTGAGCTTGTTATACTAAAACAAGTTGCTTTTAAGCTTGGAAAATACTGAGCTTAAATAGTATGCATTTTTCTTAAAGTATCCCTATATAAAGCAGCTGCTGGTGATGTAAAAATGTGAATAATTGCAACCAAATGCCTACCACTCCCTGGTATTGGACTTTATTTTAGCTAAGGTGTTGCACGTGTAACATAATCCAATTAAATACTTTAGGCGCAGACTAAATTGTTTTAAAATGCTATATTTAGCACTAACAGAATGAAATGCTGCGCATGTTTCTGAGCTTAAAGATAAAATGTGCTTTCCTAAAGCCGTAGGTGTTTTTCCGTGTGTGAACTTTGCGGGGAAGAAAAGCACCGATCGTAATAATAGATTGTTCTGTATAAGTTTCCCCTTTGGGACTTGTTACTTGAGTAGATGGTGCAAAAATAATTCCATTCTGTTTAATAAAGATACTAAAAGGATGCTGACGGTATCTTAAGACTTCCAAAAGTACTTTCTTAACAGAAGAGAAATCCCATGTCCTGGCATCCATCAGGAATGTTTTGCATAAAACTTCAAAACACTCCACATCACTACTTTTAGTAGACTAATGCGTGGAGTGTCCTTAAGATTACACGCGTAAGGCATCCTTCAGGGATGATGCTCTCTGACCTTTCCTGAAAGAATGGAAGTTTGCGAAGCCAAATATTCGGCATTAAGTTCTGCTGGCATAGTTACGTCGGTGAGCAAACTGAAACCAGCCGCATTTATGGACGTGACGTACCTATGCGAGTAAAGCCCGTGATGCATTCTTGCTACGTGATAACGAAAGAATGCTTTCCAAAGGAGCCTGCGTTGCTCGGAGGGAGAGTTCACCGTTGTGGGGAGAACGCCTTCCCCCGCTCTCGCCGCACCGCCGCTAGGGGGCTTTGTCAGCACGCCCATCCCGGGCCGGCCGGGCCCGCCTGCCGCAGGCGGGCGTAATGGCTCTGCCCCTTCGCTTTAACGAGGTGTTTAAGGTAAATAGCGCTGTATTTGACCTAAGCTTCCCGTTGTTTTTAAAGTACTCCACCGTACTCATAACTATAAGAAAAAGTTTAGTTTCGGGTAGTCCCGGTAACACTGGGAATTCTGTATTGGGACTGTCAAGGTTTGGGTTTTTTTTTCCCCCCCTGTGTCTGTGTTACTTCTAACTGAATGGGCACACAATACTCTTAATCGTTTTTTGGTTTGGTGGTTTTGGTTTTGTTTTTTTTTTCTTTTTTCCCCCCCGAGAACTTCTGGCCTAAAGGTCAGTGTAAGTGAGCTGGAATATTCTTGGGTTTTTCCATCAGTTTTAAAAAGTACTGTTAAGGGTATTACATTTTACAGATTATTGTTTGAACCCTCTCGTCACTTCCTTATATTTATGGATTTTAATGAAATAATAAAAGAAAGATGTGTTCAAAATTACTCGCAGGAAAATCTGAAGCAATTGTAGTGAAGTTATTTTGAATTTGAGTAGTAACTGTGCTTTTCTAGTCACTGACACCTATCGGAAGCTGATTTAATTAATCTGTGGCTAGTTCTGCACATTAAGTTTTGTGGTAAATTAGAGTTGTTTCTTTGGCTTTGAGTTACAATTCCCACACATTTTTGCAATTCTGCATCAATTGACATACCAGCATAACAGAAGAACGTTTGCGTTTAAAAAAAGTAAAACCAATACCTGCATGCACAATATTGGAAATGTGTATATTGTTGCATCTTGGCATTAATTTATTTAAGTTGGCTAGTTATTATGCAGAATATTATTTGTTGCTTACATATGGCTTTTCACTTGCTCGTTTCATAGTTTAAAAAAGAACTGGATAACCAGTGTTCTCATTTTACACAGGTAAAAATTACACATATGGCTTGTACAAGGTCAAACAACAAACTACTGTTTGAATTGAGTCTCAAAACTTATGGTGCCTATACTGCAGTTCCTCATCAGGCAAAATAACACGAAATGATCCAGATATGTGGATCAGTGAAATTTGTTGAAGTTGCTGCTGCCAGGATGTAAATTTTTCTTTTTGCATTTTAGCCCTTTTTCTGTCCTTATCTTCATCCTTTCCTCCTCATCTGCTCCTTTTTCTTCTGTTTTTATCAGTTCTTTCTTAGATCCCCTTTGTAAAATTTCTCCATTAGTTCTTTTGTGTTATTCCGGAATAACTCTGTAAATACGCCTTGCACTAAGAAGCTTCTCTGAGCAGTATGCATGTCTTTAGTAGGAGCTTCTCCTGTGCGAAAATAATTAAGGATTTATTTTTCCTGTAAACTTGTACTGTTTCCTTTGCTGTTAAAATATAGGCTTTGAACCTATATTGAATGCTCTCAGATATTCAGAAATCTGTAGATAAGTAACTCAAGACGCCTAAGTTCAGACTAGTGCAATGATGATAATTTGAACCTTTGCGGTTTAGCTGTTTATTTTACCTTGATCTGTATAGGTTGGGTTTTTTTGGTTTTGTTTGTTTGTTTTTTGCGAACAGCAACAATGATAATAGGTGCCCCCTGGAATGCTGGATTCCAGCTAAAGAATGATGTTTTGTTTTGAATTTAGAAATAAAGTTTAGGACTTGATTTAATTTTGGGTAATACACCGAAGGTCTTCAGAGTATTGTTATTAATAGGAGAATTTTAGTAAACTTAGTAAGAACTAAGAGCTTTGAACTTCTGTTTTTAAACACAGTTTTGCATTGATCTGTAATACAAAGTTGGGTAGTCAGGTTTTCTTCTCTTTTTTTTTATAAATTGATTACTTTGCTTTTGTATGCAAAGAATTATCTAGGCTACATAACTCCTTTAGGGATGGTAGTTGGCCATCATACTAACCAAATCTGAAAAGAACAGCGGTTGGGGTAATCCATTCTCATCCTTCATTTACCTAGCGTGACTAATCACCATACCACTTAAACTGTATTCCTTTTCAGTCAGAGTATCACTATGGAAGACATTTCAAGGCATTGTCCTTTACTGTCTTGTTATTTCTTGATTGAGCTTATTTCCTGATAAGCAATCTGAATCTTTTTTTCCCAGTGTAGGTTGGTACTTGCAGAATTTTACCAGGAAGCATTGTATTTACCCTTATTTATAAATAAGATTTCAAGTACGGTTACTTAATTAAGATTACCAGCACTTGTGAAGGCAAGAATATTGGTGTGTTAGTATAGAGAACAGGACACATTAAGTGGCTAGGACCTCAACAGACTTTGGTGTATTGAAATTGTCAGTAAGGTGACATTGGTATACTCCATATCTGGTTTAGTTTCTAAAAAGGATTTTGATATGAAGAGAAGATTTCTTATGCTTGTTTGAGTGAAAAAGATACCTCTTGGTAAATATTGAATGAGAAGTAACATTACCTTAAGCTATATCAACATTAGATTTTTTTTTTTTTTACTGGTTCTTGAAGTGAAAATGGCTGAATTGTTTTTATGGTATGTTTTGGGTAGAGCTGTAATTACTGATGTGCTGATAGGTCTTGGAATTCAGATACCATACTAAATATTTTCCAGTGCCAAGTTTTGGTTCTCAGAAGGTGTGAAGTGAGGGATGACTCGGTATAAAAACTTACTGTCAGCAGTAACCTGAATCCAGAGCTGTAACTTCCTTGGAATTGTGGTCTTTGATATTTGAAAGTGCTGTGCATTCAAAAGTCATCCTACAAACTATTTCAGTGATATCTAATGTGTTTGAATTTACTTTGTGATCTGCTGTAGAAGTCACAGTAACTTTCTGTTGGTGTGTTCATATACCCTGCAAAGCAGACTAGACTGTGATGGCCTCATGTATGCTTTTCTTCGCCTGACCAGCTAATTTACAAACACTGTCACAAGACTATGGTAATTTAATCTAACCCGGAAAAATACTGGTCCATAAACTGTTGCATCTAGACAACATTACAGAGTGAGTAAAGGACTGCAGGAAAACTCTCTTACTTTTCCCTGTTGGCATTGTTTGCAGCTGCTTTAATTGTTGTGGTCGTGAGCAGTTCTGTAGTCTTTCAGACAACATTTCTGCTTCAGCCATGTTAGGTCTGCAGATGGTAAACATTTTTAGGTTCAGAAAGCAATTTCGGAAGGTATTCAGAAATACCCAGTATTTCTCTGTAAGTGATTTTCTTGGCTATGGACCCATCTACAAGTTCCTGTGCAGCTGCAATTACTAAATAATGATATGTGATAACTATTTTAGTATTTATTAGTTGCTAATAATGTGGCATTCTATGCTAATGTTTAGAATTCAACTCAGAAGACTTTGGGAGACATGTATTTGAAAATAGGGCTTCTCTGGCCTCTTAATGCTTCTAGCTGATCTTGTGGGGGCCTGTCTTTGAGCTTTCTCTGGTGGCAGTGTGCGTTGCAAAATGGCTGGTGTCCCCCTCCCCCAAGCCCCAGATGCAGTCTTGCAGGCAGAGACACTTTTCTCTCAGTCTGTCTGCTCTTCCACATACTCTTCTTCAGAGTCGCATAGTTGCACATGAGGAAACAGTGTATCTGCTTTGTTCTCACCTAGCTGTGGACATAGAGGAGGGCCACAGCTAGGAGGTAAGGGCAGGGAGTGTGACTTACTGCCTGTCTTCTTTCAAGTGATAGAGTTTAGCTTTGCAGCTAGGCCAGGCTCAGTTAGTGCAGGACTAATAGCCTGCTGCCTAATGATTTTGGTGTTGTTTTGTACCACAAGTTGAGAATTGCAGTATTATTGTGGTATTGGTATATTGCTTATCACTATTGCTGAACCTTTTTTGTCCAAAAGAAAGCTTTCTAAAGCTTAGACTTTTTCAATTAGCTATATATTCCCAAAGCAAAGTGGAATTACTAAGAATATAATCTTAAGTGACAAAACAAGAAAAAGCTCTGCCATACCTTCTTGATGTTACGTTTAGCACATACGGAGCATGATGCTGCATGTTGCTTAAAAATGACACCTTTCCTCAGTTAAAAGTGGCTTGCATCATAGAATCATAGAATTGTTTAGGTTGGAAAAGACCTTTAAGATCATCAAGTCCAACTGTTAACCTAGCACTGCCAAGTCCACCACTAAACCATGTCCCTAAGCACCACATCTACGCGTCTTTTAAATACCTCCAGGGATGGTGACTGATCCAGTCCAAGTGCCTCAACTCCCTTTCGTTTTCTGCATCTTAATATACGCATCACTGTCCTGACATTCAAAGTCTGTGTTTTGTGTGGATGCAGACTGAAGAAGTTCTGTGGAAGAGAGTTCTATTTTGGGTTATTTTGTAGCAGTATCCCCGCCATAAAATCAACACTTATCAAGGTTATACTAATAATTTGTATCCTCGTTGAGAATTCACAATCTTCAAATATAATTATGCTTTCAATTTGTGATTTGTCACAGTCTGTGAGACCTTTTAATTTAGAAATGCTGTACTACAGGTAAAAGTGTTTTGAGGTAGACTATAAATTTTATTACTAGAAGAAAGTACATACATGTATTTAGACATACATTCATTATATATATTTTGTACTTCCTGACTATACCGACTTCATCTTACAAAACTATGTTCTAGATATTTTAGAATTCCAAATTCTTCTACAAGTGATTAGTGATTTTTATATCTCACATTTTGTGTGTTATCTGAGACACTTTATTCATTTTTTTCAGAAGAGGCTTCTGCAACCGAGGTATTGTTAAAATACCAAGTTGAACTTATGAAATCGCAATCACTTAAGAACTGTGCTCTCTCTGTCCCAAGTAATAATAGCTATGTTTACAGGATTTAAACCCTCTAAGTTTAGAGGAAGACCAGCTTGAGCTCCGAGTTCTGTTTGTGGGTTTAAAATGAGGAAAACAATCTTCCTGCATAGGTGAAGCGTTGTACCTTCTCCAATTGCTACTTCGGCTTTCGTAATTTTGAAATTATTAACGAATCTTACTTCTTGTTTTCAGATCCCTCAGGGAAGGACTTACTGAAGGACACTGTTTAAATGTGTGACATTACTGCAGGAAGATCACAGCAGGATAATCATCTTGCTTTGCACCTTGTTTTCCGAAGGGTAAGTTTGGGCTTTAGGTCTTCATAATCTTGTGTTTAAGGGGGGAGGTGGGTGAGTAAGTGAACAAGATGATACACTTTATTTTCTTTATAACTACGTTTGGAAATCTAAAAGCCTGTAGAGACAAGGTCCTATGGTGTGACTGTAGAAGGTCAGAGATTCTTCCTGCAGTGATGTCATACACTTTGTGTCTTCTATAGTTCTTCAGAATATTTCTCTTTAAACACAGAAACGCTCTATTATTTTCAATTAGAAGACTGAAATTAGTTGGGGAAATCAAACAACCCCTCCTTTGAATCTGTAACAAAGACGAAGGCAGGGGGGCAATGAATTGGACTGTTTTCAATTTGTTATAACAGAATTAGGCAGATTGAAGTAAGATGACTGAACTAACTTACTATGAATTTCCAGTGTATATATTTTAAAACTGTACAAAACTATAAAGTACCTTTAAATTAGTGGTATACTGAAAAGAAAAATCTTCCGTTTGGGGAGCAATTTAATAATGATTACATATTAAATGTGAAGCTATTATAATGTCAGGTTTTTACCAGGTTTATTACTAAATTAACATAGATTTCATTCTTTGACTTTGCTTTGTACAATCAGTGCAGAGTAGAAACTGTATAAAAAAAGAAAAGAAAGCCACACTGGTTTTAAATATCTTTAGTGATTCAACTCCCACTATGGTAAAAATTTTCCATGGCAGAAATTTTGTGAGAGACTGTGTTTGTTTTCACTTTCAGTGTCCCATTTCACCTTACTCTTTGTATGTACTCACTTAAGAATGTAACGATTTGACAAAACGTTTATTGCTGGAGGAGGAAGAACCTGTGCTAAGTGAGGATGCAGAGTATCTGAAAGTATTGATTGTTTCTTATAAACTAGTTGCAAATTGACAGCGTCTTCCTGATTAAATGAAATAATCCCGTGGATGAAGATTTTTGTGTTCTAGTTTAGTCCACGACAAATCTGTATTGTGCTGTGGTAAACAGGAAACATTTTATAGTGGAAGTGCTGACTAAACTTCTCATTCTAATAGTTTGAATGACGCTACTATGATAAGCTTTGCTTTAGAAAGAAAACACTGGGTTTATTTGTAATAATATAAACACTGCTTGTGAAGGATTTACTTTTGCTAAGTATTTTTATTCCCAGAGCCATTTTCTGTTGGCTCTAAATTCTGTGTTTTAAGAATATAAAAACCACAGTGGAAACAGTAAAAAGCAGAATTTAAAATACAAGTTCTCTTTCTGAATGTGTCTTTGAGTAAGCTGATTTAAACAACAAAAGAAAAATCATTCCTAAAACACAGCATAAAAGTTTCAGTTCTTGCAACGTAAAAACTCTCAAGTATAAAAATTAGACCGAGTTTACTTTCCTCTTCATTTTGTAATGAAATTGATACTTCGTTTTAAAATGATACTTGCCTTGACTGTGATTTCTGTAATTGAAAGCTGGTTTTATATATGTGTGGTTTATTTTATATTTTGGTCAATGAATTTCATTACAAATACTGTTACATAAGTACTGTGTTTCTGATCAGAATGTCAGTTTTCTATTACTAGGTGTTAGTAAGTTGGAAAGCTCTGTTGGCCAGGCATTGATTCTATACAAGATATTAAAAGTTTTCAATATTTTTATCTTTTATTGCAACTTTTAGTGATACAAATACTTCTTTTACTGCTGCATGTCTTCAAACTCAGATATGTTTTAGCAGTTGTGAAGTAGTTTTACAAGTATTAAAGCAGATTTTGAGAGCTTTTTGGGTGACAGATCCTACATGGTTTTTTGTTTTTTTTTTTAAAGCTAAAGGAAGGTACTACAGTATCATTCTCAAAAAATTGTTGCTAAGAATGACAAAATACATAACAAATAAAACTGAGATACTGAGACTAAAATTTCAGTATTGATTCTAGTTATACTTTTTCCTTCATGTAAAGGCTATTTACCGGTTTGTTTACATATATTTATGTTGTTATTTTGTACTCCACAAACGTAAAACCAAATACGTTAAGTACAGTAGTCTGTACCTTTCATTTATAGTGCCATGTGATAGCTTTCTTTTTACCAAGAAAATGAGAAAAGTATTTGTGAAAATATTTTGATAAAAAATTATGGAATGGTGTAGGAGGTACTTCTGGAGGTCATCTTGTCCAGCCTCCCTGCTCAAGCAGGGTCACGTAGAGCAGGTTGCCCAGGACCATGTCCAGGTGACTTTTGAATATCTCCAGTAGGGAGCCTTCACAACCTCTCTGGGCAACCTGTGCCAGGGCTCAGACACCCTCCCGATAAAAAAGTGTTTCCTGGTGTTCATATGGCACCTCCTGTGTTTCAGTTTGTGCCTGTTGCTTCTTGCCCTGTCACTGGATGCCACTGGAAACAGTCTGGCTCTGCTGCCTTTGCACCTTTCTTCCAAATATTTGTACAGATGGATGAGATCCCCCCCTGAGCCTTCTCTTCTCCAGACTAAACAGTCCCAGCTCTCCCAGCCTTTCCTTATATGAGAGATGCTTTAGTCCCTTAATCAGCTTAGTGGTCCTTTGCTGGGCTCTCTCCAGTAGCTCCATATCTCTCTTGTAACTGGACACAGGGCATCAGGTGTGGCCTCACCAGTGCTGTGTAGAGGGGAAGGATCACCTACTTTGACCTGCTGGCAATACTTTGTCTAATGCCACCCAGGATACTGTTAGCCTTGTTTGGTGCAAGTGCACGTTGCTGGCTCATGTTCAGCTTGCTGTCCAGTGGGATCCCCAGGTCCTTTTCTGCAAAGCTGCTTTCCAGCTGCTGGGAGCCAACTGGCTGGAAAAGTCCTGCTTCCAGTCTGCGGGACTTTGCAGTGCATGAGGTTCCTGTCAGCCCACGTCTTCAGCCTGTCGAGGTCTCCCTGAATGGCAGTGCAACACTCTGGTGTAATCAGCCACTCCTCCCAGTTTTGTCATCAGCAAAATTGCTGAGGGTACGAGCCAACTGGCTGGAAAAGTCCTGCTTCCAGTCTGCGGGACTTTGCAGTGCATGAGGTTCCTGTCAGCCCACGTCTTCAGCCTGTCGAGGTCTCCCTGAATGGCAGTGCAACACTCTGGTGTAATCAGCCACTCCTCCCAGTTTTGTCATCAGCAAAATTGCTGAGGGTACACTCTGCCCCATCATCCAAGTCATTAATGAAGATGTTGAACAGATTGGACCCCAGTATTGGCCCCTGGAGTACACCGCTAGTTACTGGCCTCCAGCTAGACTTCTTATCACTGATCACAACCCTCTGGACTTGGCTGTTGAACTAGTTTTCAATCCACATCACTGTCTGCTCACCCAGCCCATATTTCATCACCACCTCTATGAGAGACATTGTTGAAAGCCTTACTGAAGTCTAGGTAGTCAGTATCCACTGCTCTCGCCTCATCTACCTAGCCAGTCATTTCATCGCAGAAGGTTGTCAGGTTGGTCAAGCATGACTTTGCCTTGGTGAATCCATGCTGTCTTCTCACGATGAATTTCTTGTCCTTCATGTGCCTGGAAGTGGTTTCCAGGATTAGTTGCTCCCTCACCTTCCTAGGAATCAAGGTTAGGCTGACCAGTCTGTAGTTTTCTGGGTCCTCCTCCTTGCCCTTTTTGGCGATAGGAGTGACATTTGCTTCCTCCAGTACTCAGTTACACCTTCCAATTGCCATGATTGTTTAAAGATAATCAAGAGTGGCCTCGCAATGACATCAGCCAGCTCACTCAGCACTTGCATGTCCAGTTTGCTTAAGTATTTTCTTACCTGATTCTCTTCCACCAAAGAGGATTGTGCTTCTATACACAATAAGGTAGAGTCTACAGGCAGATCAGGTGCTTGGCAATGTGGTGGGAGTTGACAATTACCTGTCTAGACATATTTTTAAAGTGAGTGATACAAGAATAGTTTAAATAGCCCAATGCATTTAATAACGTTAAAAATTTTCTTAAGTTGTGTAGTGTCCAGTGCTAAAAAATAAGTTGGCCCAGAAGGTTCTATGGATCAAGAAGATAACTCTCTGAAATATCTTGAAACCAAAGTTATGTCAGCTTTCCATTTTGAGATCTCAGAGCTTCTTCTCTTGATTTTATACATCTTTGGCATTCATGAATTTACGACCCCAAATGTTAAACTAGGCAGAAGCGAAGCTAGTCTAGATAATTTTCTTCTCAGTCATAAGTATGAAACTAGGAAATGAGGAATACTAAGGTACAGGAAAGGCAATCTTATAACTGCATCATTTGCAATACTTTGGCAGCCTGGGCATTTTAAAACATGGATTTTTTTTCAAAGAAAAGGAAAAAAAAATTCACTACATATAGTGGATTGGTAGAACTATTTACTAAAATTATCCCTGTGATATAAGCAGTAAGAAAGCATATGAATAAGGTACAGTAGTTACAGGAGTTACTGGCTCTGCTGCCTTTGCACCTTTCTTCCAAATATTTGTACAGATGGATGAGATCCCCCCCTGAGCCTTCTCTTCTCCAGACTAAACAGTCCCAGCTCTCCCAGCCTTTCCTTATATGAGAGATGCTTTAGTCCCTTAATCAGCTTAGTGGTCCTTTGCTGGGCTCTCTCCAGTAGCTCCATATCTCTCTTGTAACTGGACACAGGGCATCAGGTGTGGCCTCACCAGTGCTGTGTAGAGGGGAAGGATCACCTACTTTGACCTGCTGGCAATACTTTGTCTAATGCCACCCAGGATACTGTTAGCCTTGTTTGGTGCAAGTGCACGTTGCTGGCTCGTGTTCAGCTTGCTGTCCAGTGGGATCCCCAGGTCCTTTTCTGCAAAGCTGCTTTCCAGCTGCTGGGAGCCAACTGGCTGGAAAAGTCCTGCTTCCAGTCTGCGGGACTTTGCAGTGCATGAGGTTCCTGTCAGCCCACGTCTTCAGCCTGTCGAGGTCTCCCTGAATGGCAGTGCAACACTCTGGTGTAATCAGCCACTCCTCGCAAATTGCTGAGGGTACACTCTGCCCCAACATCCAAGTCATTAATGAAGATGTTGAACAATATTGGACCCAGTATTGGCCCCTGGAGTACACCGCTAGTTACTGGCCCCCAACTAGATTTCATGCCACTGATCACAACTGGCTGGGCCCAGTCATTTAGCCATTCAATTTTTTATGTTTTCCTCATAATGTAATTGTTTCTAAAGCAGTAAATATCTTTCCATTTGCAGTATGTATGTAAGCAAAGTCTTCTGATTAATAACTGAGAGTTAGTGGCAATTGTTATACTTGATGACAGTTTCAATAAAGCCACTGGAACCTTGTAATAGTTCTGTGGAAGTTTGAGTGTAGATATAGTAGGTTTTGTTTACAGTTATTAAAAGGTTTTGTTTTTTTCTAGAGACAGAAAGAGTGATACTACATTGTAATTTTGAAATCTCAGACATAAGTCTTATTTTTCTGTACCTAGTATCTGTATGACAATATTTGTATTTTTCTGTAGAATTCAGGTTAGAAACTTCTCCTTAAAAGCAGTTTACTTTTAGTATAGAAATCAAGTAGTTTACTTCTGCAAATAGTTAGCAGCTGAGCCACATTGTGAACTTCCTGGTTTTATAGCTTCTTATTTTGAAGGTTTCTTTACTGAAACCTAAAACCAAACCTACAAATGCACACAGAAGTAGTGTTATTCATGCAGGTAAGCATGCTATCTAGTGGAGTTATGAGCGTGAATAGAAGTATATGTGAATATTGGGTTGGGTTTAGAGTTCTTGTTGTATTTATTGTAGAGGAAAATGCTTTCTAGTGCCCATAAGCTATGAAGGAAAACAGTAATTTGGGATTTTGGGTGTGTTTTTGATTTTATTTTTTTTTAAGTATGCTGATCACCTATCAAAATAGGTGATGAACTATTATTAAACTGTGCCTAAAAACTGTTTCTTTTTAAATATATAATATAAATAGCATTAATGTGAATGAATTATGAGTTTAAGATCTCATTTAAAGCAGTGGTAAAATTTTCATATACATAGAAAACAATTTCAGGATGAGCAAGCAAAAGTGCTTTTTAAAGTCTCTTCTCTCATGAATATTAGAAAGAAATACCTGCGATCTTTAAAATTTTTTTTTCCTCTTTGTTTTCTTTAGGAAGATGATGCTCCTCATCCTAATTATCTGAGGTTCTCTCCATGACCAGCTAAAGCAAGAACAACTGAAACCTATTTCTGAAACCCTGGATATACAACTTAAATTTGTAGGAACCTTTCCAGAATGAAAACCACATGCAGTTACCTTGATAATTGCAAAAGGATGAGAGGAAAGTTATGATGGCAAAAAACAAAGAGCCACGTCCCCCATCTTATGCTGTTAGTGTTGTTGGACTGTCTGGAACTGAAAAGGATAAAGGTAATTGTGGAGTTGGAAAGTCGTGTTTGTGCAATAGATTCGTTCGTTCAAAAGCAGATGAATATTATCCTGAGCATACCTCTGTGCTTAGCACAATTGACTTTGGAGGAAGAGTTGTTAACAACGATCACTTTTTGTACTGGGGTGACGTAACACAAAGCGGTGAGGATGGAGTTGAGTGCAGAATTCATGTAATTGAACAGACTGAGTTCATTGATGATCAGACTTTCTTGCCTCATCGGAGTACGAATTTACAACCATATATAAAACGTGCAGCTGCCTCCAAACTGCAGTCAGCAGAAAAACTAATGTACATTTGCACAGATCAGCTAGGCTTGGAGCAAGACTTTGAGCAAAAACAAATGCCTGAAGGGAAATTAAGCATAGATGGGTTTTTATTGTGCATTGACGTAAGCCAAGGATGCAATAGGAAGTTTGATGATCAACTTAAATTTGTGAATAATCTCTATATCCAGCTCTCAAAATCTAAAAAACCCATAATAATAGCAGCAACAAAATGTGATGAATGTGTGGATCATTATCTGCGAGAGGTTCAGGCCTTTGCTTCAAATAAGAAGAACCTTGTGGTAGTGGAAACATCGGCAAGATTCAACGTCAATGTTGAAACATGTTTTACTGCACTGGTACAAATGATGGATAAAACTCGTGGTAAACCTAAAATAATCCCCTATCTGGATGCCTATAAAACTCAAAGACAGTTAGTTGTTACAGCAACAGATAAGTTTGAAAAACTTGTCCAAACTGTGAGAGACTATCATGCAACTTGGAAAACCGTTAGTAATAAACTGAAAAACCACCCTGATTATGAAGAGTACATAAATTTGGAAGGAACAAAAAAGGCCAAAAATACGTTTTCAAAACACATAGAGCAGCTTAAACAGGAACATATTAGGAAAAGAAAAGAAGAATACATTAATGCGTTGCCAAGAGCCCTTAATACTCTTCTGTCAAGTCTTGATGAGATTGAACACTTGAGCTGGTCAGAAGCCTTGAAGTTAATGGAGAAAAGGCCTGACTTCCAGTCCTGTTTTGTAGTGCTTGAAAAAACGCCCTGGGATGAAACTGACCATATAGATAAAGTGAATGACAGAAGGATTCCATTTGACCTTCTCACTACACTGGAGGCAGAAAAAGTTTACCAAAACCATGTGCAGCATCTTATATCTGAAAAAAGGAGGGTTGAAATGAAGGAGAAATTCAAAAAAACTCTTGAGAAAATCCAGTTCATTTCACCTGGACAGCCATGGGAAGAAGTTATATGTTTTGTAGTGGAGGACGAAGCATTCAAATACATTACTGATGCAGATAGTAAGGAAGTATATGGTAGGCATCAGAGGGAGATTGTTGAAAAAGCCAAAGAGGAGTTTCAGGAAATGCTTTTTGAACATTCAGAGCTGTTTTATGACCTGGATCTTAATGCAACACCAAGCTCAGATAAAATGAGTGAAATTCATGCAGTTCTGAGTGAAGAACCTAGATACAAAGCTTTACAGAAACTTGCACCTGATAGAGAATCTCTTCTGCTTAAACATATAGGATTTGTTTATCACCCAACTAAAGAAACTTGTCTCAGTGGCCAAAATTGCACGGACATTAAAGTAGAGCAGTTACTTGCCAACAGTCTTCTGCAACTAGACCATGGCCGCTCAAATTTATACCACGATAGTGCCAACATTGATAAAGTCAATCTTTTCATTTTGGGGAAAGATGGCCTTGCACAAGAATTGGCAAATGAAATTCGGACACAATCCACTGATGATGAATATGCATTAGATGGAAAAATATACGAACTAGATCTTAGGCCAGTTGATGCAAAATCCCCGTACCTGTTGACTCAATTGTGGACCTCAGCCTTCAAACCACACGGTTGTTTCTGTGTGTTTAACTCTATTGAATCACTGAATTTTATTGGGGAGTGCATTGCAAAAATAAGGGCTGAAGCATCTCAGATAAGGAGAGACAAGTATATGGCTAATCTTCCATTTACGTTAATACTGGCTAACCAGAGGGACAGCGTTAGCAAGAATTTACCTATTCTGAGACATCAGGGACAGCAATTGGCCAACAAATTACAATGTCCTTTTGTAGATGTGCCTGCAGGTACATATCCGCGCAAATTTAATGAGACCCAAATAAAACAAGCTCTGAGGGGAGTACTGGAAGCAGTTAAACACAATTTTGATGTTGTAAGTCCAGTTCCCACCATTAAAGATCTGTCAGAAGCTGACTTAAGAATCGTCATGTGTGCGATGTGTGGTGACCCGTTTAGTGTGGATCTTATTCTTTCACCCTTCCTTGACTCTCACTCCTGTAGTGCTGCTCAGGCTGGCCAGAATAATTCTTTGATGCTTGATAAAATAATAGGTGAAAAGAGGCGTCGAATACAGATAACTATATTATCATATCATTCTTCAATTGGTGTAAGGAAAGATGAACTTGTTCATGGCTATATACTGGTCTATTCTGCGAAGCGGAAGGCATCCATGGGAATGCTTCGGGCATTTCTTTCTGAAGTTCAGGATACGATTCCTGTCCAGTTAGTGGCTGTTACTGATAGCCAGGCAGACTTCTTTGAGAATGAAGCAATCAAGGAACTCATGACGGAAGGAGAACACATAGCAACAGAGATTACTGCTAAGTTTACAGCTTTATATTCATTATCTCAATATCATCGTCAAACTGAGGTTTTCACATTGTTCTTCAGTGACGTATTAGAGAAGAAAAACATGATTGAAAGTTCTTATATGTCAGACAGCACAAGGGAAACTACGCATACAAGTGAAGATGTTTTTCCAAGATCTCCCAGAGGAGGTTCCCTTGACTATAATTATCCAGATTCAGAGGATGATACTGAAGGACCACCACCTTACAGTCCAATTGGTGATGACGTAAGGTTACTCCCAGCACCTAGTGACCGTTCAAAGTACCGATTGGATTTGGAAGGAAATGAGTATCCTATTCACAGTACACCACTCAATTGTCATGACCATGAACGCAACCATAAAGTGCCTCCTCCAATAAAACCGAAACCACTTGTTCCAAGAACAAATGTGAAAAAACTGGATCCTAACCTCCTGAAAACAATTGAGGCAGGTATTGGCAAAAACCCCAGGAAACAACCTTCTAGAGTGCCTGTGGCACCACCAGAAGATATAGACCAATCTGACAACTATGCTGAACCTATTGACACTATTTTCAAACATAAAGGCTTTGCAGATGATATCTACGCAGTTCCAGATGATAGTCAGAATCGTATTATTAAAGTTCGAAACTCAATTGTTATAAATACCCAAAGTGAGGAAGAAAATGGGTTTTCTGATAGAATATCCAAAAGTCATGGGGAAAGAAGGCCTTCAAAATACAAATATAAGTCTAAGACTCTGTTCAGCAAAGCGAAGTCTTATTATAGGAGAACACATTCGGATGCAAGTGATGATGAGGCTTTCACCACTTCTAAAACTAAAAGAAAAGGAAGACATCGTGGAAGTGAAGAAGACCCACTTCTTTCACCTGTTGAAACATGGAAGGGTGGCATAGATAACCCTGCTATTACATCAGATCAAGAATTGGATGATAAAAAAATGAAAAAGAAAACCCACAAAGTAAAAGAAGATAAGAAGGTAAGTCAAATGATTGAAATTTTATTTACAACTTCTGGTGCATTGTAAGAAGGGAAGAGTAAAAATATGCAAGAGTTGCACCCTATTTTGAAACAGGTGCTTTAAAATTTTGATGTAGCATAGTTTGATTTTTGTCCAAGTTTCTACTTAACTTGCTGAGAACTAGCAAACCTGAGGGAATGAGATGGTTTGTCTACTTCATCAGCTGTTCAATATGTTTCAATTCTTTTCACCTCTGTATGTACATGCACAGTCTCCCTTCCATATGAGTAAGTGAAGGTGGAATTTGGTTCACAGATCCTTCTTTGTTAATCATAACATCTTTTTTTTTTTTAACAAAAAAAAAAAAACCAAACCCAAAAAACCTGCTTTATGAGTTCTTGGGTAGAACTGGTTCTTTCAGTTCTTGCAGTTCTGGCTGTTGGAATTAAGTTCAGGGCTGGTGAATGAAAGGGGTGGCTTCTTGTTCAATGCTCAGTTGTCTGCCTGGAACTCTAAAACAAGAGCATGAAAAGGAGACTTTGTATAGTGGTTTTACTGACTGCTGCATTTTCCTGGTGCGGGCAAGCAAATAATCAAATTGAAAGCTGTGCTACCTGTACAATTCTCTACTCAAACAAAATAAAGGGAACAAAATGCCTGCCCAGTGTGAGTTTCTAAATAATAATGTGATATTCTGCTTGGAAAATGTCCACCTTTTATTTTGATCTTTATGCTTGATAGTTACTTATTTTTTGACTTACTGTCTTAAAAATTATTATATCAAGGTAGTGTTGTGGTATAGGTACTGGATGTATACTCTTTATAGTTTAGATTTTAATTTTAGGCTAGCAATCATTGTCTTGCATATAGTTTTTGTTTAACGTTAAATCAAGAGTGTACCTGGTCAGTTAGATACTTTCTTTCTTGTCTCAAAATAAGTCAACCTTTGTAATGTTGTCTTTTGTAGCGTTTTAAAAATGTCCCTTTTAGCTTAAATCTGATAGTACTTGAATAGCATTTAGAAATAAGTTTTGTTCAACTACACCATAGTTAAATTTTACTAATAGATTAAATTCTGAATTGCATTTCCTAGTATGCAGCTATAATTTGAATTACACATGACTGATTTAAAGGGCACTAAATTTTCTTAAGGCTTACTCATAAGCATAGATAATGATGTCTTGTGGGTATAAAATCATATGGTTAAAAATGCTTTGAAGTTACTCTTTTTGGGAAACTTAAATGTTTTTAAAAAGAATAATTTATATACTTTTGACTGAAACAATCTGGCTATATAGAAATTGAAATATAATATTCATAATCTTCCTACTGTCTCAGCTGTGTTGAGTTGACAGAAAACTCCTCCAAGTTGGATATTTATGTTTAAACTGTGTAGACCCAGTATAGTGGGATCTGATCTTCCTGGCATTGTTTCAGGAAACCCCCTGATATCTTTACCAAAGCCTCTACTTTTGGCTTTGGCCTGTTGAGAGGCAGCCTGAGTCAATAGTTTCAGGCTGTTTTAAATTTTTGTAGTCGTTAAGGCTCTTGAAGAGTAAAAGAGTTGTTTCAAGTTTTCTTTAATGTACCTCTTGGTTTTGTTGGGTGGGGGTTTTTTGGTGGTTTGTTTTTTTGTTTTTTTTTTGTTTTTTTTTTACTTGCAAGTTGTGGTCCAGGGCTGATACTTTCAAATTAGTCACAGGAAAACTTTTAATAGTAGAAGTACAAATCATGTTAATGACAGAGAAAGCAAATTTAACTTGATAGCTAAAATGTTTGCAAGCATTCAAAATATCTAAGAATGTTGAGTGCTTACTGCTTTTGATAAGTAGTGACTTCTATGTGTGTTGACTTGCATTATGTTGAAGTGAGAGTAGTTCCAGTTCATGTGATGAGTCATTCTAGTTTGTAATATACTCTTTTGGTTTTTTTAACTGTTGATTTTTTTGCAAGAGAGAGGCAGTTTTATTAGTTTTGGAACTTAATTCACCATGTTTTCCTGTGTTGTTTTAGATGAGCAGCTAGCAGTCTGTAATTACAAAAACTCAAAAAAGATTCAAATTATATTTTCCTTGCTGAGTGTTATTTAGTCCAAGTGAGGGATATTAGTGCACCACTGTTTACAGATTGCTTGCTGTTTTGTTTTGTTTTTTTTTTAATAATTTTGACCCCTTGAATGTGAAAGGGATAAATAAAACTTTTGTACTTCTTTCTGAGTATTTCTTAAAGCTCTTATTGATACAGCTGAACAATTTAGAAGTATGTAAAGGGAACATAAGATACACGTGTAACTATTCTTGCTATAATTATAGTGACTCTGAAATACAGAAATCTTATGAACAAAATGATTTTGTTTGGAAAAACACAACCTTTGAAGTCTGAGGTCCTCATCGTCAAAGATTACAACTTGGTCTTTTTTTAAAATTTAATTTAAATTTATTTTTTTTTTTTTTAAATCAGCTTTGTAGCATGCTGTTGCTTTTTAAATAGCTCAAATAGGATGTAACATTCTTGATACTCCTGTCATCTTTGTTGGCTTGAGGAGTTTGAGATGTAGTGTTTCTGGGTGGGTTTCTTGTATGGTATTGCAGAAAGCTCCTAGGCACAGTCATTTGTGGTTTTTGCACTTAAGTTCTCAGTTATGCAAAGCAGGTTTCATGTAGAGACCGAGTTTGCCTATGCAGATTTTTACATTTAGAATTTTTTTAAAAATTGTGTTGGGGGCATTGGCTTGTTTTGGTTTTTTTGGGTTTGGCTTTTTTTTCCCCTCATTTATGACAATTACTTTAAAGTTAAACACAATGAAAGTTTCTTAAAGTGCTATTTACTTTCCTCTTGGAGGTTCTGGAAAAGGTTTTAAAGACAGGACCAGAATAAGAAAACATTTAATGATAATGTGTTTCAAGAAAGAGACATGACCTTGCTGAAGGATGCTCATTCTATCCTGATGCTTTCAGACCCCAGTCTCCCAACTTACAATATGAATTCATATAAAGGTATGGGCAGTAGGACAGATATAGGGAGGCGGGGGATGGGTGTAGAGCGATCCTAGGATTCAAGTCAAAAACTGAAGGGAAGGAGGCAAGAGCTGGATGGATGGGAAGGAGGAAGGGAGTTTTGGCAAACAATAGAATAGGAAAAGCAACAGTTCCTTTTTACAACACTGAAATTAACAGCCGTAGTTTGACTGATCTGCTAACACATATGTACCAAACTCTAAAATCTATCGTGAACACATGTTATTAAAGGCAGAAGTAAATACTCAGAATTGTTCTACTTGTTGCTATTCAGAAGCATAAATTAAAATGTTTTACTGTGGAAAGTATAGCAATGACAAATCTGTGGCGAGCAGGTAACGTTACTTGCAAGGTCCTCTAACATTGCTTACTACCAAAGGAAATTAAAACAATTTGAAACCCAGACCAGTTAAGTAAGCGTGCTTTGGTCTGAATTATTTGCCCATTGCTGTCCATAATAGTGTGTTTGTGTTCTCAGATCTTGCTTCTATATACTGGTAGTCAGAACTGGAATAACCATCCTTGAGCACTGTTTTCAATTATCACAGGAATAATTCCTCTGAAAACTTTTATCCCCTCATTCTCACTATTCTGTAAAACTCCTCCAGAACTTCTGTTTCCTCTGTATTGGTGAAGAATCTTCTTGCAATTTCCAGTTTTCACCTTTCTTTGTGGTAACCTTTCTCCTGAAATGTTTTTTCCTTTTGTGGAATCTGTCACCTCGAAACAGGTGAACAGAATACGGCTGCTTCTTGACCTGAGTTTTAGAAGATTAAAAAAGGTTTTGTAATTCCCTCTGAACTTATGTTTTTGAGTGAGGATGACTGAAACTGTGTACAGTATTGCAAAGAATGTCATAGCAGTGCATCATGTAATCTTAATGTTTGTTGATCTGTACTAGAAATTACTACCTGACACAACTGTGTGGTTGCACCCAACTTTTTATTAGCTGCAGTTATTGTCACTTTAGGAACCTTTGGCCTATTCTTGTCCTTGGTAATTTCCAGCTAATGACTTCCTACTGTATAGTACAAGTGGTTTATGGTACATGTACGTTATAGTACATACACACATGTATAGTACACACACAGTACATGTACATTATAGTACATGTACATTCCAGTGCATGATTTTTCCATTAGTCTATGACTTTGTCCTTTTTGTTGTTGAATATCATTCTGTTTCTGTTATTCCACTTGTCACAATAGTTTCCTATATGCCACTGTTGAATACCTTACTAAAGTCCAGATTGGTAAAACCAACTGATCATTGTAGTTTCTTTGCCTTTAGAAAAGAATGTGTTTTCAATCGAGAAGGATGAATCAGTCTAGCATAGTCTAACTTGATACACCCACCTTTATCCTATTTTATGTTATTACCATGTTTCTAAATGTTCTGAAAAAATTATTGTATGGCGTTGCATGTGCTGTTAACAAGTGGACTGTTAAACTTGTTCTGGTAGGGAAGTATATGAAGAAAAGTGGAGAGAAGGAGAAAAAGAAAGCGGACTGGCTTCAGAGTCATAGGACTATTTAGCCAAGTTGGCGTGGAGTTGTGTGTGCACACCGTGCTTGAAAGCTTCAAGTGCATGTTGTATGCCAATATTTGTTAAGCTATGATGTGCCTTTTTTCCCCCCTATGGAACTTTTTCTGTAAAAGTTTCTGTTATGAAAAAGCACCTCATCCTTTCTGCTGTTACTATGCAAACTATCTCTCAGATTAAGTGCATTTTCCAGAGTAAACTCTCCCCTATGTCAGCATGCTTTCTATGTTTGATTATTTCTTTCCTTACCAGTGTTCACAAACTTGGAGGAACTAAGCACAGTGTTCATAGGCAACTTTACCTCAGCTGCTTCCACTTTGCCAAGTTAGGCCTCTCCAGCTGAGATGTGTGCTCATTCATCTCCCTGTCTTTTTTCAAAAATTGCAAGTGGGAACTACAAGTAGATACTTATCTCAATTAGAATCTTTAACACTGTAATACTAAGGTCTAGTGTAGAATACTATTGTGTGTTGGTACACACCAGTCTCTTTAAAAGCAGCAGCCTTGCAGGCCATGTAATAAATTAATTTTGCCTTCAGTTTAATTTGATAATTTTGGAGATAGGGAGCAACAGAGAGAAAATGCAGAGAATTTCAGGACGTGAAAGGGCAGTGAACATTCCTGGAGGATAAGGATTTTGCTGGAGGAAGCCTTCTTACATCTCAGACAGGAGGAACCTCTTCATGTGTGTGCAGTAACCCTAAAGCTGCAACTGTCATGCAGTTTATGCATTGATACGAGGCCCAAACCACAGTGCTCCTTGGCTTTTCATTGTTCTCATGATATTCTTCTCATGTGTAAACAAGCTTGATAGAAATATTTTTAAAATTATTTATCAATTATTACTGTTTTATCTATTATTATTATTACTACATTAAATAATTGCAAGTTATTTGTGACCCTTGTCTTAATTTAGTAATTCCCCGTACAGCAGGAAGCCTGCCTGATCTGGAAACCTGTAGCTATTCCATATAGTTACAATTAATACCCTTATTATTTAGCTTTACAATGGAATTGATGAGTATTAAAAATTTACCCATCTAATTTAGAGCTCTTATCTTTGTGAACACTTCGAGATACGTTGAGTGTCTAATTTAGGCTGTATTTTTTGCCCCTCTTATAAAGTATAGTTGTTTTACTTTTTATCCTCCCCAGCATATCAAGAACAGCAAATATCCTGAATAAATTTCTGCAAAGGGAAAGGCAGAGCCTCATCTTGAACTAAATTCTGCAGGCTTCTTGCCTTGTTACAGAAGAATTATTTTGTTAATACAGTTGTAAAAGTAGGAATAAGATTAGTATGAGTATCTTTTTTTTTTTTTGTATGGAAGAAATTTTAAGTACTTCTGAAAACAAATCCTATCTACAGAGATCTTGTAAACAATATAGTAAATTGACTGACCAGTGATAATTCTTTGACATGCCATTTTTAAAAATTATTAAATCTGAAAAAGTTTCGCTACATTTGTTATTTGACCAATATTTTCATTATTCAAGGTCTGATTTTCTTTTTTTTTTTTTTGTGACTGGAGTTTCCAGCTATGTTGTTAAATTAAATCTGAAAAACAGCACTATAAAACTTTATGCCTTGTAACCTTGTTTGCAAACAACATTTGTTGCTTCCAAAGAAGATTGTGAATTATGTTCTTTTCATTTTCCTTTATACCAAGATGATTGTAAGATGCCTTTTAATTTAAATTAATCTGAAAACTTGTCTCTATTTCAGCAAGAAAAATCCACTAGCACCTAGATGAATTCTCACATATCTTACTCTGACTTGTTTTAGAACACAGTATAAGTAGTGCAGGTTTGACATCTATTTTCCTATGTTTAAACTTGTTTGCTGTCATAATTTCAAAACTATATGAAATTTTATGTTGAAACTATTTACTGAAATAGTGTCAGGGACTGTATAACCCATGTGTGTTGATCTCAGTTTTAATAAGACTATGGTAAACGTGACAAGTGGGAGATCAGCTTACATTTTTGTTCAGCTGTTCTTGTGTAAATTCAATGGTTGACTTAGCAAAGCACTGTCTACTTCAGACTGGAATGTGCAGTGATTTTTCTTTTTTTTTTCCCCCCTGAGTATAGGAAATAGCAAAATCTGTAGTTTCAGTTTTCATCTGTTCAAATTTAGCACTCTTAAAATGCATATTTGGAGCCATATGCCTTCTTGAGCCTCTGTAGTTTAAAACTTAGTGTAACAAGCTGGAAATCTAAAAATGGCAGAAGGCATGAGGGGAAGAAAGAGAAAGCTTGTTAGGGACCATCATCTGCATTATTCATGTATCCTATAGTTTCTGACAAGCTAGCCATGAATTGGGGATTACAAATACTTTGTCAAGCCTATAAAATGAATGCTGTTCATGGTACGTGGTTTTATGAAGTATTTTAATAGTCCTGAAAATATTGACTTTGCCCTCTGTGACCCTAGGGCTGACTGCAAATGAAGCAAGCAGAAAACTTCCTTTGTATTAAAAGTAGTAATAAAGTGTGTGGGAGGTAGAGAAGTGGCTGAATTTCCCCTTTGATAAATAAATTATGATGGTAGTTCTGGTGGGATGGAAGTGAGAGGAAAAAAAGGGGAGCCCCTCTTGAACAGGGAGGACTTGCTAGAGTAGGCCGCCCATCCATAAAGGGGTTTGACAGATAGGTTTGGGCAGTTTTTTCGTTTTCTAAGTTAATTTTAAAAGGTTGTATTTAAGTGCATTGTACTCTCAAGACTCACAGCTGGCTGAAGTCTCAGCCTAGTTTCTCTCTAGAAGATGAGTGCTGCTTAGCTGGTTCCCTGTTACCTACAGTCAAGAGGGTTAATCTTGAGTATACTTTAAATCTACATTTTCATGGTTTTATGTTTTTTATAATAATATTTCTAGTTTTGAAATCAAGAATTGGATACTGTGCCATGCTAGAATAAATGTTTTCATGTTTACCTTGTCTTTTATTAGGACTTCTTCAGCTAATTTTTGCAACATGTTTCAGTGATTAAACTACTGTAATTAAAGCAATATTGCAGGTAAATGCTTTTGGTATCAGCAATGCAAGACAAGTTTGGGATTCTCAGAGTTAAAATGCTTTCCTGCCAAAATATTTAAGGACAGCTGGAGGTTTGGCATTAACCTCTGTTAGGGTATGAAGAGAAGTTGTCTTTGGCAAGAAGCAAGTGGTGAAACCCATGCTGGAAAGCTCAACATTAGTGTAGCAACCAGTTTTAAAAAAAAACATATTTATATGAAAACTAAGGATTTCAGCTTTATGGTGTTGGGCTTGTGTTTTAATTACTAACATGAAACAGTGGTATGTGAAACAATGAGCTTTTTACTAGGATTAGCTAACAAAACTTTTGTGCTGGTCCTTGTCTTCTCTAACTTGGTGCCTATTAGTCCTTTTTTTATTATGATGTAGAAGCAACATAGGAAATTGTCTTTGACTGTGCCTAGATTAGTGCTCACTGTATGCAGTATTAGGTGACTGCTGTATCGTGCGGACTAGGTGTATTGGGCAGAACTGTTGAACTAAAAATACTTGTGGCAAAATCATATCTCTCTGCCAAAATCTAGGAATTTAGAAATTATTCACCTTTTTCAGGTGCTGTTTAACTAAATTAATAATTTAATGTTTAACAATGTTTTTGTTTAAATATTGTTTCATTAGAGAACTTTAAAAAGTTAATTTTACACAGAAAAAATTACGATACTCATAATCTTGACTAGCAGATTTAAAAGTTCCATGCTATGATTGATGGATCAGAAGAGCTGCTATTTTCTCAGAGTGGGGAACAGGGATTAAAAAAAGCTTTCACTAACGCTTATTTTTGTTAGAAATAAGACCTGTGTGTTTTTTCTAAAGTCAGTTAATCTTTTGACAAAGATCAGGTCTTTTGCACAGTAACATGCCTTTTCGTTCAGAACGAGGTCTCTGCTTAAGAAGTCTAGACATGCAACGTAAGGAGTATGGAAGTCTCAAATCAGGAAATAACATGGTGGTTTTTTAATACCTTAAAGTCTTGTTGTTAATTTGCCAAGGGTTTTTTTTGTGAAGATCGTGCAGATAGTGTTATTTCCAGGCAGATTTGATCTGCGCTATCATTGGAGAGTTTACCCACTCACATGCCCCAAAAGGAAGGGAAATCATAGAGAGGTATTTTAATAAATATTGGACAGGAGAGAGACAAAATACATAATGATACATAATAGGAAATAGCTGATAAAATTGTTATTGTAACTTTGTCTGTCTGCCTTGTGAAATCCTAATTTCATGTTTATGGAATAGCCCTGCAACAACCATCTTTTCTACTCTACTTCTAGACAGTTTGAAAAGGACTTCAGGGTTTTTTCTTTTCTTTTTTTCTTTATTCTTTTATTATTTATTCTTCTTTAAATTCTTTAGACAAATTCTCACTTTCCAAATTGGAGATGAAACTGATTGTTTCAGGTAGACATTTCATCTAAGAAACATTTCTGCTTTTTTGAGTGTAGAGTGTCATACTTCATAACTCAGTCCCTTACAGCCATTCTTCTAAACGCAGGACAGTTACTAAAGAAAAACATTCTTTATTCTGGCTTTGCAGACATATTTGATATTTCATACAATTTCCAGGTATTCTACACAGATAATAATATTCATTACTATTATAATTGTCATAAAAATTCTGTAAAATCCTAGTTTATTCCTTTAACCAGACTGCTTTCCACTCACACCAACAAAATTTGTTTATATTTAATTATGTTATGCTAATATTATGTCTTAATCAAAGAGACACAGTCGTCTTCTGTCTGCTGGGTCTGAAATACACAGTCTGAGTGTTGCTGCATTTATTCTAAGATAGTGGGGATATGCATGGACCACCTTGGAAAAAAAATAATTTCAATTTGTTTTTGCTTTTTTCATTGTGTTAATGTATGTATCTCTAAAATGATCTTTCATTCAGCATTTGACAAAAACGTTTTCACTGAGTTTTACATGTCCTTTAGCTTCAGCTTCACCCTTTCAGCTGCTGCTCATCAGAACTAGGCACATTTGTTGTGTAAATAAATACGTTTTTGCCACTAAAGAGAACATGGCCAATGAACTAGTTTGAGTACTGGGGACTTCAAAGCAGGGGAGAAGAAAGAAGAAAAAGCTGTTTCTAATCTGAAGGCACATACTGGTTGAACCATTGATATCTTACCCAAGATGATTAATGTTATGCAAAGAGTTGACAGTTGAAAAGAATGCTTTCAGATACTGTCTGCTTTAGTCATGAAAGTTTATCCTAAAGTTTTATCCGAAGCTTTTTTCCCCTAAACTTTTTACTAAATTTTCAGTTAATGTAAAACTTGGAGACATGAATTGCTGGAGAGCAATTTCTTTCTCATGTTTTGAAGAACTCTATAATAAATGTTCCTTCTTTCTAAATTATAAGTGCCAAACCTTTTCTAGAAATCCCAAATTTGAAAGATAAGCCTAATTTTTTGTTAACCTTCTGTTACTGTGGTCAATCACGGGTACTCTGCTGCTGATTTCAAGAAGCACAAGCTGTCTTACAAAGAGGCATTCTGCATAAAAAGCCTTACTTGTTTAATTAGGTTATTGAAAGGCTTTGATTAACAAATTTTTTTATCAAGTGTTGGAGAAGTTCCACAGGTGCTGTAGGGTGATGGTTGGAGAAATGTTCTTTAGGCTGTAGTTTTCACTTCTCCCTCTAGAGTTCAACTTCGTCTCATTAATTCTCAGTGGGCAAGTCAATCATGAATACGTACCTTGCTAACCTGAAGTTCTAGGCAGTTTGTAAGGACTGATAAGTAAATTTGATGGTACAAAAGTCTGGAAGTTAACCGTTTTGGTTTTGGGTTTTTTTTATTTACACAGATTGAAAGTCAATACTTTTCTAGATGTAAAACATAGAAAGGAGACATGTTTTGTCAATAGTTAATTGAGGTGTAGTCTTACTATAAATTATAAAATTCTAGAAACCTTGTTATTAAATTTAAATCTGGCTGGTTTGCTTTTTGTTTTATTTTGTACTATAAGATGTTGGCTGAAGAGCTTTTATATGAAAACGTAACTGCTTTTAACTAACTTCTTACTGTATATAAACTTAAGAGATAAAATGCTAGATTTTAATGGTGGTGTTCATTCAGTTTCCAAATTCAGTTGCCACAGTACCGCCAATAGATTGACTACTTTATATGGCCATCTCTGAATATTTTCATCAACATTCAGAGATGAAACATGGTATCTGATACAGTATAATTCTTGTAATCATTCAAAGGTGATTTATCAGTTGAACTGATAAAAGTCTCTATTGGGGGACGGGGGTGTATCAAAACAAACAAGAAAACTCCATATGAAACTCATCATCTTAGTAGATTTGATGGGGTGCAAACCTCCTATTGGCTAAAATCCTGTGCCTGTAACAAAGCAATCATGCTTAATAGGAGTGCCTGCCTGTCTAACTCTGACATTGGTTGCTATACATTCTGCATCATCATGTTTCTAGCATAGCTGCAATATAAAGATTATTTAGTATCTTTAATAAGATGCATACAGAAGACGCTCAATTTTTTTTTTGGTGATATGACACCTCACAATCTTATCCTAAAAATTTCTATAGAGGTGTGGTTCAAATGTGATTCATGTAGATTCCTTTGTGAGTGGTGCTGAAAGTTAGTATGTAAAGTCTTGTCATAGCACTCTAAACAAGTAGTGTGTTTATTTTTGTTCCCATGGTATTTCAATTACTGGTGCATTGGGTCATCCTGTTCCTAATGTGGTACAAAAATGACTAAATCTATTAGAAGTTATTTGAGTGCTTTTTATCTAATGTCTGCTATTTTAAAAGTACACTCTTATTCGGTTTGCCATGGAGGAATTTTAATGTCTGATAGATGTATGATGTTTGTTTTTACTGAATAGTTGCAATATATATACACTACATTTTAACTAACAATAGTTAAAATACTACTTGAATATTACTTAAATAACTCTGTTTTGTTGTAGCCGAAAAAGAAAACTAAGACATTCAATCCTCCAATCCGTAGAAACTGGGAAAGTAATTACTTTGGGATGCCACTACAGGATCTGGTTACACCTGAGAAACCGATACCTCTGTTTGTTGAAAAATGTGTGCAATTCATTGAAGATACAGGTAAGATAAGAGAACTACTGGAGGAAAGACTCTCCCACTTTGCATAACGAGTAAAACCTCTCATTTTGTTTTAAAGTACTTCTAGAATTTTATCCTAGAAATAAATAATTATGGGAAAAGCACATTTTTAAAGTAGAATATGTTCTCTAAATAGTATGTTTAATATGTGATGGTCTTTTGTCTTTATTTGCACAAATATTTAATTTCTTTTTGACAAACATTGAAGTTTAACATTTATTTCCTGTAATTTAAAAAACTGATACCATTTTCTAATGCCAAATGACTTTTAACCCAATGGCATTCCAGTCTTACATGTCTCTCTTGCCACTGTATTTTACTTCATATATTAAAAAGCTCTGAAATCCACTTTTTCCAATTGCAGAAAACAGGTACTTGGTATGGCATAATTAGTCAGCTTGCTTTCTTTTTTTTGCTGGTAAACCTAGTTTTGCATTTTAACTTGTTACAGAGATGGAAACATTTCTTTTCTGAATACTGTGTAATTCTGTATGAAAAAAAAGCAATCTAACTTGCAGATTTCTAGTTTAAGGTAAAATATTAACATATATGTGTTTGCACGATGGTGAAATTTCACAGTATGGTTTTCATCTCTCTCCTTTCTCCCTGGCTCCCTGGTTGTGTGTTTGTCCCCTCTCTTGCTGCTTTCAGCCTATTTACTGTGTGACCATGAGGCGAGTAGGATGATCTTGCTGGTCCGACAGAAGACTGCATTTGGGAGTGGGGAGGTGTTTTGAGGTTTGGGAGTGACTTGTGGTTGGGTTTTGTTTGATGTTTTCTTTTTTGTTTTTAAAGATGGCGAGCACTAGTTTTCAGTTAGTGTGCAGATCTTGCTTGCTCTGAAGTTGCATACATGCTGTATTGCTATACTTGAAGCAAATGAGAGCGTGAGACTGACTGACTGGAGCTGAAACATGAGCAGGACCATCTTTTGATGGGTGTCTGCAGTTTGATATTGTTTAGCATAAAGTAAAACAGCACCTTTTTTCAACATTTTCTTAGTTCTGTAATACAATTTTGGCTGTAAGATGACAGTAGCAGTTTTAGCAAAAGTAAAACTGAAGGTTTTCTTAAACTAAAATTCAGTTTTACTGCCATCTATAAGAATAGTGTTTCCAGAAGAGCTACTACAGGTAGTGAGCCTAATAGCTGTTTTTGCAGACATATATTACATTATTGTAATAAAAAAAATTAGGTGAAACCTCAGGCACTGATCTTTTGGGAGTCAGAGATGTAAGTATGAATCTTTATAAGTAAATATGTAAGTATAAGTCTTTAACCTTTACCTCCTATTGATTCCTTGCCTAAAGGTAAGAGCTGTATTTTCCTCCCTCTTGCTTTTGCTTTCCACACCTCACCCAGGAAAAAATGGGGAAGGAGGAAAAGGGCAAGGAGTGATAGAGTGGTATAGACAGTTTAATATATTTTTTTGTATTTGCTATTGTATGTAGCAAAAAAACCCAACAAACAAAAACAAACCACCATAATTTTATGGGTGAGTCACTGTCTGAATTTGTGTTCTTTAAAAATGGCTACATACAGGTACTATGTATAGCTATGTAAAACAGACATTCACCAGTAATGAAGACCAAATGACTTTTCGAAGAGTTTGTAGAATCTAGAAGTAATATCTTAAATTTGAGCATGTTTAACTTTGTAAGAATACTTTCAAACAACAAAATTATAAATCCAGATCTAAAGAAAATTGTATTTGCTTAAAAGTAATGTTGTCTGATATCTGTTGACTTTGTGGTAGACTTCTGAAACAAAGCTTATGGGGTGAGAGTGAGAACTATAATAGTGTGGGAACATGATTCTTTGTCTTTTTTTCCTCATAGTGATCAAATAACTCAAGCACCCAGAAGATTTAACACTTTTATTCTCCTCTAATGACCTGTCTTTGAAGGATAAGATGTTTAGTTAAGCTGCTGATGTGTTCAAAATGTGAGGGGCTCCTAAAAAGTGGTGACTCAGGAGGTACTGCTTTTCCTTTAGCTGGTTCAGTATACGTTAGTTCATCCTGGGATACTGCTGTGCAGCTACTGAAAGCTGGAGAATTTTAATTCTAGCCATATGTGTAAGCTGGACAAACATTGTGCCATCTGCATGCTTTGTTTGTGGCTGTGAAGACAGTAGTTGTCGTGCTGTTTCTGTTAAGTACTTGGTAAAGATGGAACCAAAACCTCTACTTTTGATCTGTATTACAACTTTCTTTCTCCTGCTCTGGATTCTCTGTAAGTAGCTTTGGTTGTTCTTTTCAACTTCCATATTTGGCTGTGGGAGTTTTATTTTTGGTGTGTATTATTTTTATATTGGGTTAATATTCTGTAGGTATTTGAGTTTCAAGCAGTGTTCTGATAGAACGTATTTCTTGCCTTTGAGAGAGGAAGATGTTCACTTGCATTGCCTCCAAATCCTGTACTGAGATAGACTCACATCACTGACTTGGGGACTGTCTGAGAGAAAATTCCACAAATACAGTTTTGGAGATGATCCGTCTGCAGAAGGCAAGTCAGGATCTGGCTTCAGGCTGGAGTCCAGAATGGTACCACTCCTATTTGATAAAGCTATTTTGTCAGCTGCTTGGCCCTGGGGAGTCATCTAGTACTTCAGCTGTCTCTTAGCAAGTCAGCCTGCTATTGGTACTTACTGAACTTAATACCAGTGTTTACTAGTGTTGTCTTTTTAATCAAGAAGTGCGGTCGTCTTCAACTCCTCTTGAGTGAGGCTAATCAGTATATTTCTCTTACAGAGGACATATTTGTTTAGCTTTTCCTTTTAAGGTACTTTCGTGGACTTCAGCTCCTTCCCTTTGTATTACCACACGTAATTTGCATTGTGGTGGAATTGTAGGTTTTTTGCAAAGATATTAATCTCAAATTGAAGGGCTAATATTAATGTATAATGTGCCCTGTCTCTGCCTCATGAAATTATACAAGACGGTGCTTTGTACCCACTCATCTAAATTGTGACTGAGGCTAGAAAGTATGCAGTGTGAAAAAGAGTTTTCTCTGCTTTGTTTTGGATGCTTAGATGAGAAGATAACATCAGAAAGTGTCTTTGAAGATTCTTGCTCCACCATAAACCTTAAAGAATTGAGTGCATGTAGAAAATACCGTCAGATTTTTGTTTTACCATACTGTTCTGGAATATCCTCACCAAAAAAAAAAAGCGTGCATCAGTAGAAGAGGGACAATCTGGAAAAATTAAAGTAAATCCAGGAGCTGAAAAGTTCTAGCCTTTTATAAATCAACAATTTTTCTTTTGAAGGAGCCATATGGATCCTGTCAGGGTAAAGGGAGATCTGGTAGAGATAAGGGATCCTAAGTCAGGGCCTACAGATGTAGGTATTTTCTGTGTGTTCCTGTTTAGTTTGATATTTTCCAACAAGAAGTTTTATTCTGAACTGGTTTAGCTTTATGGAGTAAACTAATTTCTGTTTTTGAAAGATAATCTAGGGCTTGAATCCCTTTGGAATCTTTTTGATAGTATTGGAAGTAGAAACTGAGGGAACGAAGTGGTTAATACTTGGGCAGATCTAAACCTAATAAGCAGTAAGTATGTATCAGAACCTCCATTTCAGCAGCAGCGTGTACTGTTGCTGATACTAATAGTACAAAGCAGTAATAGCACATAATACTTTGTCTTGTTGGGACCTATTGATTAAAAAAATTTCGTACAATACCATGTAAGATTATCTTAAATTTAGTCACACTGTCACGTCTGGATAAGGAATGAGGAAAGCTTGGCTAAATATTGTAAACAAACTTTGCTTGTGTATTCACATGTGGTCCATGATTATAGGAAAACCTTTTCTCTATCCAAGCCTTTCATTTTTGAATTCATTGTAGTTATAGCAGGATGAGTAATCTTTTGGTTGGTTGTCAGAGCTTGCTCTTGTTGGTTCATTGAACAAGATGATCAAAAGAATTTTTATCTCTCAGGTAAGTAAGTTCAGTTTTCCACTGAACGTCTTGGTATAAATGTATAATGTTTTCAGGAAAACTTATTTTCTGGTAAAGATATTGTGGTCTTATCTGTAACCTTTTACAGACTGTATGAACACTTTTCTATCATTAGTGACATAGCATAATGTATAAGCTGCTGATGTTTGTATGCTTTTACCTCTGTCACATTCTTTGCAAATCAGCATGTAACTTGCTCTTGAGGGCAGCTACTTAAATTGACTTTTTGACATTAGTAGTTATTTTCAGTTACGGGCTTTCAAAAGAAGATTTTGATGATAGAGTTGTTCTGGTGTATTTTGTTGTTGCTTTCTCCTGATGGACTGAATAGAAGGTCATGTTGTTGCATCACTTGAAATGAACTTTTAAAGTGTATTGGTTTTCTGCAAACTAGACTTATGGAAATGTATTTAGCAGGGAAACTAGAGTTCAGTTTTGATTTTTAAGAAAATTGTAGTGGCTGTTTTTGTATAGAAGTAATGGTGCTATGATAAGATGTGCTAGGAAAAAAAAATTCTATCCAATCTAGGCCATTCATTTTTTTTAGTACAACTCTTTTTCTAAATGTAGGCAGCAGAATTGAGATAATTTTTGAAGTTAAACTGTTTAATTGTATTAATAGCATGAATTCTGTGTTTCTCTAAGAATTATCATGTAGAGAGTAAGGATGATATTCTGATACTCTGATATCAGTTTTGTTAGAGAGGAACGCAGATTTCTGAAGGCTAATTTAATGTTTAACTTCAACAAAATGTTGGTGTGATTTGAATTTTATATTGCAATACCATGTAAAAATATCTATTGAATGTCTAATTTTTGTAAGTGTAAAAAGTTTACGTTTATGGCAAGTTTGTAGCTCGAGTGTTTTGTTAGTAACATTTTTATGCTGTTTTATGTGCCACGAATTTAATTTCAAGTACTGTTTGTGTGCTATTCAACACGTACTGTTATTGATTAGTTTTTAATTTTCCCAAACTTATAATAATATGGGCAAAAATTACTCATGCTAACTGATAGTATTACCATATGAGGGTTTCTTTAATATTTCAGTATTCTTTTAATTGGTATTTTGGATTTACTTTTTGTATGCATCATTATGCATTGGTGAAAAGTTTGGTATAAGTTATGTTTCATTCTGTTTACCAAGGAAGGAGGCATCAAATTAGTATTACAAATACTAGCACAGTTTTGCCATTTAATAAATTTAACTCTTGACTGTATTCAACGCTAATAATAATAGCAGTATTTTAATATGTTTTTTCTTTGGGTTTTCAAATATGTTTAAAAAAATCTTTGTAGAATATTGATATCCATGTGCTTCATTGACAAGATTAGAAGTTTTAGATTCCGTACTTAATAGAAAACTGATAGCATTAATATAGTGTTAATTCTACATTAAACAATTGAGGGAAGAGAAGCTTATTAGAATAATACGTATTTTAATAATTTAGCTACTCAATGTATGTGAGACAAGGAATGGAATAAAGAAGGAAGAAGGAATTTGACAGAGCCACATCTCATTTAATGTCTCCCATGGTCTCTGTGGACAGCTATGGGAGGTGAAATTAAAAATTGCGTACTCGATATATGTGTAGTAATTACTGCCTTTGATATTTATGCCTTTTTGAAATGATGTTAAATTTACAATTTTGGAGGTAATTCGAGTAAAAGACTATTGCCTTCTGTGAATTTCCCTCTCACCTAAGTTATACCCAGGTCTCTTACACTGAATCTGCCATGAGGCCAGATTTTGACATTGAAAGTATAGATAATGCAAAGTTTGTCTCCAGAGAATGAGTTGGGTAGAAATAGGCAAAGAAAATGAGTCAGCAGCGCCACTTGAGGTAAAAAGGCTGGTAAATCATTGCAATATATTCGTAGTGGCTGCAAAATCCAAACATTCAAGATGGATTATCTCCCCTTTTATTCAAAGGGCTTGGGAGAGCTAGAAGCTTTTAGGAGTCTTTTCTGTTGGACAGAGAGAACAGAATGGGACAAGAGTGGCCATCCCTCTCGGCCTGGTGTACGAGGCCCAGTGTTCTTAGGGTAGTTTCATAAGAAACAGTGTAATAGCCAGTGAGATCCTCTCCTGCTGTATGCTTCTGCCACTTTTCATTTTGGGCACTTGTCAGGCGTCTCTGAATCAGTGGAGTTCACTGTCTTGGAAAACTCCATCAGCAAAAATAGACAAGGTCCTGCTGTTTAGTATTACAGCTGGTAAGTTAAGGGTCAAATGTGTGTCAAAACAAGTGCAAGGTAGGGAGCAGGACTATGCAGCTAGGAGCAAGGGAAGGGCAGAAACAGTGGTTGATGAGGCAGGGAGTCAGACCATCTTTTTCAGTCGTAATGATCAGTTAAGTTGACTCAACTGCCCATGAAACTGTATGTTTAGCAAAAAAAATGCACAGCCCGTGATTCTGTTACTCTTGATTCTGGATAGATACAGTAACAATAGAGTTAAATAGCCCTACAATACATTTTGTACCCTCATCAAATTTGTGAGTGATCCTAGAGTGGGTGGTGTGGTTAATATATTCAAGGCCAGGGCATCTGTTCAGGGGAATGTAGACAAGCTGGAAGAATGGGACAACAGGAACCTGATGGAATTCAGCAAGGACAAATGCCAAGTCCTGCAACTAGAATTGCAAGGACTAAACCCCTGCAGTAGTACATGCTGAGGACTTGACTGGCTGGATAGCAATGCTGCTGAAAAGGATCTGGGGGTTGTGGTGGAGAATAGGCTAAGCATGAGTCAGTAGTGCATCCTGCTAATGATGCCTTCTGTGTTAGACTGTCCCAACAGAAGCGTAGGCACTACAGCAACAGAAGTGATTATTCGTTTTTACTTTGCATTTGTTAGACCTCATCTGAAATACTACAAGAAGGGTGTTGACAAACTTGATTGAGTCTGGCAGAAGAGGGTCAGGGGCTGGAGCTCCTGACCTGTGGGTTTGTTCAGCTTGGAGAGGGAAAGGCTGAGGAGATACCCAGAAGTGGCTTTCCATACCTATGAGGAGGTCACTGAGAAGGTGCAGCCACGCTAAAGTACTGAAGTACGTGGCAGCAGGTTTAGAGGCAATGATCATAAAAATACGAGGTTGCAACTAGAAAGAAAGGAAAAACTCTTGCTCTGAGGATTATTTAAGCACTGGTTCAGGTTGCCCAAAGAGATTGTCGGCTCTCTGTCCTTGGAGATATTCAAGATCAGATTTAGATAAGCAACCCAATCTGAATTCAGCGTTGACCCATGTTTAAGCAGCAGGTTGGACTAGATGACCTCCTGAGGATCCCTTCTGTGATCACTTCAAAACTGGCGTAGAATAGGTTTCAGAATTTAGGAAACTGTACACCAGTTTGTGTTTTGCAACTTTGGAATTAATCAACAGGGAGGAAACAGTATCCACACTCGAGAGGAGGGGAAAACAGGCATCAGTTGTTTCTCCTAATGGAAGATGTGACTACCAGACGGATGGAGGAGGAGTGCATACATTAATTTATTAGTGTGTGAGGATCACTGAAAAGTGTAAACAAATATGTTTTGAAATATTCATAAACACATGTTGTGCACTTGAGCTGTATTGCTAATTAAGGTATCTCTTCAAAGGAAACATCATGGGAATTATGTAAAGAATTCCTAAACAATGTAGATAGGACCAAGATGTCAATATCTTTTGCAGAGCACTTAGGCTACTTATGCTGCTCCGCTTATTCCCCTAGTTTTCTCCAGGCCCCAAATGACCAAACAGCTAATAAGCCTGGAAAATTGGAGTATCTTCAGATGTCACCCATTTTTAATGAAGTAAAGAATGCACCTACCTTTCCTAGGCACATTTGTCATGTCATATTAATTGAAGTCTTATTCTTTTTTCGAAATGAACAGGCCATGAAATATGTGATTGAGTGACACTTCATAAAATGATTGAGAGCTTGTTTAATAATTGGTTAATGTAAATTATAGAAATGCTAATTCAGCATTGGATGAGAGCTTCGTATTTTTTTGAGTCTTTCTAAAAGTGCTGCTTATTTTCGTACACTGCTTGCTTTTATAGGATATTGAAATGTTCAATAAAATCATTACAAGAAGCAGTTACACACTTACTTTTGGTTCTGGTTTTAAGTGAGGGAATTGAATGTCACGGATACTTAAATGCCGGTGTTGATATGCACAGATAAGAACACATTAAATGTAGAATTTTAAATGTATTTTATGTAAGTAAATTTAGTGCTAGACTCTTCTTGAAAAGAGTTTGGGTTCTTTGCTCTGTAATTACATATATTCTAGGTGTACATAGAAATTGTTATTCTGGATCAGTAAGGTGGCGGTTCCTTTAGTCTTCTGTAGTCTGGGTAGCATAGGGGTTGAGAAGAGGTACACCAGGTTGATCTGTGGAATAAAATTACAGAATGATAAAAATCACAAAATTTGCAAAGGTAAGTATGGGAATGATAGTCTCAGCTATTGTAGTGGAGAATGATTCCTGAAAAGTTCGATTGGTCACTGAAGGGGAAGGAATTGTACTGGGAAGAGACAGACTTGCTGTGATTAGGTAGCATCTATTCAGAAATGTAGACAGAACAGTGATAGTGGAACCTGGCTACGAATGTCAAGTGGGCAGATACTGTGTGCCTTTTCAGCAGGCTAAATATTAGTATAGCTGTTGTCACTCAGGAAGAGGCTTTAAAGTCATCATAGACAGCTGTCTGAAAACTTCAACTCTCAATACTTGCTATCAAGGAAGCAAAAAGAAAAGAGTTATGAGAGTGAGTGATATGGGGGAAAATCATGCTATTATGTAATTCCATGGTGTACACATGGTTTGAATACTAGTTACAATTCGCATCAGTCTGCCTTAGAGTAGAAAAGAATTGGAAAAGATACTGCATATGACAATAATAGTAACTCTTGGATAAAGAGGGATTGAATTCATTAGCTTAGAAAACTTCTGAGGAAGGGAAATGATATAAATTTAAAAAAC
>NW_008824356.1:1153628-1157663 GCF_000699105.1 Pygoscelis adeliae
AATCAAGAAAAAAAGATTTCATGAAAACTTTGGGTACTGAGCATAAACCCCATGTGCTTTCATGATGTACATTCCTGAATTACAAAACTGCATTTGTCGTGGGTTGTTGTAAAGACCACAAGCAATTGGCTTAAAGGGGTTTGGACAAATTAGTGGAGGATAAATCCCCAAGTGTCTCTTACAACACCTTATGCAAAAGCCTATGTAAGCCACCATCTGCAGGAAGCTGGGAGGATATACCACAGAAAAATTGCTGTTTTTTTTTTTTTTTTCCCCTGCTACTCTTCCTACCTGTCTCCTCAAGCATATACTACTTACTGGTGTGGAAACTGGATATTGTACCAGGCAGACTTTGGTCTGCCCTTGTGCTGAAGTTAGTACATTCTATGGAGGAGCCAAGAGTTGTGAAATATGTTGGTGCCTAAGAATGGAAGTGTCCTACAAACTTAAGTATGCATACAGGTGCAGATCCACCTTGCTTACTTTCTTTGAAATGCTTTGAAGCCCATGTGAAGTTCCAGTTAGATGGAATGGAACCCTGATCACAACTGGCAGCACAAAAGAAGGCGCAAGAAGAGAATTTATTAGACGCTAGGAGGTACTTTGAGAAAGGAATAGTCTAGACAAAGGAGATGAGCTCTGTCTTGAAGTAAATGTAGGCTATTGTGACTTGAAATAAGGAGGATCTAATTCTTTAAACCTAAAGGTGTAGTAAAGCTAGCAGGACAGAGAAGCAAATCAGATGATTCTGATATATAATATTACAACAGCCATTGTGTCCAGTAAGGATATCTTGAAAATTACAGCTGGACCAGAAAGGAAGCGGGATAAGAACATAGATAAGAATTCTGAAAAAATCAACATGCTTGCAGATGAAGGAACTGAATTTTTAAAAAGCTGTCAAGAAAAAAATAAATGTTGCATGCTCTCTCTCTCAATATGGATATACATTATAGATACGCAAGAAGTTGAAAAGCTAAAACTAATAAACTAGAGTGTCTTATACTTGAAGATCTTGATGTAACAAGCATTGCAGAGACCTGGTTGGATAATAAAAAACAACAGAGAATTGAAGCATTACTTTAAAATTATACTTTCAGACTTCTAGCTGTGTGCATGCACACAAACAGATTAAACTTGTCTCCTTGTGTGCCTTAGAGAAACAGTATAATGACAGTTGACCAACCATTTCATGAAGGGTTACTTTCTAGAATAAACAAGCAACAAAAATTATTTTTTCTTGAGGAATTTAAAAGACAAATTTAGTTAACTTAATCCAGAATTGCAGCACTTCACTATTTGCGGAAGATACCTAAATTCAGTAGGCATTTCCTTGTTTAACCTGAAAATTTTCTGAAGTGCTGTTGTCTTTCTGTGTTTCTCAGAGCTGTACTGGTCTGAGCAAAGAGGTGTCTACTACATGATGAAATAGCGGGGGGGTGGGGGGAAAGTCCAGATACAGCAGTAGAGTATCTCTGTCTCCAGAGCAGCCCAGCATTCAAGGTTTAAACACTCCTACTAAACAGTGACTGGATCAGACTTCTCAGAAAATGCTATTGCAGCACATTCAATTCCTTTTGTGCAGAAAGAAATTGAATAGTAGTTGGATAAAACACAGAATACCCTGGGGCTGTAGGGTCTCCAACTGAGAATTCTCCCATACTAAACAAAGAATCGCCATCCTAGCTTGTTCTTATCTACCAGTGATTTTTTTTATTTCTTTATTTACAACTTCTGGAAGAGGAATGCAAAGTGTTTCTGTCTGTGAGAGTGTGTAGCACATTCAGGGCATTCTTTTGAAGACAGGTTTGAAACCCCTTCCAGCTGTGGAAGCCCTTGAATCATTGAAACCACTTTTTGCCCTGTGCCACGAAATTATACCTCCTCGTGCTTTTTGAGGATGTCAGTGAATAAGGATCAGGTTTTTTGAAAGGACTGTTTAGGTATACATTTTCAAAAGAAGACTCTCGGCTATGGAGTTGGAAAGCTAAACGGTAGGTATAAAAGTTTATTGAAGAAAAGCTTACTAAAATAGCCTTGACGCAGCCAGTAGAGAGACATGTGAATTTTCGAAGCATGAAGAAGAAAAAATTGAGTTAGAAGAGTTGATATCAAATTAATTGGTATACATTTCCCAGCAGTATGAAGCAGTTAAATGCTTTCTGTACTTTGAGCATTGTAACAGGATTCCTAGTGGTTTTTGGTAACTTAAAAGGCACACTTGGTGACTGCGGTGTGGCAGAGGAGTTATGTATTGATCTGATAATCTAAAATGCATTCAGTTACCGGGCTGTGATAGTAAAAAGCCAAGATTTTTCATAAAGCTCTAAAACTTGTGAATTTTTAAATAGAACCATGTCTGTTACGGAGATCTAGCATATAGATAATTTTGCACCCATAAAGGTAACTTGGAGAATTATGGAAATATAAACTGCTTGTATTCCTTAATGGGTTCTAAATTAACAAAGAAAAAGATCTTGGGTAATGGTGTGATTAGCAGGATGGACGCTTTCATTCAGTGAGTAGCTGTGGGCAAAAAAGATAGCAATGTGATAGGAAGCATAATCACTGGAGTGGAGTGAGCAAGTGTGTGTGTGCATAATAAAGGTGTATTTTTTTAATGTTGTTTACCTAGAATGGCTGCTGTAATTATGACGACTCCATAACGCATAGTAAAACAAATAATGATAAGCCTGGAGAACCTCTGCTTCCTAACACCCTTCTCCTTCTCCCCTCTTCCCCTGCCCCTTAAAGGAAGACTTGTAAATGATGTGATAATTTACCTTAGAAAAGAAGTGAGGAGAAATGGATGCAAAGTTTATAAAATGTAAATGGTAAAAGGGAAAGTATGTTAGAAGATTAAGTCCTTGTCTCATACAGGAGTGTGTTACACCATGAAATTAAAAAATCAGGAATCAATTACAAATGCTTGATTTTTCTGTAGAGTATTTTATTAGTGTGTTATTACTTGTCATAGTAAGTTGTTAAGCCCAAATTGTGAAGGCAGTTTTTAAAAACGTAAATTCTGTGCATACCAAACCTCAGAACTGAGATTTTGGATGATTAAAAAAAAAGATGGAAATAACAAGTGTCTTGTAGAGATCAGGAAGGGAATAATTTTGGGGAAATTATTCCACAAATGCCTACAGTCAGGTTCTTGTTATCCTACAGTGTGGTTTCCTCTGACTCGAACGGAATAGTGGACTCAATAGACAACTGGTATTTTGCGTTTTGGTAGTCCTATATCATTATAATGGTTAACATATTACTTTTTAGGCACTTAATATTTCTATTTCTACTTTTGGTTTCTCAATTAGTAATTATGACTAGCTCTGTTTTGCTCTACAGTATATACACTTTTTTGAATATTCTTTTTTTCCTCCCCTTCTAAGGATTATGTACTGAAGGCCTGTACCGTGTTAGTGGGAATAAAACAGATCAAGACAACATTCAGAAACAGTTTGATCAAGGTAATGACAGATTTTATTATTTAAAGCCAAAACAGAACTTTAATTCTCCACAGATTTATCATAGTGCAATATAAAAGGGTTGCACTTTCAAGCTGACTTCATAGCACTGAGTACTTAATGCTCTGGTAGGTTAGAATTGTAGAATCATAGAATGGTTTGGGTTGGAAGGGACCTTCAAAGGTCATCTAGTCCAACCCCCCTGCCAGGGGCAGGGACATCTTCAACTAGATCAGGTTGCTCAGAGCCCCGTCCAACCTCACCTTGAATGTTTCCAGGGATGGGGCATCCACCACCTCTCGGGGCAACCTGTGCCAGGGTTTCACCACCCTCAGCATAAAAAATTTCTTCCTTCTATCTAGTCTAAATCTACCCCCCTTTAGTTTAAAGCCATTCCCCCCTGTCCTGTCGCAACAGGCCCTGCTAAAAAGTTTGCCGCCATCTTTTTTATAAGCCCCCTTTAAGTACTGATAGGCTGCAAGAAGGTCTCCCCGAAGCCTTCTCTTCTCTAGGCTGAACACCCCCAACTCTCTCAGCCTTTCTTCATAGGAGAGGTGTTCCATCCCCC
>NW_008824356.1:1159486-1163635 GCF_000699105.1 Pygoscelis adeliae
TCACTGCAGCCCAGGCTGCCCTTGAGCTTCACATTCCCCACCAGCCCCTCCTTGTTGGTGAGAACAAGGTCCAGCATAGCACTTCTCCTCGTTGGCTCCTCTGCCACTTGGAGAAGGAAGTTATCATCGATGCATCCCAGGAACCTCCCCGATTGCTTATGCCCCGCCATGTTGCCCTCCAACAGATGTCAGGGTGGTTGAAGTCCCCCATGAGGACCAGGGTTTGTGAGCTTGAGGCTGCTTCTGTCTGTCTATAGAGGGCCTCATCTGCTTGGTCTTCCAGGTCAGGTGGCCTGTAGCAGACCCCCACCATAATGTCACCTGTCTCTGCCTTCCCTTTAAACCTGACCCACAAGCTCTCGGTCAGCTCCTCATCCATCCCCAGGCAGAGCTCCATGCACTCCAGCTGGTCATTGACATAGAGGGTGACGCCCCCTCCTCGTCTCCCCTGCCTGTCCTTCCTAAAGAGCCTGTATCCCTCCATCCCAACACTCCAGTCATAGGAGCCATCCCACCACATCTCCGTGATGCCAATAAGGTCATAGCCCTGCAGGCGTGCACACATCTCTAACTCCTCTTGTTTATTCCCCATGCTACGTGCGTTTGCACAGAGGCATTTAAGTTGGGCCCCCAATGAAGGTGTCTTACTGGCTGGAGTTCCTTTGTGCTGCTCTTCAGGTGCTCTCTTGCTGACCTGTGTTCCTTCTCCAGGCTCTGGGCATCTGTTGCTGGCCCTGGCATCAAACTGGTAGGAGTGGGATGGATTGAGGTTCCCCTCGCCCCGCATCTCCAATACAATATACAACTATACCAGGTTGTACTGGTATAGTCCAGGTTATTACCAATGAAACTGTGTATAAACCAAAGATGGGATAGAGTCTTGTTACAGCTGATTCTAAGTGCTGTTAAAATAATTTCTAGGCGGTATTCTGGTGTTGAAAAGAGTTTAAATGCAGTCCTAGCTGCTCCTTGTGTTAATAGTTCATCAATCCTAGGCATTAAGGCATTCATTTCCCCCCTCCTTATCCCCTCAAAATGTAGTCCTTCTTGATACTTATTTTATTGAAAGCTCTCTTGAGTAATATGGATTAATAATTAAATCTTCATAATAAATTTCTAAGACAACCTTTTTCATGCTAGATTATACTGGAATATCATTGGTAGATTATGCTGTTCACTTTGATGTGTTAAAAGAGAGGGTCAGCATTTTTTTTTTCCTTGTTTTCTCATTTAATTTATGATCTCAGTTGATATTTCAAAATGAAAACACTTCTTAAAAGTTCTTGGATATTAATCATGAAGCTGAGCCTGTGAAAAATAGTAAAATTCCTCCTAGATGATAAGAAAAATAAATGTACTAGGTTTTTTTATGCCTCACTATGCTGTTTCACATAATCTTTGTGTAATACTAGGTTTGTCTGTGTGTGGTCACTGGTGTCTTTTGTTGTCCTTTTTTAAAAGGCTTCATGTGGTCACCGGAACAAAATCACATGAATTCTGCAGATTGATGTACCAGTTTTTAAAAAAAAATTGGGAAATAGAATTTAAAACTTATTGTTGGGCAAAATCGATTAATCAGAAGCCGGTCAATGGCAAATAGAAAAGCATTTAAGTCTGCATGGAGAACTAGACAACTTCTATTTTTCTGGTCTTCTACTGTTTCCTTATACTGTCACATTTTCTTACATTTGATTTCATGTGGGTCAAAGTGGTGGCAGCTTGTCCATAGGTTCACCTTTTAGTGCATTTTTTAACAAATGTTTGGCAACACTTTCATTTTCAGTGTTTTGAATAAATTCTTGTTTTCATAAAATCCTATGAGGAATGGTAGCTGTAGGTTTTACTTACAATGCTGTTTAATTTTGTTTTACAGATCATAATATCAGTCTAGAGTCTATGGGAGTAACAGTAAATGCAGTGGCTGGGGCTCTTAAAGCTTTTTTTGCAGATCTGCCAGATCCATTAATTCCTTACTCTTTGCATCAAGAGTTGTTAGAAACATCAAGTAAGTAATATCAATCTTGTCTTGATCTAATTATGTTATATTGATTGCTCTTATTGCAATTTTTACTTCATTGTAAGTTGAAAGGAGTAGCTGCACTGAAGTATTTTTAAAATTGCTTAGACATGTACTTTTATTTAATATACTTTAAAATTAACAGAACTATATGATGAAATAAATGTAATATGTTATTTTTGCTAAATAAGTTGTGGCTTATTATTTCCCCTTTTCCTAGAAAATTTAATTGGAGAAATAGATTTTTTTTTCCATTCTGTATTAGTGCTGCATATGATGAAAGCTCTTGGAACTGTATTGCAGTTGTTAACAGGGGAAAACCCCCTTGAATTCATGAAGTCTTACATTCAAAGTAGGCTTTAGAAATCAGATGCATCTATGGAATATTATGGTAATTCTCTTTTAGATGTTTTTCAAATTCTTTTTGAAATCTTTATAAGATGAAATGCTTAGTTTTGTTTGTGTTACAAACATTTTTCAGACACTTTCAAGTGAAACGACTAAATTGTTCCCTTTTTTTAAAGACTCTCTCTTGTATTGGCAGCAAACTTTCATAAAAAGACTGCTACGTATTTTTGCAGGATACAACTGTGACGTACAGTATTCTTAATGCTTTTTTGTTCAAAACATGAAAACACTAGTGTAAACCTAAGGCTTGGGCCTGGACTTGTCCATTAGAAATTTCATATTTCTGGATGATATCTGTAGATACTTATTTGTGTTATTTCTGCTGTTCTTTTCAGGAAAAGTGCTTGTTTAATGTAATTAAATAGGTTTTATTTTTTCTTAAAAGTGTATCACTTAACTTTCAGTCAAAACATGCAATAGCTTACAATATAAGTGGACTTACTGTTTTAAAATGCCATTAATACTGCTTTAAATTTCTATTTGGGATATATTGGAGCATATTTAACATTACTTCTGCGGTACCAGGGTACATCAAATTTCTTTTTAGCAGTGCAGTCAAGTAATAGAGGTGAGCTTGTATTCCTTTTTATGATATGAATCATGATGGAATAGAAGTATATTCTGCAGAATGTATGGTTCTACAATACTTTAGTGGTATTTTCCACAAGTGTTTTAGCAGCAGCATTCGTTGTTTTTAAAAAAAAAAAAGTGTTATTTTATTCCATAGTCCTTTCTTACATGTTGCTTATTTCCTCTTTGAAGCATAAATAATGTCCCTTGGGCCTGTGAAAATCCCTGTTCTCCTTTAAAGAGTATATTTAAAATAGCTGCACCAGGCTCATTCATAATTTTTTTTAATTATTTGAATAACTGATAAGCTTAAGATATTCTAAGTTCATGTGAATGTCTTCCTTCCCCCGAATCTTTATGAAACTTCATTCCGAATAAATCTTACAGGTATATCTAAGTCATAACATATTGCAAGCAAAGGAGAATCTAACAAGAAATGACCCTGTCACATTGTTAGTTATCATTCTACAAGCCAACAATGAGCTAATCGTGTGATTCTTTGCTGTTAAACACAGATAAGTAATTCTGCTTAAATACAGAAAAATATTTTTGTGTTTTTTTAATAAAAAAGTTATTCTATGCAATAGTATATGCAGATAGGAATTTTATGAAATATTTTCTTAATTGATATTTCTCTGTGGGTATCTTATCTGTACCGTTATACTAGGAAAAAGACTTAGCAACACTTTATTTAGTACGTCCTTCTAGATGTATCACAAAACGTCGCTTATTTCTATAGAAATCCTGGATAAAACAGAACGACTACACGAGTTAAAAGAAATTGTGAAGAAATTCCACCCAGTGAACTATGATGTCTTCAAATATGTAATAACGCATCTAAACAGGTTTAGTATTTTTCTACTAATTTTTTGTTTGTTGTAACAATTGCAAAGAAGATTGTGTTAGTACCAATGAATTGACTGCTAGAATTGAAAATTTCATGCTGCATTGCTCATCTGTTAGTATAAATGTGGAAAATGAAACTGGGAGTTAGAGGTTGATTAGAAAAGGCTTGTATATTCTGTTCTCAGATTTTATTAACGTATAAATATCTGGCATCATCGCTACTATAAAGTTATAAGAATGATTGGTATACATAACAGAAAAGCTTGAAAGAATAACTATGCACCACAGTTACATATCTCTTTTTTCCT
>NW_008824356.1:1163651-1173181 GCF_000699105.1 Pygoscelis adeliae
AAGTAGCTATTAAAATTAGTCTAATATAGGTCTTAAGGGACCTGAAAGTCATTTGGCCTAAACACACCCCCTCCCCTCACCCCTTAAAGCAGGGCTAGCTTCAATCAGAATCTAAAATGTAGCACCCAGAACCCTTGCTGAATAAGTAAAATGTAGAACAAAGCTATAAGTAACAGTAAATTGGTTACACTTGCTTCCTAAATCTTGCCTCTTGCATGGAAATTTAATGGTTTTCTCTTTAAAAATTATTTCTCTATTTACTAAAATAATCTGATGATAGTAGATGTATACTGCCTCACAATCTGACCTTTTATGTGCACAAGTGTACAATATTCAGTCATAAAAAAACAAGAAGAAAAAGACCAGCTTACTTATGTTTCTTTTTCAGCTAAAATGGGATTATTCTGTGAAATCCACTGAATCAGATTAACTACATTATTTAATAGAACAAACATTGCTGAAGCTAAAATAACTTTTTTTAACAAAAAAATTTGTTATCCAGTAATCTGTCACTTAAAGATTAGCTTGTGATTTTTTTTTTCTGCGTTTTTAGACAGAATCACAGAATTGTTGAGGTTGTAAGGGACCTTTGGAGATTGTTTAGTCCAACCCCATTGCTTCGGCAGAGTCAACTAGAACAGATTGCCCAGGACTCTGTCCAATTAGGTTTTCAGTATCTCCAAGGAGGGAGACTCCACAGTCACTCTGGGCAACCTGTGCTAGTGCTTAGTCACTCTCACAGTAAAAAAAGTTTTCTTATGCTCAGACAGAATTTCCTGTGTGTGTTTGTGCCTGTTGCTTTTTGTCCTGTCACTGGACACCACTCAGTCTCAATCCACCTTCTTTACACCCTCCTATCGGATATTTACAACCAGTGATAAGACTTCCCCTGAGCTTTTTCCAGGCTAAGCAGTCCCAACTTTCTCAGCCTTTCCTCATTTGAGAGATCCTTGGTCTCTTAATAATCTTTGTGTCCCTTCACTGTGCTTGCTCCAGTATGTCCATGTGTCTGTTGTGCTAGAGAGCCCAGAGCTGGGCCCCGTACTCCAGACATGGCCTTTGCAGTGCTGAGTAGAGGGGAAAGATCACCTCCCAAAACTTGCTGACAGCACTCCTAATGCAACCTAGGATGCCGTTGGCCTCCTTTGCCACAGGGGCATGTTGCTGGCTCATGTTCAATTTGTTGTCCACGAGGACTTTCAGGTCCTTCTCTGCAGTGGTGCTTTCCAGCCAGACAATTTTGTACATACACACCAATAAGCTTTTCATGACATTTAAGTTGTTAAATTGTTCCAGACTAGTGGATGTGTGTGTGTTTTTGCAGGTATTTGTAACGATCTAACTGGGCATGTAATATGGGAGCAGAAATGAGACCTTCTAACTTCCCTATTCAGTCAACAGAGAGAATGTAGGTGCTCTCTATTACAGTTTGAAAGGAGTTCTCTCTTTTCACTGAATGTATGAGAAACTTCAGAATTTAGGCACCTACTTTTACACTTCTCTCCATCACAAATATGGCTTGCTAAAGCTTTATAAAGTTACCCATTTTCCTTTGCAGGTAAATGGATCCATTTTTCCGTTGCAGTCTTGCCAAATACAAATTCAGCCCTAAAATACATAAAATTGTATCAATGGATATAATTATTCCATACATTTACATATTACAAATTGCAAGATGTGCTTGCATGTATCTGAAGTAAAACAAAACATCTCAGACTTGACACAGTTATTAGTTACCTGAAATTTTTCAATAGTTCTTAATGGACCTGATAGAAGTTTTCATGTCACTTGAATTTAGTGGAAGAGTGGCAATCTCTGAATTGTCAGAAGTCTTCAGCTGGTGACTGTACAGTGTCAAGTACCTGGACTGCTGCAAATAAAAGAGCTAAATATAATTTTAAAAAATCCTGAATAGGTTTTAATGCATGCATATCAACAGACAAATGAAATACATTAATCACAGAACTTATTGGAGAATGTAAGTGATGTACACTGGCCTTTGCTTTCCAGTCCACTGTCTTTCTTTTAATGATGACTGATTTACATTGCGGGTTGCTAGTAGCAAAATAAACTTTTTTTAAGTAAGAAAGGCTGTCATTTTTTGTCTCATTTGCAGTGTCAGGTAGTTGCGTTCCATTCAATAAGAAAACTGCTTGAGCGTAAGCAATTGCCTATATAGAGAGGTAGACATAGGTGGGTACAGGATCTTAAAAGGAACTTGTAGGTAAATTCTTTACAGTCTACATTTATTTTTAAGAGATTAATTTGTGGTAAATCACTGCTGGTGTATAATTAAAATGGACATGTTCGTCAAATGAATTGTTCGTTAAATGAGGTAAAACACTCTTCTACATGATGGAAGAGTTCTCTCCTCACAAACTGATGTTTTAAATGCTTAGTTTCTATATCATATGTCATTAGAGTAAGAAATGCGGTATTGTATTGTTAATAGTGGTTAGTGATTGATATTATTTTGGTGTGTCCACAAGCATAGGACTTGGTTATTGAAACAAAAAATACAAGTATTATCCAGATGAGTTTGCTATTGAAATATGAGAGACCAATAACCATGAGAGTATAATAAATGGCAACAGCGAGATGAATTTTTCTTTAGTGTGATAAGCACCTTTCAGAGCATACTAGCTATCGAATTGTGGTTGATTAACTGTAAGCAGAAGTGAGTTTTAAAGATGGAGTTGAAACAGGACAGTGTCAGATTGACATTGGCTTTTTTGATACTGGTTGTGTTTTATGTTTGTTCTTGATAATGACTCTCTACACATAAGGGCTAATATGGCATAATACGCTTCTGAAGTCTGGGGAAAACATAGGTGTACAGCTTTTAAAGTCTGATCATAGAGCAGATTTACAGCCTGAAGTTCCTGAGGGGTTTGCAGTGGAGGAAGGTGGCGGGATCAAGAGAAACAGACTCTTCATTTTTCATTTTGAACGAACATAAAAGAAAGTGAATAGACATTTGCTAAGCACTTACAAGAGGTTTCTGAAGTAGTTTGGGAAGGTTTGGTAGGAGATGGCCTACAGATTGGTAGGTTTTTGTTTACCCTTAGAAAGGACAGAGGTAAAGTTTAAACACAGAGAATAAAGTTGATTGTTTGTTATGTTTAATCTTCTTGTGAGCTGCAACCAGAAGAGAGGTGCAATGCTCTTCCCCTTTTTTCAGTTCTAGCTGTAGTTTCCCCCTGCTTCATTTGTTGGATCTAATGATTATTCAGCTGCAGCACGTTCTAAAGGAAAACAGAAATAGGGGAAATCTAATTTTCTGCAGAATACACTAGCTGATCTCAGAGATCCTGTGGCCACCCTGTGGTCTGATGCCAGAAAGTTGGTGGAGAGGGAGAAGAGGGGAAGAATGAAATTTCACCTGTTGTCCACAGCAGCAGCAGTCTACAACTAGATCAGATTAGATTTAAGAAACAATATGAGAGAGACAGCAAGCAGTGAACTCATGACAAAGGGGAAAAAAAGGTGCATGAGGAGACCAAACACATACTCAAATCCTAGAGGTGCTTAAGGATGTCAGAGGGTATATGTTTTAGCCTATGCAACTGAAGAAGCCCCTTGAAAAATGTTAAATTCAGAGCAAAAATGACAGGAAAAAAAGTCTGCAAAATAGGTGATCTGGCTTTTATTTCCGTTTTATTACATAGCAGGTGGTATTTTTTCCCCAGTTTTATTACTTGCCTTGTTGTAGTTTGTTCTCTGATGAAACACCATTATAGAGTTTGAAATCCCTTTTGCTGTTTTTGTACTCATTTTAGGGAAAAGGTACAGGCAGTTCCAATTCAAAACTCTGACAGATTCATTGTCCCATCATAATGTCTTACATTTAGATTTTATTTAATTCATGGTGACACTCTCACTCATTCTATCTCTAGTGTATCGTTTAGGAGGAATTTAGACATAGAAGAATTCAGTATAGGAAGAAAACTCTTTATAAAAATGCTAAGCAAAATGTAAGCCTACATTTATATTTTGGGGTTTTTTTTTAATCCTTAAATGAAGTTAAAATGTAATTCTTTTAGGAAAGAGAATATGAATATTACTGTCACTCAGAAATAGTGTCCAAATATCCTTTGGACCAAACTTATTCAAAACAGATTGAGAGGCAATATTTGTGTACCCTCACACTATTTGGAATAAGTAATGCACATGCTAAAATGGAAGTTTACCCTTTATAGTTACCACTATACATGCATTGTAAATGAGTGAAAATATTTTCTTATAGCGTTAATTCTAGTGTTTACTATGGTTTTCACAGCTTTTCAATCTATGGACTACAGCCAGCTGTCAGAAATTCTTGCAGTCTGCTCTTGTTAATCATCAAAACTGTAACTGACAAGTTGCTGAAGTTTTGTTTTTCTGTATTTCTGCAGGACAACTGTAGCTCAGTTACATTTGTGCTGTCTACTGTAATATAGGAATTGCATGTTCCCAGCTGAATATCTTAGGTGTTTGTCAGATTTATTAACACACAATTTTTCATGTCTCTCTCACTAATTACTTCTAGATAAAATTGTGATGTTACTTTAGAATGCAGAGTATTTTTGGAAAACAAAATGTCCTGGCTCTTTCTAACCTATTACTATGAAAAGCAGTGCATTTTTCTGAGGAGATATTTAATTGTAGATGATAAATTTGGTAACAGGATTGTTCGTTGTTTTTATGGGAGTTTGTGGTTTTTTTTTTCTTGTAATAGTATTGTAATAATGAATTTAGATCATAAGTGAAGAACCTGTTTCAGCCCCTGCTTAAAAGCAGGAAACTTCTAGGAAGAGAAACCCAGTTGGAAACCTTTGCGTTATACATTGAAAAAGAAAACAAAATTAATGTGTGTTGATATTAGTGAAATTTCCACTGATGATGTTCTTTATGGCTTGGCCAAATTCTGTTTCTGGCCAGTATGAAAAAACCTGCAAATGTGCTTTAATCAACACTTGATTTTTTTTGTTGTTGTTGTTTTGTGTTTATTTTTAACGTGATGTAATGTGATGCCTTTTTCTTTGAGTGCCGTAGATGTTAGTTAATATCCTGCAGTAAGAAGCCATTTCTGTCATTTTTCTTCTAGAAGTTTTAATGGACAAAATTTTAATTTTACAAAATCCTGTAGCTGGTTGAGAAATTTAAAGTTTATTATTGTCACTTCAAAATGTTGGTGGAATGTTGAATTTCTTTCTCGATTGAAAGCTTAATCAGATTTATACTTGTTAGCTATCCAAATCTAGAAAAGTTATGGCTTCTGAATTTTCTTCTGCATAGTTGCTTAAAGAAAACAAGAACAATTGTTTTAATGGATAGCTGGAGGAAAGTAACAAAAATCTTGAGATTGTTTAATAATAATGCTTACAGTTAGAGAGCTATGAAAATGTTTTTAGTTGATTGCATACCGGTTTTAATTCATTCTGTGCATGTTGTTCTCATTTCAGGGTTAGTCAGCAATATAAAACCAACTTTATGACTGCAGATAACTTATCGATTTGTTTCTGGCCTACTTTGATGAGACCTGATTTTGAAAACAGAGAGTTTCTTTCTACCACCAAAATCCACCAGTCAGTTATAGAGACCTTCATTCAGCAGTGTCAATTTTTCTTTTACAACGGAGAGATCGTAGAAGCACCTAACCCAGTGGCATGTCAGCCACCGCCTTCCAACGCAGTGCAGATGGTGGAACCAATGGTACCTCTTCAGTTACCACCACCGCTGCAGCCTCAGCTGATACAGTCACAATTACCAGCAGACCCTCTTGGTATTATATAAATAGAAGATGATTGCAGGCAGCCTGGCACTGGACAGTATAGTCAAGCTATAGACATGCATGTTTCAGGATACAGTAATGTACTTCATATTTATGAAAAATAATTCCCATCCAGCTGATTGGACATCTTTTTGTTATATCCCGTACTGTGTTCCTCATTTGTACACACTGCAGATAAAAACTATGTGATAAGCATGACTGGAGAGGTTTAATTTTTAAAAGCAAAAATAGCTATAAAGTACAAAGCTGCTGCTGCATGATACCTTATTGCAATCACTATATCATTCCTGTGACGGTTTGTCACAATATATTGTGAATAAAATTTTTCTATAGAAATTTAATGATTTAAAAAATTACATTTATGAAACATTCAATGCTTACAGCCTGCTTTATGGCTGTTTTTGTTATTTAACATGCTATTTTTGGCAATTTTATTCACATTCAAGCATTCTGTGTAAACAACTAAAGCCCAGCTATAGTTTATTTTGTAATCTCCTGGCTACTTATGTGACGGTATGCTTAGGATGGTTTATGGAAGAATGCAAAATGCACTGTTGAGAATTTTACAATCCCTCACCATCCATCTTTACCTGTAAGTAAACTTGTGGACAGTTTGTTAAGGGTGGGTGAACTTGCTTATTATTTCTTACAGCACAATACCAAGGACATGCTTGTTGTAAAAGTCAGTTTCAAATATTGTACAAAAATTTTGATGTTGCCTACTTATTTCTTTATGTTCCATTACTGAACTAAACATTTTGTAAAACTGTTAATTCTGTAAACAGCTGCATGTTTAAAAGATCATTGATGGTCTTGTAAACTTAATCTAATATATTTTAGATATTTTAATTTTTCCCTCTTGGGAATACATGTAGTGTTTAGAAAATAGTTCACGACATTTTTCATATAAGGTTATATAACTTTTCATACATAAACATGAATTTTGTTGTAGTAAAATTCTCTAAACCAAACAATGTTTTAATCTAGGACTTCAATTAATCTATTCTTTAAATCTATTTTTATGTGACCCTTTAAAGATATACAAAAATGCATTGCTAATACATAGCAATAAATACTTTGGGTACTGACAATTAACCTCTTTGGAGTGTGTATATATAAAATCACATAAACTTGTATTCATATTTTTTTTCCTGTGGTATGTTGTACTAAAAATTCAAATGACTGATTTTTTTTTTGGCACCATATTTTTAAATTATCTTTTTTTTTTTTCATTTATTTTCCTTTTACATTGGTACCAATTTTGCTGTAAAAGAATGCTGCTTAATTTAAACAAATCTTTTGGTTAAATATTTTGTTAGTGGTAAAAAATTTAGAAGGTTACAAATTGTAACAAAGGGGAGACCATAGATAAACACTACCTGTGAGACTTTTCATAGCAGCTTTTTTCTTTCATGCTCAAAATATACCTTTTTAGGTCTGCAAAGAAGAAAACAGGTTTGGCTCATTCAGCTGCTAGAATGTTTTGTGTAGTTTAAAAAAAAAAAGCTTTATGATGGTCACTGTTGTAATCTTCGCTTATAACAAGATTTAAGATCGTCTTGTATGTATTATAGTAAATAGATGATTTTGAGAATTAAGGCTTTTAAGAGTTTGATTTGCTCCATTTTCCCAAAATAAAAATTGCCTTTCCCACTTATGTCCTAGGTATTGTACTTCTAATTATGACTTGGATTATCATTCTAGATTACTATGATACCATAAACCTGGCTGCTGTTTGAAGTACATGTATATTATAAATTATCTTGATATTGTGTTATATTCTTGCAAGTAATTATCTTTTCTAAGAAAACATAAACAAAAAAGAAAAGTCAACCCTATTCCTATTGCAAAGCACACAGGAATTAATAGTACAATAAAGTCTGTCCTGTAAATTGTAGTATTCTTAACTTGTTCTACTTTACCTGTTGTCTATATAGCTTTTATTTATAGTTGTCAGTCTAATCTTGGCATGTTTAGCAAAGAAAATGAAACTTCAAGAGTTTTATAAACTATTTCTAGGTTGCTAAAGAATTTATTTTTCTACTGTATATGGTATAGACAAAGCATCACCTGTACAGGAAACAAGTCTATTTCTAATAGAAGTAAGCTTAAAAATAAATGCCAGTCATATCATATTTAAAAGTTCTATCTATAAAGTATCTCCAGTCTTTGTAATGTGAACTGCATTTTAAACTTTCTACAAATTCCAAGTTGTTTGCCATAATATTTAACTAATCTTTGAATACTAATTTTTAGAATACCTTACATTCCATTTCACGATGAACTTTCCTGTTGAACTTGTGATCAGAGTATTTGCAGTATCATTTGTTTCTTGTGTATGATGTTACGGCTAAATCACGTCATGATTTTTAAAAATCTTGACACATTTGGCCAAATATGAAAGTGTTATTACATTTACTGGATAAAACATAACAAGAGAAATAATAAGAAAGCATGGCATGTGGCGCTTGGTTGTCACATGGAAGACTCCCTGCATACTGTCTGCATTACAGAAGTGTCATATGCAGGAATGTGGATATGTGTGTATGCGTAATATATACACTTTGATATTTTTTGTGTTTGTGTGTTTATGTACACAAGCACAGGTGCACAGGCTTGCATGCACATACACCCACATAGTAAAGTTTTTAAAAGATACTAGGAAATTATACCATCGTTATTAAAGATTTATAATAGAGCTTTCTCTATTATTATTTTTATTAGTGCTATAAAATGAGGAAGCATGTCATTATATACGAATTCCTCATACGTCGGCTCATGTAGTCCCTTCTAGTTTTAATGAAAATCCAAACAATAATAACTATATTTTTTAATGTGAGCATTTTTACAGTAATATCTATCTTGATAAAGATACAAATGTATATTATTTTTGGTTGAGCATCTCAGTGACACTTTATGGAGTAGTTTGTCTTTTTTATGTGATATTGGTATAGACATACTGCAGTGTATTGTCTTTCAATGTTTTAGCGATTCTAAAATCCCAGACCTGAGTTACAAAAGTGCCATTTTAAGTAATGCTTAGCAGGTTATTTCAAAATTCCTTGCCCTCCGTGATCTTGTGGAATTTTAACATGTAGAGTGTAAATAGATCACAGATGTCAACTTAAGTGAAAAGAAACTTTTTTGTTGTTGTATGTTTTCTCCATTATTTGAATCCTGGTTGTGAGGAAATTATAGATCTGTTTATTTTTAGTTGCTGGAGTTTAGCTTCCAGTATTTATGAGAAATACAGAAAAACTATCAATTGGAGACTAAAAAAAAATTGGCCTTAGCTTATGTGCTTATTTCAGTTTATTTCAGTAATTGTGATGCTGTTTGTCAACTGAAAAAATTACACATATAAAAAAAAATTTAAAGTCAAAATTTTGTTCTTTGTTTATAATGTAATCTTTTGTTGCTGCATCAGCAGAATACTGCAGTGAATTAAATATCAGTGAAGCTTATTCTGTATAAAAGATACAACGAATAAAATACTAAGATGCTTACTGTGTATAATGTTCAGTTTAGTTGCCTGCTAAATTTTGAAAGGCAAAAGCACCCTACCGTTCACATGCACGGAGATGAAATTTAGCAGTAAATCTCGCTAAACTGAGTGCACCGAGTGTTTAAGGCTTTCTTGGGGGCGGAGGAGGGGGGGAGAGTGTCTCTTTTCTTGCATTTGATACGTCTTTTAAACTGCTGAATTTTGGAAGCGATTCTCACAATGGTGGTGAAGACTTCTGTAGGTAATGCACCC
>NW_008824356.1:1173227-1195822 GCF_000699105.1 Pygoscelis adeliae
CCCCCAGACGGACATGTGCATGCCCTAGGGAACAGACCTGGGAAGTGACAGAATGCACCGTGTCCTATTGAACTGTGCAGTGCTTGTGAAATTCTGTGGCTCATGTGACCTTTTACATTTTTCACCTGATCGGGCTGCTCAGCAAGAAAGGCTGTGATTATGGAAATCAGTTTTTCAGATTTCTACCATGCTAAAGGAACAGGTCTCTAAAAATTATTTTTCCTACGGAATTTGTAAACCTGAAGTAAGAACTGTGGGGTTTGTGGTCAGCTTTAAATTTTCAGACTTGTATGTTATTGGTCGTAATTCTGCTAACTATATAGGATAAATCCAACTTCGATAATAGTACTGCTTTTAGTTCTTGTGCATGCAAGGTCTATGCTTAGTCTGTTTCTTCAGAGCATCTCGAGTCATATGGCCGATGCAGAAATAACTGCAAAAACTTCCTGCCAGCCTTCAAATCTGAATGCTGTTCAGGTTTTATCATGTATCTTAACACTTTCAAATACTGGAGCATTTTAATCTCAAATAGGATGCGTCTTACCTCTAATTTGCTCAGTGTGCAAATCTCAGTTTTTTAGATTGCTGTATCAAAAAATGTCTCTGCTGAATCTGAAGCACAATGCAGCGTTCAGGCTCTACAGCAGACCACAAGTTTCTGATGAATAGCTGTCCTAGAGAACCAAAGTGTAACGTTAGTGTTCGTTTGTGTCAAATTCGATCCTTGAACTAATTCCTAGTTTCCATGGAATCAGAAGGGATGAATTTAATCTGTCATCATGGCTAGTGAAAGCGAGCACTTCTTCCCTTTTCTTATTGACAAATTCTTTCCCACGTGTGTTGATGGTGCACGTCATGGCTGTTGCCCATATGTTTCTCATCTTCCTTGTAAAATACAATGCATGTGTGTTTAGACCTGGTATTTTTGTTGCTGAATTGAGTGGTGGTGATGCCTAGCCAACATTCTGGTGCTTTTATATTACAGAATAGGCTTTAATGTACCTGATTACATTAATGATAATTTGTCCGTTACTGTTTTTTATTTGGTGTGATTTAGAAAATGTGGAGAATTTAAACAATTTCACTGAATGCCTACAGTGCAGTAACTGTGGTTTTCAGTCTTAGAGTGTGATAATAACGAAAGGCCGTAGTTGCTTCTACTTACAAGCCGTTTGAGTTAAGAGAAGATGGGGAGGGAAGCTTGTGGTGGTACTTCTAGCCATGACTGCATGTCAGTGCTTCAGGGGTGGATACGCTGACTTGAAAAGTACCTCTGGCTGCTGATGTGACTGACCAATTTATAGTGTAGCTGTAGCTTGTATTTTCCCCAGAATTACGGTACCACAATCTAGCTGTTCTTACAGATTTTTCTGCTTCACAACTGAAGAAGTGAAGGGAAGGCAAAGGAGCTGTTCTCATCTCTTCCTGCAGTTCTCTCGGCTTTACCACTGATGAGAATTGTCAGGGGCTCCTAAATTGCGCTTGCGGGCTTTTACTGAATTAAAAGTAGAAAATGTACAGAGTGGCAAGTTACGAGTTGAAGTTCTTTGGTTAACTGACACTCAGTGCGATGAATTGGTGAAGCGTCTGGAAAAAAAACAAGTTGCGCTATTAAATTACAGGCAGTGTGGTCTCCCCTTGAAGGTTCCACCCTCGGTACTTGGCAGCGCGACCCGAGTTTCTGCAGTGACTGCCCTTACTTGGTCATATTGACCCCGTGCAAGTTGGGAATGAAGAAGAGATCAAGAAACCTACCTCAAAAAAATCATCTACTTTGAACAGCTGCCTCCTAAGACACTTAGATGAAATTATTAAACATAGAATGTAGCAAAAAAAAAATACGGAGAATGAAATGTCCGTGGTTCATTATTGAAATATGTATGTGTGTATATATACATATGCTTTTTTAACTTAGTAAAGAAGTAGATGTTGATATAGTGGTTCTAACATAGTAAGGGGTGGCCAGCCTGCTGCAGATAAATAGTGCTTACAATTCAGATGTTAAGTTTTGAAAGCTGAATGTATCTAATTTTGCTATCCTGTCTGTGCGCTGTCTAGCTCTAACATTGGTTTAATTTTGTTATCGTATGTGGTCACACAAATAAGCCTGATTTTTATGTCCCTTATTTAACTATATTAGAGTTGAAAAGTTTCTTTATCTCTTTCTTCACAGATGACTGCTTTCTTTATCCTTTCTTCTCTTAGTATTTCTTTTTGACTTCATTAGTCTTAAAGTCACAACTTACAGTTTATACCATGATCATACTACTTGTCTCCTGTAAAACATACTGGGTCTCACATAACGTTTGTAAGTGTCTGTCAATACTCTCTTGTCCCCTTTTGTCTGCACTTGTCTGTGTGCACTCGTTTGCTATTTTGGGAATGCAGGACCTGGGGCAATGTGGCACTTGCCCACGTCTGGAGATTCTGATCGCTAGGAGGTAGATGTCGGGGTGATCCTTTTCCGTATCCTAACCTGCTTTTAATGAAAGAGTGCTGGAAAGAGCAGCTAGGAGACCGTTTGAAAACAGTGAAGGATAAATACTATGAGTTCTCAGTATATCAGTGAGGTGAAGATGCTCACCTCAACTGGACTTCATTTCTGTGCCAGAGGTTTGTGTGTGGGGAGCTTTCAAGCCTTCCACTGACAGTGTAAAGGGAGGAGGAGATGGGAAAGCTCTTCCCTATACTCTTCTCTCTAACCTCAAGGGCCGGGTGTTGCTCTTGCAGAGTTTGGGACACCAAGTCCTCTATGTCTGATGTGGAGTTTTGGCCCCACAGAAAGAGGGTCATGGATTAGCATGTGGCCTTCAACCAAAATTGGTACAGCTAAACAGGGGGGACATACATACCAACCTTGATTTGTTCTCAGCATCCCTGTTCCTGAAGCGTGCTGCCCTGAGAGTCGTCTGTTGTTTTTTAATATAGAATAGTTTTGAGTGGTATTACCACCACGATCCGCAGCTCTAAGTCATCTTCACATCTCCTCATAGCTGGCCAGATTTATTTACCAGGATACAAAGCGTCTCTGACCTGAAATACTTCTGGGGAAGTAGAAGTCAAGCTCTGTTCTCCTTGGGCTTGTTACATGGTGCTATCAAGTATTACTTTGTTTTCTCTCTTCTTTTCAAAGAAGGTCGTTTCTAAGAAAAATGAGAGGGCTGAACTGTTAACCTGTCAGAGGTGTGTTTTTGTAGCATGATAGTGACACCGTGAAGTAAATGCCCAGCTCATTCAGTGAAGGCATGGAAGTAGTGTCTGAAGATGTGAATCCTGCTGGAATCATTTGGAAGACTGTCTGTGGCAGAGTAAGTGAATTGTGGAACAAATTTATCCTCTCAATCATGGCTACAGTTCCTCTTTGAAGAAAACACACTACTTTTTTTTTTTTTTTTTCTGCAGAAGGGAGGTGAGCTGGTGTGCATGTAATGCTATTGTCAAAGCTGAGCTCTGACCCAATGGGGAAATGAGCAAACAATTTGACACCAGAAACGCCCTAAAAGACTCGCCAGACATCTATGTCCATTCCTAGTATTCAAAGTATCGGGAGGAACCGGATGCTTCTGTTTTTCTCCAAGACCGTGTGCTTCTCATGAGCTGAGGGCAGGGTCTCATAGCTCCCTTTGGATTTTGACCACTGCCCCACATCCAGTATTCTACTTAAAACATTGGCTGTAATAAATGTGTGTTTAAGCTACTGATCTCTAAATGGGTTGAGTCTGATTTCCTGAAATGTTACCGTCCCCCCCTCTTTTTTTTCTGGGGTTTTTTTTGTGTTGGTTTTTTTTTTTCCTCTCCCCCTTTACCCCCCTGGTAACAGCAGAGCTGCTCTGCTAGAGTTCCCTCAAGATGAAGAAGGGATTCTGCTGCAGGGCATTCTCATTTGCAAGTACTTGGCTTTAGGTCTCACCTCTCCTCCTTTGCACTACAAGAATGTATGTTTGTTAACTTCTGGGCTTGCTACAAAACCTTATTTATCTTTGTGCATTAATTTATGGGACAGGTGCCCAGAGCCCTAGGATGGCAAAATTTCTTCAGAAATGTAAAGAAACAAGTAGCTTACAACTTCTATGAGTCTCCTTCCTTCTGATGTACTAGTTAATGAAGCCTACAGCTATTCTTGCACCGAACAGTAGTAAAAAGTATGTTCTGAACTCATTTAGATGATAAATGTCTCCATATTCTGAATTGTCTTGCAAAAAAAAAAGTAAGCAATTGCCTTCTTGCAGGTAAGTGTTGCACGTGCGGCTGAAGTGAAGGGCTACTAGAGAGCGTACTAAATATGAGCAAATGGGATGTGCACTAGTTTAGCTCATCAGTACGAAGCTAAGAAAGAGTGGGAATTTTAGGAGCTTAGAAATTCTAAACTGAATCGAAGGAAATATTTATGGTGGGTATTTTTTCCCTTCCAGTGTTTTCAGTGGCTTCTGTCTGCATTTTTATAATATGAGGACATGTTCGAACACGCTCCGTTCCCAGTGCTGCAATGCTCTTAACAGCCATCCAGTCGCGTGCTTGATGAGGAGACTGTTGTGGAGGTGCTGAAGACAGTTTGCACCAGCCTTTTCCATTTCAACGTAAGAACCAAGAGCTTTAAAAGAAACGCCTGCTTACAGGAAGTCTTTTCTGGTTTCATGTAGGATAAGAGAGTTTCCCACCCTGACAAATTTCTCAGGAATATACATGGTTGCCCAAAACCACAATCTCGACAGTTTCTGTGGGGTTTTTGGGTTGGTTGGGGATTTTTTTTTTTTTTTTTTTTTTATAAAAAGGAGGGCAAAAAAAAGCTAATACGCATTTTTATTGTTGAATTGGAAACAACATTTTTTGGGAGGGTGGAATTTATTATTCAAAGAAAGTATTAGAATTAGCTAAGTAACCCTCTGGAAATACCAGTGAAGCATTCACACTGAAGAGAATAACCCTTTGTTTTTAGTTTTCCTAGTGGCATCACAATTTTCTGAATAGCAACCAGATTCTTTCTTATGGCTTTGTATATTTTATTTGCAGGTATATTAATGCCATTTTTAAACTACTACAATTGCATTCAGTAGTTTCAAAAAAAATCTTGTGTGGAGGTATCTGCTTATAGGAGGCCCTGGATTATTCTTTATTCTGATGGCGAGTAAAAGGCATCCAGATTTCTTACTGAGAATATAAAAAGGAGACAGCTGACAGTCTTCCTTATTAAAGAACAACTAGGGTGACCTTTTTTTGCCCGAACTGGCGGAAGTTTGTTTTCAGCTGCAATTGGCACTACTGCAACTTGCAACATCTGGAGCACCCATGTACAAAGGAAAGAGCCTGTTCCGTGCATGTAACTTTCCAAAGAGAGAAGCAATAGGTCAAGCAGATAAAAGCATGTCTTCATTTTTCCTTACTGGAAATTTGACTACAGGAATGGCTGTCATAGCCTGTTTTATAGCCTTATCCCATAATCTGGCCAAGTATAAATGCCAGCTTTATATTTTCTACCCTGACTCTCAAAAATACTGAGCAGAACTGTGTTCCTACATTCATTGTATTCGCATTTCTGACCTGTACCCAGTTTCTTTTAAAAGAGAAGTTGTCTACACATGTACAAAATCCTATTAACTCAATGGAAGTATTAGCTCAACTAAAAAGGTTTAGTGAATGTGGTCAGAAAACAGTCTTTGGTTAGAGTTACCTGATAAAGTTAGACCAAGTCCTGTGTTATTGTTAAAATGCTTCTCTCCTTCACCTTAAAAGTGAAGTAGAAACTAACTTGAGATGGGAACGTTGCACAGCCTGCTTTGGTGAAGGTTCAATTAGCAAGGAAGGAATTACAGTTTTCATTTACTTGTGAAGTCCCCAGCAGGCAGCTTCTACTTGATCAGTGGAAGTCTCACATACGTGCATGTACTCACGGAGAGTTATGAAAATGGCTCTCTGACACTGTTGTTTTCTCGTTAATCTATTATTTCTGTGTCCCCAAATGTCTCAGATTCAGCTATGTGCAGCAGATGTTGAGTTTTCCACCTTGTGTCGGAAACTAAAACTCAAATCTGCTGTAAGTGCATGAATTTTTAGTCTCTCTCTCTGCTTCCTGAAGAGCATCCATGCTTTATCCATATATTTGGTATTCACGAAGCAGAGGAGAAATTAAAGGTGAGTGATTTTACCTCTGTGAATTTCAGAAACATCTGTGAGTTTCTGAATTGGGAATTGGCCCCTGTTCTGTGTCTGTGGAAGAGATCCAGCTGCACCGTTCCTAGCGGTGCGCTGGGGGTAGCTGGTCCCTTGTGTCTTGTTTCTAGGCAGGGCAGAGGCTCAAAGGTTGGACTTTTCACGTGCAGTTGTATCCTTGAAAACCTGTGGTACGTGGCTGTGTACTGCCCTCTTTAAATACTGCAGAGGGAAAGATCTCTCCCTCTGATTTTGAAAATAAGTTTAGAAAACTATTCTCTTGTTTCACATCAACGATGTGAGTATTTGCCCTTTTCCTCAAGAGGCTTAAAGGAACACACTTCTGTTCCTGAACTGCAAACTTTCCCTGATCCTTCTGATTTTAATTGATGTAGGAGATAAAGAATTGTGTAAATAAGTTTTCAGAATAACTGAAGGGCAAAACGGAAGAAAGGTGTTCAAATATATGCATGAGACCTTCATGTGCACATACTCACTGAGCGGAAAATAATGAAGTCCTTCTCCCTTTTGGCTCTGAAAAATAGTTGGTTTAAAGATGCGCATAAAAATGTATGGGCACAAATATAGTGGTCTTCTCAAATCTAGGGATCTGATCTCACCCTTTGGTTTGTTACAAGAACTGCAAATGATATTCTTAGCAAGCTTACTGCTAGAAATTCGTCGACCTGCCCTACTTCCCCAAATGCAACAGGTAGCGACGAGCAAAGAATGGCCTTGCCTGACCCGCATCACCTGCTGTTACGCTGTACGCCGCCTTGCCCATTTGTTATAGCCAGCTGTTGTCTCTTGCCTTATACTTAAATGACAAGTTTTTGGAACAAGAAACTTTTCATGCTATGGAGTATTTGGCACCTTCTTGGTGGTGCATCTAGGGGCTGCACCTCTACAATAAAAAAAGTAAACTGGCCAATACAGGTACAATAGCTGGGATTATGCTGATTTTTGTAAATTACGTTGGTGAGATGTCATTGCATACAATACCAATAGCACTGTAATAAATTTGTGTATATTTTCTAGAAAGAATAAGCATACAATAGGAACTGCATTGAGAATTGAGAGGTCTTATAATGATTCTGTCTTCACTTATTGGCCCCCCCCCCCTTTTTTTTTTCTGATCCTCTGGAAGTGCTTTCACTTTTTTCCTTATGTGACAACCTACTTTCTTTCTCTTTTCCCTTGCTAGGTGGTAGACCTCTATGGCCATATAGTGTTTTCCGCTAACAAGATTCTGGAAGTTGTGGAGACTGCATAGATTGTCTAAGAAATGAATGGGGGTGGGGTGGGTGGGAAGTTATACAACATTGAGAATAATTTTTAAAAAAAGGCCATAAAATAGGGAACCAAATATGGAAATGGATAAGAACTAGAGTTAAGGCAAAGGTCTTCAAAGGGGGAAGAACTTAGTTTTTAAAGAAGGTGAATATCCACTTCAAGATGCAAAAGTAAGCTACTTCAAACAGAGGGGAATGGCTGCCTGTGTTAACATAAGGGTTCTACCTCAAGGTATGCGAGTGGGTTTATTTGATTACTTCTCTGTATTTAAATTATTGTGCTGGTTTAATCAATACAAATGCTCATTGGGTTTAAAAATTTACAGAGGTATTGAGACACAACAACTCTTGACCCACAAGAGATATTATAAAAATAAATATTATCTTTGAATATAAATGTAGGTCTTAATCATTCTTGTGTATCTGATGGAAATCCATCCATACTTTTCTTCTAAACCTGTGAAACAGATTCCACAGCTTTTTCCATGTCTTATTTCAGTGATTCAGTATCCTTACGGAAAGAAAGCTTCTCCTGGTAGCCAAGCTAAATCTTTACTGCGAGATAAACCAACTTCTTCTAGTTCTATTGCAAGTGGACGTGGTGAATATTTATCACTGTCACCTTTATGGTGATCTTTAGATGCTGGCAGACTGCTATGTCCCGTTTCTCTCTCGCTGCTTTCCACGGCTGTCTTTTCTTTGTCCAAGTAATGCATTCCTTTAAGCTTTTTTACAGATTGTGTTTATAAACCTTGTAGTATTCTTGTTGCCTTTCTTTTAAGTATATTGGTGGTCCAAACTGGGCACAGTCTTGACTACTCTACTAATACAAATTACACCAGTGTAATATCTTGTATCTTGTAAATAACGCGTAAGGCTGATTAGCCCCTAAGCTAATATACTATAAGCCCTGAATTTTATTACCAGTGTGTACTTTTAAAATGGTACCATTCAAACAGGGGGACTGGTTTTAGCTGAAGCTCACGAGACCCAAGTTCCTCTATTGCACTGTCCACTCAAGGAACTGGAATGGTGTGAAGTGTTGGTTACAGGCGCCTCCTCAGTAAGCGCGAGTGACGGGGGGAAGATGCGGGAGGAGGCATTCTGCAATTCTGCCTTTCAAAGAAGTCGAGAGGCAGGTGGTTTTATTATTAGTTGCTCCTGAGATACTAGCTATTAAATCACGCTACAACTCTGTGATCCAACGCTGCCATTGAGAAGGATGATAGAAAAACCACAAAAGACGCAGTGAGCCTTGGATAAAAGCAAAGGCGGCCTTTCAAAATGGTTACTGAATTGAGTGGTGAGGAATAAATGATGCGTCTCTTCTTAAAGCATATATACTTAATGCAGATGTGCTGTTTTCCTCAATTATCATGGCTGGCTTGCTTTAAAAAAATATTAAAATTGCTTTGTTCAGTGAGGATTCTAGAATTAATGTTTGTTCTTTAGCGGAGGCTTCTAACATTCAAGAGAGAAATATGGTTAGGTGACGTAAGTTAGATGTCGTCACTTCTGAATTACTTTGATGTATCCAAAATGTTAAAATACTTGCCATTTCTCAGAGTACCTAATTAACATTTTATAACTCCTTATTCTAAAATTGAAAGAAATGAGGATTTTCTTACAGAGTTTTTAGCTTTGTCTGCAAAGATATATGTGATGTTGTATAAACGATGCAAATATCTTTGGCGCTGAATCCCATAATAAAGATTTCATTTAGTACACACTAATTTAAGATTTAATGTCATGTTTCCATAAGGTTTGTTGACAATTAAATTTATGGCTCCCTTCGTCAGTTCCAGGACTAGATAAAAGCAACAAAAAAACCCAACAAAAAACCCCTTTAATTTGTGAAACTAATACCACTGTCTGAAAGTCCATGATTTGGCCGTGATTTTGTTTAAAAAAACCACACAGCTGTCCTCCTCTCATTCGTCTCACTTTCTTTACATTCATAGGAAGGTAAATCCATAGCACTGCAGCGTGACTCCTCATTGCAATAGAGGCCATTAATCAAGTTATGCTGGTTTTGGAGTGTGATATCAGTATCACTCCCTGCAGCCTTTAGTGTTGACAGTGCATTCCAAAATATTGAAGCAGCAGTTTCTTAAATGACAAAGCAAACAACTTACAGTACACCTGTAAAAGGTACTAACATGAAAGGATTGCTTTAGGAAAAACATCCTATTAGGAAGCATATTTCTCTAATGTTCTTGTTGATATATTTCTAGATACAGCTATGCACACATGATATGATATAGAATGCGCTGTATATTGTTCTAGAAATGCAATCTGTTGTGGTGTGAATGTGAAGGTTTTATTGGCAAAAGCGTGGGATAACCATAGGACCAATTTTTTGCAAAGCCACTGCAGAAAGCACTAGTACATATGCAATAAAGAATGTATAAATAGATTTATTTTTTGCAGTCTAGCATGTTTGCGTATCGTTGAGATCCTAACACAAGATAAATTTGTTTTCTTTCTACCCCAATTATGTCATCAGTATTCAACTGGAACTTTTTTAAGGTATGTCTGGGAACCAAGAGGGCGTTTACTGGGGTACTGATCATGTTATCAAAGATCATGTGTCTTTGAGTTTGGAGTGGAAGGGGAAGATCACCAATTCGCTCAGGCGCCAAAATAATATATGTAACAGCGACACGTGAATTCTTTTGGCTAGCAAAGGCCTTGCTGTGAGTGTGGTTTAGCTAAGCTTCCTTCGTCATTGTTTCAGTGGTCTGGGGGATCTGATGCCTAGCTAGCTGGGTGTAGTAGTATTCGCTTGGCCTGCGAGTGGTTGTTTTATTCTGAGCAGCAGCCCACTGCTGGGCCTCAGCAGCGAGGCTGTTCTGGGTTGGCATGTCTTGATGTGCTCTCTGTGAAGACAGGATAAGGCACCGTGCGGGCTGGGGGTTCCAGCTGTAGACCCAGTACTGTCTGTGGACCACAAGCAAGCTGCCTTCAGCTGAGATTCACAGCTGGGTTTCAGAGCTGAGTGAATGAGTTTCTTTTCTTTTTGCCTACTTAATTATTAAAAGCACATAACTAGGCAAGTAAAAAACAAACCCCAAAACGTTCCTGTTGAAAGATAGGAAATGATTTCTCTTTTCTTCTAGCTTTCTCTCTGTGAAATGCCATAATGCTTTCAGGGAAGCGATAAGATTTGTGAAATATTTCACTACACATGCTTTCAGTAATAATGTTTTAAAAGTAAAATGTTAATTTACTTAAAAATGCCTACTTAATTGCTTGATCTATGAGATTGTAATCCTTTTAAAATTAATTTATTACTTTAAAAAATCATACCTGCTTGAACCATTCCAAAAAATCACTTACTTTCCTGTTTGCTTAAAATACTTTGGCCAGTTTTCACGTTCCTTCTCTTAACCAGATTTGCACATCTTGATGTTCATCACTGAAAGCATTCACTGCCAATAGCTTCAGGTTTCCTCAGGCTGAATTAGACGTCAGAGCGATCCTCATGTTACCTTTTCAGTCTGAATGCCTTCCTCCTTTCTCTCCTTCCTTTATTTCGGGAAGGAATCAAGTGCCGAGTGGTTCTTCTGCTCAGCAATGCTGATCAGCAACTCTGACAGCAAATGAAGCAGAACTCTTGCAGACCTTTTGCACAAAGAAGTTGTTGAGCAACATCATCTGAGTTCCTTCTCTCCCTGGCACTCAACTCTCACTCCTTTGAGGTGATGGTTTGTATTGGCTGCAGGCCTCCAGCCACACAATATTTGCTAGGGGACAGGATACACCTGAGTCAATGTTCCAGCAGAGAGACGTGCAGTAAGAGCAGACAAGTTCATTATAGACAGCTAAAGGCCAGGAGGTCACATAGCCCCACGTGCAGATGTTGTGTAGGAAGGAGGACAGGATGCCTTCCCCCAGAGGTTCGATATCATCACTCAGATCTCCAGGTGAACATCTGGGAGCTCGAGTGCTGCCAGCCCCTGTGAGCAAACTGGCCGAGTGCTGCAAGCGCACCCCTGGAGAACTGACCCCTGCAGAGTTCGTACACCGCTGTTCCTTTCTTCGTTTTCTCCCAGATCTCCCGTGGCCACAACGCTCCACTGAATGTTCGCTCATATTTTATCGCTGTGTTTCGGTTTCTTTTCTCACAGATGGATTAGCTTGTATTTTTCCTGGCTAAAAATCTCTATTCTGCCAATACTGAAACCTTCCTGAATCTCTTCTCTAGGTTACAGCAATGTTCATGAGATGTATTATTGACGAAGAATTTGACCAACATGCTGCTGTCTTCTTGGCATACTCCTTTCAATTAATCAATACAGCAGTTAAACAGAATGGGGCTTATATGAGTCTCTGGGATGCGATGTTGTGATAAAAGCTTCAGCCTGACGTTATGTCATTTACTGTTATCCTTTGTGTATGACTGTACAGCCAGTTTACATTTGTGTGACTTGCACAGCTGGACTAGCCCTCAATTAAAGACTCCGGAATAACTGTATTTAATGTTTTATTAATATTTCATCTGAGGTATTCTCTTCATCTGTGATGTTCATTTGTACAACAAAAAAAAGTTACACGTGGCATCGTCTCAGATTTGCTGTTGATCAACTCTGTCTCCCAGTGTGGCCAATTTCTGTGCAGCCTAGTGTGCCGAGTTGTGTCATTTCCCCTTCCGCCAGCAGCAAACCCAATAAAACACTGGATAATATGTCATTATTACATGGCAATTTATGAATAATTTTGGTGGGGGGTTCACTTCTTTGGTTCTCATATTTAATTGGTTTTCAGTATAGTTTCATTTTTTAATGAGGTTTTTATGTTCTTGTGAGGTCCCATCTAGCTATTCTAGACTATCTAGAATTTTGAGTTAACTCATTCAGTTTTATGGAATGTAGGGTAATAGTTTTGCTCACTCTAAAATAACTTTTTCTTTCCATTAACGTAAGTAGGCAAAGTGGATAATGCTGTTCGTTCAGTTCTCAGTGTGGTATCCTTTCTACCCTTTTCCTGAAACTGTGCACAGGACTTCATCCAGATTTATCCTCTCCCAAGTTTTGCCTTGCTGTTTGCCTTAAAAATACACATATGACTCAACCTGAGATTTCTTCTAAGCATTATTTTTGAATGCGAGGAAAACCAGAGAATTAAGTATTTTCCTATTTCTAAATTAATTCTTCCTCTTTGTCATCTAAAAAAAGTCTTTGCCTGAGCCTGTTCATGGTCAGAAATGAGCATATGTAGTGGTTGGGACATAAAACAGAACTCATGGCATTCATACATATTTTTGTGTTGACTGTTATCTCGAGGTGTTCTTACTGTGCCTATAGTTCTTCAAGTCTGCACTGTAAAGAAAGCAGCTTTTCTCTTTCTCTACCACTGTGAGAGACTCACTACTGCCACTTTAAATAATTATCTTTATGAAAACAAATGTCAGCTTGCCATTGCTACTGTTACTTTATTTTGTCAGCAGTGCAACTGAGGCAAATACTTCACTAAAATACCTTTGTGTTGAGTAATGACCCTACTGTAAACACTGACTATCCCTGTTTAATAGAATATGTAAGAAATAATAATCTTCACCATGGGTTAGTTTTAGAAAAGATTTTTTTTTTTCTATGTTTCATACAGTAGGTTTGACCTCTAAGCTGAAAAAAAAAAGGCTGTGAGACCTCCGTTCACGTTCACCATTGAACCTTAGAGCACAGCAGATATAGAGGAACAGGAAAAATAAAGACTTAATGCATCAGGCCTGCATGATGGACAGACCTTTTCTGCACGTTAGATCTCTTTTGACCAGATGTGAATTGTATTATAGCTAGAATAATGGTTATGTGTGCTAGAGGCTAATCTCTTGAATCAGAAAGCCATTTGTTTTATTATTCTTAAGGCTCTTACACTGCAGGAACCTGCTGCGATTCAAAAGTGTGAGTAGACAGGCTGATGCTGATGAAAGTAAATATTGCAAAAAACTGTTTATAGAGAGAAGCATAAACTGATGTGTCTGAGCACATTATTTCCATTTAGAAGATTTCCAGTGTTGCATCAGTGCAATTCAGCGCAGATAATTGAAACTAATATTATTGGGTTTTGTTTTGTTGGTGCAGACATTCTTACTGCACCTTAGTGTCTACACATACACATTCACTGCATGTTAAAATGATTTGAATATTTTGACTTGCAACAAGTTAAAATATTTAACATTTTTAAAAAAAAATACCAAGTCTGCCATTTTTCCTTTCTGTCTGTGCTCTCCTGAATGTTATGTACATAAATATTAGTTGAAGCAAAGATTCAAAGCCCAGTTTTTAAAAAAGCGACCAAAGCAGCCCACGCGGTCACTGGAGGTAGGGCAAAGAAGTTCAAAATGTCTCAAGAGGAGAGTGGATCCGGGCATAACTCTTCAGTCTCTCAAATGAACGCTGCAGCCGTTTAACTATAGGATGAAACTGAAAAACCACAGCTTGGTCTTCTAGTTGTGTTTTATGAGCAGTGGCTGTTGGAGACACCAAATTCCAGGAGCAGGCTCAAGACTGATTTCCACGCAGACACGACCCCTCAGTTTAGTCTGTATTTCTTTTGCCAAGACTGTGTTTTTTGTAGAGCCACTTTTAGTTATCAAATCTTTCCACACATCATAATGGAAGTCTAAGTCCCAATTAAAGGCTGTGCGTTGTACTGGACTGTGAAGTGCCAAAAAATAGGTGGTCTGAAAGCCAGCTGTGGATCTAACCTGATTAACGAAGAGTATTTTCAGGCCTGTGAAAATAAGCAGGAAAGGCTTACGCTGGGACAACTTTCGCAGTAACTTCTCCAAGTTTCCTGCCCTACTCTGTCCATGTCCAAGTTGTTTATGATTCAGGGGCTTATGTTTTAGGTTAAAATGTAACACTTTACAGAGAGCTATCACTCATGTCCATGTGCTTTAAAACCATTCTGTAATACAGCCCTTTGGGAGCTGTTTCACAAACAGTTTGAAAATCCATGCAGTGGAGATAGTGAGATGTAAGCTTGTCATGTGTCCCAAGGTAATACGTTCTGGATGGCTAATCAAATCCTTCAGTTAAAGCAGGGATTGGAGTGACTGACTTCTTTTGTGTCCTTGGAGCATATTTGGAAAATTGGTGCTTAAAAGACTTAAGAGGTTGTTAAAAGATACTCCTCTGAGGGAGGATGGCTTGCTTTGATGCAAACTAGTTGTCTAACAAGCAGCCAACTCGGGTCCGTTTACAGCATCAGGAGAGGTGGACTGCAGGGAAACTTCTTTTGACTGTCTATTCAGCTGTCATCTGGAAAAAGCGGTTTGTATATGCTGACATTTCTGTACGATGTTGTGGTATGTATCTGATATTTTTTCAGAAATTACTTTTATTGCTTTTGTCTTGGTTTTGTCACATGAAACAGGCAGGAAGCAGGAGAGAAAGGTAATGGCTGAGAGACAGCAATGCTTGTTTAGCTGCCTTCCTCACTGCATGCTGATACCGTCGTCTTTAATTCTCATTTATATTTGGTACACTGGATTTACATTTATTCATACTTTTTTGCTTTGTTCACCTATATTTTGTTCTCTTTTTCAGCAGTTACTCTGCTTTATTGTTCTTGTGTGCACGATTCCACTGCAGTTATATTTATGAAAGAGAGTTTAGCCAAACAAACCAGGTTAGCCTATGCTCCGCAGGGACCCATTAAAGTTCTCGTTATTCTCACTATTCATGTTAATGCTTTGAATTTTAATTGCTTTCACATGCAGATAAATAGTACATGTTCTTTATACTTGTAAAGCAGGTTCTATGAGTTCTATACAATCACTTGTGTTTCATCTAGTATTTGTTTTATAAGATTTTCAAAAGGAGCAAATTCTGTAGAGTTTGCTGGGTTAAAATTCACACTAAAGTCCTTAGTGATTTTTATCTGTGCCAGATTTAACTTTTTACAGTGTTTTGTACATAATTGCAAGCTTTTACCATATGTGCATATCAGGTCCATGTTTAGCTGTGTCTCCGCACTTTTAGAAAGTGAATGTCACCCGTGATCCTTTTCTGAATTTTAAAAACACACACACACACACGAAGAGCTTGAGCAATGACAGAGCAGACCGACCACATGTTGAGGCAGTACACATGACACATAATAATGCAGCAATTGAGACTTAGGTAAGATCTTATTGAGCCACAGAATCAGCAAAGATGATTTCTAGTGGAATTCACAGAGTGGTGTGGATATATTGGAGTGGGAAGAACACTGCTCTCCCCAAATAGCCTTAGGAAACATCAGCACTAGCAGTGGCTGGTTCAGAGGCAGATGCGTTCTTTGGAACTTCCTGAAAGCCCGCTCCTTCCATAGATAACATAGCTAAGGACTGCCACGTTAATTTGTACGTGTGCAGCTAACTCAAGTTCAGGAATAACACCTAAACCTGGCTAACTTCATAAGACCCGTAAGCAGTGGAGTATATTATGGGTTGCAGTATTTTTCCGTGGGAAAAGAATGTTTCTTGACACCTAAGATAGTGCTAAGAAACCCTACAATATTTTCTTAATATCACAAGCAATTTGGTTGTTAAGTAAATGATTCCATATGTAGAATAAACACAAAACATCTAGTCCTTGAGTTCTGTTGTTTGAAATGCCTCTATAGCTGTGGATTAGGAAGGAGCTTTCAAAGACTTAAAAATTAAAATCCCATAGAAGGGATTTAAACAGGAGTAATTTTTCATTTTTTTGTTTTGGTTTTCCCCTCAGAGAGAACATTTCTACCGCTGACAAAGGTTTTGAAAAGCTTGATGATGTTTGTGCTTTGCGCTTTGACTTTGATAGGCAAAACTGTATGTATTCTTCTCTCTCCCAACACAGGTTTATTTCAGATTGTAGCTGGTGTGATGCTCAAAGGAAAAAAATAAATAACGTAAGTTTTCTTTGGGCTGCTGTAGCAAACCATGTTTTCCTTAAAGTAATGAAATTTAATTCAGCTTCCAAATTAATTTGTGCAGATATTTAGTTCTCTAGAATATTTACAAGAAAAAGAACCCCTTAACTCGCTAATGATATAAAAAACAAACAAAAAGCCATTTTGATGTAGTCTTCTAAATCAGCAGGTGAACCCAGATCTTTTAATTTCTTTGTCGTATTGAAATGAAAACTTAAACTCGAATGTTTTTTGCAAGAAAGAAACAAAAAACAAAGCAGAAAAAACAATGCTTAGTTTTCACTGGAGGATAGTATCCATTTTACTTAGGTTTACAATGGACTGGTTGTGCTCAGATGAACAGTTACTACATCGTAACTCTTGTAACAAGGCTAACAGGAGTTCAAGCATTCGTCATATTAAAACCTCTAGAGACAGGAAGGCAGCTTATATACTTTAATGTTCTCTGGCTTGGTGCCCTGATTTAAAATACTCCTATAACATCTTTTACGCGTACTTTGGATTGGCTGTGTTCAAAGTAATGGCATGCAAGTTGTGGTAGTTAACAATGACTTTGAATATATGTAGTGTTTTCCATCCAAAGATCCCAGAGCAACTCAGCCCATAATTTCCTTATAACCTTTCTGAAAATACAGCTTAGATTTTAAATCTATATCAAGACATATTATAACTGTTACTAGAGAGGGTTGCTGGTATTTTTTATTCTTTCATTGTTCTCTGTTATGCATTTGGTTTATCTGCTTTGGAGATGGAATGCTACAGAGCCAAGCAGAATTACAGCCGGGGAGAATTTGGCTGGCTACCGGCAACCACCGCGTGTATTATTATTTAAATTATTTATATGCTCCTTTGGGAGATTTTCTTCACTTCTGTCAATCATAAAAGAAAAAAACCAGACAATGAATACCTTGTGATTCTCTCTTTGGCAGGATGGGAGAAAAGATACACACAAATCTTTGGGTATTTCTTTCTTTCTCTTGGTATCTCTGACTTCCTAAAAATGTTAGTGATCAGTAACTGAGAAATTTGGCATACGGATTAATTTTTCAGCTACTAGGTGGTGAGATTCAATATCCCCAGTTTTATTTATGAGGATCTCCACATAAGCATTGTGTACAGAAATAAGCAAAAAGACAATTAGTTATTAGAACTGAAATAAGTAAGTACCAGGGCAAAACTGATTTCATTATTGCAAAGCTTGGCTGGTTAGGCCAGATTTTTCAGCTTAACAGCTGAGAGCTCTGGATCATTTGAAGTCTTTGTATCCCTATCTTTAGAGTTTGTAGGGGAATGAAGTTCACCAGAACGATCCCTAGTTTGTAGCTGCACGAAGAGTGGCCTGCACCTCCCAGAGTCAGGGCTTACACTCTGACCTGTCTCCTTGCTCCCGACCACCCTTGTCCAGCCGCGTGGGCAGGCAGCCGAGCAGCCGGCAGGCACAGGTGGCTCTCTGTTCCCAGCTCCTTTGTCCTTTGGGCCCAGGCCGAGGGTACTGCTGTCTTACTGACCTGACGCACTGCTTGCCCCTTCTCAGGCTGCAGCAGCCATCTCGCAAGTGCCCCGAGGGACTGTCCCCTGCCCCGGCACCTGCAGCCCCACCCTCGCATGTCCCTGCAGCCCGCCGCACAAGCCATCTCGGTGCCCCGAGGGACTGTCCCCTGCCCCGGCACCTGCAGCCCCACCCTCGCATGTCCCTGCAGCCCGCCGCACACCCTTTCACAGGGCGCTTCCCGGACAGCAGGCTCCTGCGGATGTCCAGGTAAGCCACAAGCATCACTCTCAACCCATTCTGGCCTTTTTTTTTTGCTGTGGAAAGCAGGATGGGATGAGATGGGAGGAGGGTGCTAAGTCCTGATACTCAAAACTTGAGACCGCATCTTGGCTGTGCTTGATGTGAAAGAGACTGAGAGCCCCGTGCTGCAGTAGCCTGCGAGGGCTGACCTAACCCTCATGGCCCTTTCTACCTGGATGGCTTTTGGTTGTTGCATGTGTGCGTGTTTACAGGGTTATTTTCTTTACAGTGGCATTATTCATAACTAAAACTCTCTTTTCTTCTGACTCTTGACCCTAAGCAGTGCTGGTTGTGATTTAATGCTTTCTCCCTCACTGGCAGTCCCTGCAGTTGGCTCCCGGTACAAGGCTGTGGCAGGACTTGGACTCCAGCAGCCTTAGTATGAATTCCAGCTCATTCTCATTTAGACTGAGAGGTATCCTAATTCCAGCTTGCTTTTCCAGTAATGTGTTTCATTATTGCTTCCACATTATGAGGAAGAAATAATATTCAGACTATTTTTTCACACAGACAGATGGTGAATAACTGAGCCTAATGAGGGGGATAAGTTGGATCAGGGTGGTAGTGTCAAAGAGAGGATTACTGGAAGTCTGTCTTGTACAAGCTGAGAATGCAACAAACAAATTGTAGCCAAAGTATATTGCTGTGCTGTTTTCTTCTTTAATTTGTTGCCTCCTTGCCAACATTTTTGCAACTGTCCTTGTTACTGAAAGGTAAATCAGTGCCATTCGTGTGTAGGTATGTGTCCTTGTCAAAAAATAGCTTTGAAAACTTGCTTTTGTGATATATGTTTTTTCCTAGCTCTGTCCATATATGTCTTTTAATATTTCCCTTCCCAGGTCTCAGATTTTCGCTTTCTTTTTCTCCAAAGTGATAGGAATGGAATCAAATATTTTATTTTTTTTGTTATTCGTATTGTATGTGGAAAATGTTTGGCAAGTGTTGCTGTGCCTGAGGATTGCTCTGACTGGTGAACTGAGAACACTTAATTGCACTTTGCTGTCTCTGTCTGCTCTTGGGAGATTATGGTTGTGCATGCATCCCCAAGCCTGGCAGCCGGCCTAATTTAGGTTTAGGACCCATTGTATCTAGAGGTATTCAGGGCTGGCATTTGGCCAGGCCTATTTTAACTGCAGCTTCTCTCAGGCTCCTTCCTGGAGTTTTGCTTTTCTCTCTCCCCTACCCTTCAGTTGTGTGGCTGGAGGGGGCGTAGAAGAGCAGACTGTTCACAAAGACTTGAATCTTGGAAGGCATGCACAGGCAAACTCCTTTGCTGCAGACTAGCCACCCATGAACTCTTGCCATCCAACTGGGTAAAGCCTTTGGCACTCAGTGGTTCCAGGTTTTTGTGGACTATAGACGGTGATAGGAGTGAGTTCAAAAAACAGGAAGGAAGATATAGTTTTCACCTCATCTATCTTATGAACAAGTGATCCTTGCCTGTGAAAAAGATTTTTATTTGCAAAATTATGGCCTGCGGTCAGGCTTAGGTTCCTGAGTGGGTTGTTGAATTCAGGCTGTGCCTTTTACTTACACTTTTCTGTGTCAGAAGATGAATCTTGAGACAGAGCCCACTTACTACTCTTTTTTGATTTGCAGTATGCAAATGCTTCAGCAGACAATTGAAATTTAGAGAAAGAAATATGATTATATGTTTGTAAAGTCTTAAGTGTTTGGAAGAAAAAGAAGAGTCTTGGTTGTGAGTTATTTCTTCACTTTCATATTATCCTTCATAATTCACTTGCCATCTAACTAGAATTTTTCTTCCATTTGCCTTTTATAGCAAGAGGGAAAGGAAATCTTCATGTAACTGAGCTGTAGCCTTGCAGGTAGGTTGTCTGCTTCATTGCTTGTGTATGGGGCGATGTGGGAGCATTTAGTTCAGTAGGAAATTTGACTGCCTTTGTCCCCTATCTTTTACTTCAGCTATAAAACTTATTTTCATTCCGTCCAAATCTGGTGGTACCACTCCTGCTTTCTTGCTAACACATCTTTTCATACATTTACAATTGAAATGCAAAGTCATGAAGCTTAAAATGTCACATAAAAAAATTATTCAATACAGGGAGATGAATTAAGTGAGTTTCAGAGGAAGGTGGTGAATCCTCCTTTACTTTTTTTTTTATTTTTTAAAAAAAGGCAGAAAACTTGGCACCGTATTTTAGAAAGAACATGCAGTAGGCTAACTGTCCCAACATTTCTCTCTTTCCAGGAAAAGATTTAGAAAATGACCTCAAAACAATCAATCCTGCATCCTATTGCCGCTTTATTTACAAGATTGGTTGCACATCTGGAACAAGGCTGGGACGAGGTGTGTTTCCAAAAGGAAACAACTCTTAGAGGAGCTGCTCATTTTTCACCACCTTTTTATTCCTTCCTATCTGATCTGTTCTGTAACATCACACAGGTGCTCCCAAGCACCTCTTCCTAACGTAAGCATTGACTAGCATTTCCAGCAATGGAAAGTGCTCTCAGAAAAAGATCTTTGGTTGATGGGTAATGATAGTGGATAGAAGCTGGGGAACAATTTGTGCCTATAATAAAAATTGCAATCAGCTCTCCTGCCAGCGAGAATAAAATTCACTTATCCGTTGAAGTCAACAAGATTTTTTGCAGAAAAATTGCTCAGGGAGAATAATGTTGGGAGAATGTGGCTCACAGCATCCGCTGTGATGATACTGAAAAATCTGGCAGAATGACTAGCTAATATAGATGACTGACTTCCCTGATCACAAATCTGATTCACGGTGATCAAATTCAACTGGAGCTGATGTTGCCATTGAAAGATCTGAAAAAGTTAAACACTGAAAAATATAAGAACAAAGCACATGAACCTTAATGATTGCATCTCATTCAGCCAGAAGAAACTGCTGTGATTAATCCATAAGAGAACCTTTCTTCTTGAAGGCTTGCATACCTTGCATAGTCTGCCAGCCTTTTGTAACCAGTTCCTGTTCTCCAGAAAACACAAGCTTTAAGGCAGTCTCACCCTTCTCTGAATTTCTATTCTAAACACCATCCATACCGTGTCTGTTCATTACATCAGAATACAGATAAGATTTTTGCATTTCTGAACAGGATGTTGCAGCTGAGCTTCCTAAGTCAGTTAGAAACGCTAATGGACGAAGCCTCCTAGGCTCACCTTGTTTGACAGTTACTGTTATGCACAGGCTTTCACAAACAAAGGCCCACGATGTTTAAATGAAGGACACACATACAATACTTCAAGGAAACAGAAAAAGATCTCAAATATCCTGTCCTTCTCTCTTGAATATGCAGGTGCTCGCTTATTTCTTCTTTCTCTTCTTCTATCTCACAAAAATAATAATAATATGGAGCTTTACGCCTTTTTGACTCCATGGTTTGCTTATTCCCCCATTGTGGGAATTTAATTTCACCTTTCCCTTGCCGAAAATAGTGCTGAAAGAACAAGAATTTACAAAATGTTGCCTATCTCCAACACTCTCCTTTTCTTCACTTTTTTTCTTTTCTGGTATAAATGTATTTCACATATGAAATTTCTGTCAACTTAATCCTGCCTCAGCTACAATATTTTCCTGCCTTTTTAACCTTTTTATTTTTAAAGTGTTCTAAATCTTTGGATTAATTTGTTCTGAACCAGATAGGGCTGTTTCAGAGTCTTACCAAAATCAATCGATAACATTAAAAAAAAAAAAGTTTTCTTTTTCACTGAATCTGAAACAGAAAACTAAACTAAATTTCTGAGAAGTTTGATGCTTCTAATCTTCAAAAGGAGAAACTAAAGTTGCCATACTGCAAGAGAGTATTTTGTCAGTCCTTTGTCTACTTTCTGGCTTTACAAGGGCTTTTTAAGGTGAAATCTTTGTACTAATCAGGGCAGCAATCATGTACTATGCAGGAAATGTCGTCTTGACCTTCTCGAGCCCTGGAAGTGGTTATCCTGAAACATGAGGATTAATATTTCCTGCATTCTCATAGTGTGTTTTGCAACTCATTATATCACAAGATCTCAACAGACATCTGAAATATCGGTATTACTTATCTAGCAGCTGTGCGTACAGATACTTCAGAGCAGTAACAACTGAAAAAAGAGCAGAAGTTAAGGGAATGCTACTACTTATCTCTGGTAAAAAAGAGCATTTGCTTAACTTCTCTTCTGTATGTGTATGATCGTACTATCTCCTTCGCATGGTTTTCAGAAGTACAACACTCTTCCTCTAAATTTCTCTTCATATCAAAGCACCATCCTCTCTGTTCTTTTTTTCTTGTCTTTTTTTTTTTTTTTTTACTAAATTTTTTCAAAGAGATGCCATAACTGAATTCTTTATTTTTTCAATATGGAATATAACATCAGTTTATATTTCAAAACTTGTAATAGTTTTACATGATTTGTTAAAGTGCTCATTAATTCCAGCTGGTCAAGTTTAACATTTATTTAGACAGAGCGCAGTTAGGATAGGGAAAAGTCAGAGAGGAAATGG
>NW_008824356.1:1195845-1209513 GCF_000699105.1 Pygoscelis adeliae
AAGAGTGGTTTTTTTTTTTTTTGTAGCAGTCATTTAATGTTTAGTCATACAGATTATTCACTCTCCTTACCTGTTTGTCAGCGGCCTTGGAGTATGTCTATGAAATCCTCAGAAATCCATAAAGGCATTTTCTCTTGAGCAAGAAGAGATTGTCCTTCTCCCCCATAGCTGCAGTTGGGGAAGACGGGAAAGTCGTCATTGGCCGTGTACTGGAAGTCATCTGAGAATCAACTCCAATCATTGCAAATTCATATTGGGTGCCAGGTGGACATCCTTCATTCTTACTGCCAAATACCCAGAGAGATCATTTCAGTAAATAGGATTTAATCGGTCCTTGTTTATTTGTCTGCTTTCCTAGACTCAGTGTGTAATAAGATATTCATACCAGAGTTCTCCAAAATTCAAACATAGGATTATTCACATCAGTCAATGGAAGGAGGTCCTCTTTGGTCAGAACTCCACCTTCCAAGGTCCTTTAAAGCAGACTGTCCATAGCACACATGAGCTGAATAGCCCTCAGCTGTCTGAAAGAGAAAATCAGGAAGACGTGAGCAAACATCTCCTTTTCTTCTTTAAAGAAAAAACGCCATAGAGAAACACGGTTGTCTCAACCAAAGGAAAGGGTACCTGTTTTAGCTGGCAATAATGTTTACTGAACAAGAAGTGTTGTTTAATTAACTGACAGGTCTTCACAAAAAAACCTTGTATGATAGGAAGGTAAGCCTTATTATGGACACATACAGAGAGAGGGAGAATGTGGCAGAGGGGCTAAATAACAAATGGATTCAGGACCTAAAGCAAAAGCAGAGCGGGCCAGAGAGGGAAAATCCATCCCATAAAAAAAAAAATCTCACTGGGAGGCACTTTCCAGGCAAAAACTCAATCTGAAGCTCCCTGAAAATGAATGTTTGCCTCCAGATTACTTGCTGGCAAGGATCCCGTCAATTTTGCTCTCTGAGCTATACAGACAAGATATTGGAGACTGACAGCTTGGCCTTCATTTTTCCCAGGCTTCTCTTTCCTTTCCAGCCTAGCAATAGTTGCTGTTTATGTAGCTGGGTCTGGTATGTTAATCCCATAAGAGATTTTTCTTTCCTGGACTCATATACAACTTACACATCAGATATACATCAGATGGGAAATGTGCCCATCTGGTGTAAAGAAATTCCAAGTGTCACCTTTATTTAAGTCCATAAAATTCCTTGTCCAGTAGGTTTAACTAAGCATGTCCCATGTGTGCCCTACGGAAACAGAAAATTACAAACACTAGTATTTCTTGAATTATATTCTCATATCTATAATAATATAAGTATATATTTATATACTTACATTCAGTGTATTGAATAAACTCATGGTTGTTCAATTCAAGATCGGTTCCTCTTTTCTTTGCTCTTACTGAAAGAGACTATTTGGTTATAAAGTCTGTAAAAACTACTGTCTCATCCCAAAAATAAACAGGTCTTTAGTAGCGTTATTACAGTTTTTTTAATAATCTTTGTCAATGATGAGACAACCCCGGTAATTATTTCTATGAGTGAATTTCAGTGCTGCCTATTCACCTCTGGACCTATACTGCAGCCTCCCTTTCTTCTCTCTCTCACATCCAGCATGCCATTGATGAAGAAGGCTATCAAACAGCTTTATCTTTTCCTACTAACTTGGAGAGCGTTTCAATAGCTGTGCTCCTTTCAGGATTACTGCACCACTGTGTTTCTGCTTTACAGATGGCATCCTATTTTGTGATCCTCAATAATACATCCATTTCTTCTAACTTGCTTCTCAGGATCTTTTCATTAATCTAAGGATGCTTTGTTTTTCACTGCCCACACTTAGTTCTTTAGTCCAGTTAAACGTGGTCCTTTCAATGAACACACCAACTATGCGAGTACATTACTCTTCAGAATTAGACATCCTTTCCCAGGGTAAAGTTCTTCCCATCAGCTGTGCCAATCTCAGGGCAAAGGCCAATCTGTTTCTCCAGATTCTCATGTAGCATCCATCCTTCAAAACAAGTGTTTTTATGCAAATTTTTCCCTAGGAATTTTATATATATATATATGAAAATCCTGGATGCAGTAATCCTTGATCCTTCTGTTGATCTGCATTATTTGCCATTGCAGTTTCCTTGTCAGAAACTCTAAAATTTTTACATAACTGAACTTTTTCCATGAGGAAACTTTGTTTTTTTGAAAAAGGTCACTTGTCACTACTTCCCCCACTGTAACTACTTCCACTCTAAAACCTGTCTACATGCACTAGAGCCTACCTATTAAAGTCCAATTATTGGCAATCAGGGTAGAATTTGCTTTCAAGCAAGTATTGCATGATTCATGTTTCTTAGACTAGCTTATAGCACTTTCTTTATAACCCTTGATTAGTCTTTGCCTGTTAATATTAATTAGGTGCTTAAACATCCTGTACCATCAAGGATTATCATGCTTCATTAGTATTGTTGTTTGAACTGAATGCCAGGAAAGTGTTTGGTCATAGTGAGTATCTGTATTTTTAGAAACATTTGAATTTGATACCTCGCTTACTAAAAGGATCAAGACTGTATCTCATTCAGACACAGCTAAAGTTCAAGTTATTAACAGATTTCAGATGCTTTTCCTGGATGAGCCCATAAGATTTGAGTTAGGACATTTTTTGTGTAACATATTTAGTTTCTCATGGTTTCTGTAGATGCCAGTAAATTAGCACATATATGGTATCAGATGTCAGTAAGCAATATACATTATCTACTGTGTGTGCTAGGAAATTAGAACTCATTTGGCAACTATTTATTAGCATTTCAAACTCCTAATTACTGTGATAACAAGCAATTATTAATAAGGCTAGGAATCCTTATATACACTGTTGTTTAGTGACAGAGAGGATGGGCATACTACATATAAGCATCCACTTGTTTCCTGAAATAACCATGACCAAATTTCCTTATGAAAACGGCAACTTTGCGTGTTCTGAAGCACTTTTCTGAAAGGCAAGTCTTTGAGTGGCTATGCATTATTTCAATTTCTTCTGCATTTGAAGTAAGTAGCAAACAAAGTTGGAGCAGTCTTAAAAAAAATCACCAGGCTTTCAGTTGTGGACAGTGTGGTTTTTTTATCTGGAACAACAATACCTATAGAAATGGGGGCAGAGGCTGAATTTCCACGCAACAGACTTGCTGCTGTCAAAGAGGCACTGTCTGTGGCAAGTCCTGGAGTACCATCAGTTGTATGTGGCAGGTACGTGATGAATCTATCATAATCTGTGCCTCCAGCTGGTTCACTGAGGACATCTGATTTCCAAGAGCTGCCCGATGATGTGGGCCAGCACAGTGGGGGATTTTTGATAGATAGGTGGTAAATACTTCTCTCTTCCTTCCCCACCAGAGTTACTCTGATTGCCACCTCCATTATCTTGTACTTCTATTTTTAAAAGGTTGCCCTAAGCAGAAGTCAGTAATATACAGAACAACTGTGGTTTGATGTTAGTAGCACAACATCAAACAGATGTTTTATTCTGTTCACCAGCTGTGTCCTAATGTAAAGGATCACCTGTGGTAGTTCCACATCTTCCTTCTTTGGTCTTTGGCATAACTTCTCAAACAGCTGGTCAGGAGGCCTGTTCTAGGAGTATGGTTGGGTAATGAAACTGATAGGAACTGGAACGAAAGGTTGAATGTGTGGATGGTTACTGTGGACCAGCAAATTCATAGTCACACTTTGTGTATCTGCTCTTAACCAGAAAAACTGTTAGGTAATTAGATTTAACCCATTTTCGTTGAAATTCATTAGTACAAGCTGCTATATAGACTAATTAGCCCTGCTTATTAGTCAGAGTAATACTGCACTGATGTGTCTGTCTTGTTTCTGGTACTTGAATTAATGCTTCTGGAGGCAGCTCGGGTAGCTCACCTCAGGTTTGATTTGTGTGACGTAGACATACCCCTGTTATACCATTTAACAGAGCTATGCCAGGCCACCCCGGCCCATGGAGCAAGAGTAGGCAGCTGTGGCTCTTCCACGTGTCCTAGAGGTCAGGTCAAGGTTGATCCAAATCAGTGCTAGCAAACAGCTAGGTATACTACAAAATGTAGTATGTTACTTGGGAGTATCTAGGATGCAGCTAAAATAGGTTGTAAGACTTCTTTTTCTTTGCTAAACAAAATCAAATTTTTTGCAGCTGAAATGTATATGCAATTGTCTCTTCACTTTACTAAAAGTAGCCTTCAGCAAAATGGCTTAAAATCTTGAAAACACATTAAAGACATTAAGGTAGTAGAAAGTGTGCTTTCTTCTTTTATAGGTATATCTTTTGGTCAGTGCTTTAATGCAATGATTGATGAAAATGTTGTCTATGGCTGACATCTGGGATTATTAATGGATGTAGAATCAAATTTCTTTGGCATTAGAGGAAAAGGGTGATCTGTGTCTCACTAGATAAGATGTTCAAATGGGAATGGACCTTCATTTTAATTTTAGGTATCACATTTTAAACCTCTCAGGCTAATAAACGATGCTTATTGCTCCTGTTGCTTAGGTCTGTTACTCATGAAAATGTGTAACTTGGTAATGGATAAGAAGAAGAGCTTTGAATTCTATGGCTAAAATCTGAAGCTTTGATATGTGCAAAATTCTAACCAGAGCCAAAAGGACATCAAGTAAAAAGCAAATAAACAAGTTCAGAAAGTGGCACTTTACTCTGTAATTGTCACGTTTTACAGCACTCCACGAGTTAAAATTAGAGCATTGCACAAGGCTGCTATTGTGAGAAGGATTTTTAATGCTGTAAGACAAAGGGTTCCCTTAGCTAAAAATAATCTTTTCTTTCCTCCTGCTCCTAAGCTTTTTCCTCGAGGGAGCAGATTCATTATGCTGCGCATACGCGTTCAGTGCATTGCGGGAGTTGCTGAGATTTATGACGTCATGGCTCTAAGCCTTCCTCTTTTGCCACAAGGTCTGCACGCGTAGCTGTTGCCCTTTGTGTCTTGCTAAAACACCGCTTTGATGTACTAATGTGCTTTTTCCCTATGTAGAAGACAGCATTTGCTCTTCTAGGTCAGTAAATTTGGAAAGGGAAAGCACGGATAAAGAAAGTGGGCTTTTTTCGTTGTTAGACAAAGCTTTCCCTCGATTTTAGGGCTTGTTAATCAAACAAAACAAAACACACACCTCATCAAGATTTTACACGGTTCACTTGTCAGGCAGAAGTGTGCCTGGAATCCATTTCCAGCGGAGGTCAAAGATCAGAAGTGCTAAGGCAGCCAAGGGAATGATTCCCCTGTGACACTTTTGCTGTGTTTTGATGAAAGTGAAAGCCATGTGGTACACGGATGAAAAAGCAAACAGATTCTTTTTTTTCCTGTGGCAGTGCTGAATTTTGAAGCTAAGCACAGCAGGTAGGAAGAGTCTAATATTTGAAAAGCACTGGTACATCGAGACACCAAAGAACTTATCTCTGTCTTTTTAACCCCTTGCTACATTTCTTACATTTCAAAAGTCTGTGTTTTTAAGATTCACAGTACAGTTATTTTTTGTTCTCCTAAAAGCCTGGGTGTTTCTCTTAATTAATCCCGCACTGGGAGCAGGAGAAATGTGTATGTAACACATGGGAGGTCATAATGTGGCGAATGATATGTATAATATCTTACTAGAAGAAGTACGCTTCCCCAGTAGAAATGGCCATGTTCACTTAAATATGTGAGTGATACATGTCAGAGTATTACCTGAGGATGGGACTAAAAGTCAAGGTTATAATTAATTTAGTATAGCTTTTTGACTGTGCCAGAAATAATGTCCTGTTCATATATTTGGTTATGCAATTCTATCCTCCTGACAGAATATTTCCTTTCAATGGGTAGCAAGCCTCTTACTTCTGACCCCTTTGACTATTATATAGTGTTGATTCCATTGTATTGCCACATTTTGAGGGTCATTTAATGCAAATGCTTCCATCTGTTATACATGCAGCTTTTTATTATGCGTTTTTCTGAAGCTTGATGAACTTGCAATTTTTATAAGATAATAAATAACAATACTGCAAAAGCCACCTAGAAAAAAAAATTATCAAGGGATTTTATGACTCAGGGGATCAGTAATGGAATACAGAGTTTTTCACCTCTAGGGCACTGATTCAAATATAACCTAGGTCATTAGTGAGCAAAAATCATTACCAGCAGCTGTTCAGTGACCTACAGAATGTGAAATGAGTTTGTGGTCTCAATACAGTTTCTACTACATGTGTGTACAGATAACAGAAAAACGTTGGCCTCCGTGTTGGCATTCTCACTGGAGAAACTAAAATCCAAACAGATGCATGGAGTGACTAAAGGGCTCTCACATTTGTGAGTATGAAAAGCATTTGACTGATATAAGGAAGGAGAGAAATCCCATTGACAGCATGTTTAAGAAAATGTACAGCTGACAGTTATTGATTGAAAATCCTCTCTCCTCTAATAAGGATAGATTCCCTTTCAAGTGACTGCTGCTGTGGACATCTGAAGGTCTTGAATTAGGCTTGTAGTGATTTCATTGTCGTTAACATATTATGCCGCCAACGAAGCAAAGAATCGTGGGTTGAAATAACAAAGCATTAGGATTGCCAAGAGATTAATTTCAGTTTCTTAAAGTTTAGGTGGGGATTGTGCAGCAGCACAAACAATGTGGGTGGAAAAATGTTGTGGGTGGTGGGAGGGATTTCATGCCAGCTCTTTCCACATGACTGAATTAGTTATTGCCTTATCTTCTAAACCAGTTATGTGTTCTCTCCTCAGCTGATGGATGTAGGAAGAAGATACATTTTTTTCTTGGCCTTTTTGCTAAGAACAAATGTATCCTCAGCTTACTATCTGATACATCTTCTGTGACAGCCCTTGCAGTGACATAAATTTGATGAGCTCTGTAAGTCATTTCCATCTTAAACTACAGTGCAATTAGAGCTCAACTGACTAAGGATTTGACACTGAGCAAATTTTCTTCCTGTCTGTGTGATTTTTATAGAATTTGCTAAATTCCTGGTTGCGTTAATTTCTTCCTTTTTCTTCTAGTATTCCCAGCAAATGAATATACAGTCTTATAAATGCTTTCATATTTTTAGACAATTGATCAGCTTTGCCACATTTTATGACAGGGTTGGGAGTTTCTTTTAAAGAATTGCAAACTTGATTGCACTTCAGATAATGTTTATGTGTATAAGAAAGATGTAGCCATGCTGTCTCTGCCACACTTAGTTAAACAGGTTAATTTGGGATAAATCATCTGTGAAGATGCCACAGAAAAAAACATCTGTGAGGGAGGTTCCTGACTGCATTGCTTTGAGGACTTTATACTTTTTAGCTGGGTATGGTGCTAAATGATAGCTGCTAGGTAAGAGCGCATAAAGCTATCCTCAGTTTTGCAGAGTGGGTAAGGCAGTTATGGCTGTGTGTACATGATGAGTAGTGGCTGTATCAGATCTGTTGTGCTTTAGCTTGGTAGCAAAGTGCCTTCCTTCTGTGTAGTGCTCCAGTAACTTACCTTCATTCTACCTAAGCCCATTTGGTTGTAATTTTCTCTGTACCACCCTCATCCCCATTAACTATAACAAGTAGCTTTGCAAAGTAGATTGTCCCTTATATAGTGAAACCGCCCTTGTCGAAAGCTGGGAACCATTTGCAGGGTTTCCTCCAGCTCATTCTTCTGGGGGAGGGAGCAGGCTGTTCTTAGTGAGTAACTCAAGTACTTTAGCACTGAAACCAGGCAGCTTTAGAAGACTGCAAGATCTCAGTGAAAGGACTTAAAGCCAGTGTTCTGTTTCATTTCCTTCATTCCCGTGTGCCCCATCTTCTGGCAGTGTGAAAGCCTAAAAGTTGTCAGCCAGAACAAGCATCCACCTGGTATAGCATGGGAGTGCTTATCAAGGGGAGAATTTGCAATATAGACTGGGGGGAATCAGTACTGACCCTGTTTGGCTAGACTTGAAAATACAGACCTAGCATACTCTAGAGGTGGCATCTTTACAGAGAGAGAACATTTGGCCTACTCTGATACACTTCCTTCTTAGCTCTGATACCAAATTTCTTGGAGATCAGGGCAAAAGTAGAAGAGCAGAAGCTCCCCCACTCAACAGCCCGTGCAGGGCCTGCCGTGCTCTTGTATTTCCTCTCTCTTCTGTGGCACCGTGAATAGTTTAGTGTAAGCACAGAAGGGCATTTTATTGATGTTTACCTTATTAGTCTTCTTCCATTAAGAAAAAGCGAGCCCTCAGCATTTGTTCCTGTCCTAAAAAGAAGACGATTTAAGTAGATCAGAACCTCCATCATTTCCCAGGTGAGAGCAGAGACGCAACTCACCTGAGGCCATGTGGAGAACCTATGAACCATCAGGGTGACGAATCCCTATCTCCTGAATTTCAGCTGCAAAATCACCTTTTTCTCCAGCTTAGGTCATGAATAAGACTAAGCTTTTTCATACATGAAATAGAAGCACTTGAAATGTGTTTTCTCCTTCTGTGAGGACAATCTTGTTAAATGCCGTGGCTTCTCTCAGATGTAGGGCAATATCTCTGTAGATGCACAGTCCCACTGGTATAAACAGAAGCTATTCTTAAACTCCACTAAATTACCTTGGGGACTCTGGCTGCTTTAAACTGAAACCCCAAAATCCAATAAAGGATACTACAAGGTTTGCTTGTGGCATCCCAAACATCTTAATGTATTTCAGTGAATTAATTTTTTAACTTAGGTCTGGCTCACCTGATTGTAGAAGAGGTGGAAAGGCAGGGAAGTCCTGCTTCTGAGGTCAGACGGCTGACACCACGTGGATGAGACAGAGATGAAATTGGGGTGCCTCTGCAAGTCTGATGGGTTTGCACAAAAAAGGCCAACTTCTCACAAACCTATTTCCTCGATCTCTAGGGCCGGAGCAGGAGGGAGGGATGACACTGCTGAGGCTGCAGTCACTGTAGCACTATGGTAGATGTTGAAGCTGTTGCGTAGTACAGCCCGGCTTCTTGTAGCTGTTCTGTTTGTGTGTGGGCAACACATTCAGTCAGATGATGTACTTTCTTCCTGACAAGCAAAAGTGATTTAAAAATCCCTTTTTTTACACTTCACAAAAATTTTAATCACTTTAAGCTGATTTTTAAATGCTTCCTTAATTTGATTATCTGGCTTCAACAGACTTCGGAATCATTTTTCAACAAAAAACATGGACATTTTCACAAGTTGAAGAGGGTGTTTGTCACTGAGACAAGGTCGTGTCAGGCCTTCTCAGCACATGACTGTTTACTGCTATCACTGCTGTGTACTTGGCTTTAATGCTTCTGTCTGTTTTAAGTGGCTTTTGCCCTGACTTCTGGTTATCTTTTGCTTCTTATTTTATCCTAAAATAACTACAACAGTTGGTTCCACTAAAAGATATTTCATAAATTGTTATTTTTTTAAGCCTCTTAAAAGGCCAGTTACTCATACGGTATGGCAGGGCTGGAGGCCTTCCTGGAGGGTGTGAGGATTATTACTACTGCTGATCCTCAAGGGGGAGATTGCAATTTATTGATTAGAGGTATAGATGAACCTGGGAGGATCTGGTATAGAAGTAGAGAGGGATTCTTTTGTATATGCAGCATGTCTTTTTATCTGCTGTAAAAAAAACAGGGTCAGATGGACAGAGAGAGAGACTCACTCTGGGGGGCGCAATCAAAAAATACAGTGTTGGGCAAGAATTGCTTCCCTTCTGAATCGCAGTGATCAGTTATAGCCAGTTTAGGCAAATCTAGGAGAGGAACAGAAACGTAATCTCTAGTTTAGAGATGTGACTTACAACCTTTTTGTAAGGAGGGAGCCTGTGGCGCACTGCAGGGCCCTGGCCAGGCAGCGGGGCTTCGGGCTCATCCCCGGGCTCATCCCCTCTGTGGCTCAGGAGGGCACCCCCGCCCGCCAGGCATGGAGGTGAGCTCACAAGTTGCTCCAGGCCGCAGAGTCTTTTACCATGATCCCAAGTCTCATGCTTCATGCTAAATTCATGCCTTGCTCCTGCCCCTGCCCTGAATCCTGGGTCTTGAGTCCTGCCAGAAGGCTCCCGCTGCCAGCTGGCCAGGCAGCCTTTGCTCTGCCTGCCTGCCTCCCTCTGCACCCAGCGTCCTCCTCTCATGCTAGCCCTGCTCCCGAGAGGTGATTGCCTGTGCCATGCTCCTGTCTGACAGGCACATGAGCGCTATCCCATTTCATGGCCAGAGGCACAGCCCTGTGTGAACTGGGGCTGGGGGGGGGCCTTCCCCAGCACATGCCCTGTGCCCTAATTAGCCATCTTGAAAGATGTTTTAAAAGCCACTTTATCTTGAGCTTCTTTTTCTGAAGCTTTATTATCTGAAAACTCATCCAACGTGTTGCCCACCAGGCTGGTTTCATTTATATTAAAATATGATCCTCTTTCTTATCCAAATTGCTTTCATATCCATTTCTATTCAGATAACCAAGGTATCACTGGACAGCATTTGTGCAAAGCCTCCATTTGCATAATAATGTTTGAGTAGGTCATGATGACTAAGCAGTTTAATCTCTTCTGTTTGTGATCTTCTTCCCTAAACCTTTGTTATATCATATAGATATATTGCACTGTTCCAATTAACATAGAATTAATTGTTTAAGGATTTATTTCACTTGGGTGGTAGGACTTTTAAAGCGGTAATTCTGTGACAAGGCAGACGTTGGTTATAACCATTATTGGTCAACTGTGTGGTCTTTCTGCCACCTTGTGGAGAAGAGTCACTAAACTGTTGAGATGAAACGGAAAAGAAAACACGGTTATTAAAATCCATACTTTTCATAAATGAGTCTAGGACCTGCTGTAGCAGAGTGAAAACCGTTGCTCTCTCCAAAAGTGTTTTAAATTTATTAAAAAAAAAAAAAAAAGTGCTGAGATCACCCCAGATCACTAAAACCTAAACCACTTGCAATTGTACTAAACTATTACCACATGTATTCCTTAGTTTTTGTTTTCTGTATGGCCTGTCCATACCTTTGTAACACCAGTCCTCATGGTCGATATGATTGTCCTCACTTGGACCTGCAACTTCATAGCCTATTTTACAAGGGTTACCATGTCTATTCCCTAATTCAGTCATAGCACCTGTAATTAGCCTAAGAGATGCACCAGCCTCTGTTCATTGGCTATGATGAGTGTTAGTGAGCACCAGACGTTATTCATTTTCGTCTTCTAATTCCTGGCTGAGCCCCTAGCATCCAGCCTGTATGTAGACACTGAAATTATGCTATTGCCAAATGTGGAAAGTTCTGCCAAGGGTAACCAGGTTATTCAAAGATTAATTTCATCTGGAAGCATGATTTGTTTCACCCAGACATGTCAGAAGTTGTTCTTCATAGTCAACAGAGTGACTATGTTTAGCTCCCTGTTGCTCATATGCAAAACCTTTAAGTTCTTTGCTATACACTGTAGCATGTACTTTGTACTATGTACTTTGCTGTACATAGAAAGTTCAGATCGTTGCAGCTCTGTGCGTTACAGATCTTCAGTGATCCAGGAGGTAAAATCTTCTTTAAAGATTCCTGGCATTTGGCAGTCAGTCAAGAAGTGTCCTGCATTTTCCTTCTTCCCTTCCTTTTCTGCTGCGTAAAGGACAGAGAATCCAGCTTCTCCTCTTCGTGTGTTGGGACTCAGTATATATGACTGCCTCTGAAGAGCCCCAAGATCATGCAGATAGTGTGCATCAAAGCCCCCAAATAAACTCAGATTTCTTTTATTCCAGTCAAATCTTATAAAAATTTATACTCTTCAGTATGAACGCTTCTATGGATTAAAACACAGAACATACTATTTAATAGACTTTATATGTTTGCATATCTATATTATCCATTATTACAGTTTCTGAATTATTTCAAGTTTAGACATACAATTTATATTTTTAAACAAGAGCATTGTGCTTTTCGTAGATGACAATAGAAATTGTTCTTTTGTTAGCTTGGCTTTCTTTGCTTCTATAGCTCTGCAAAGAAAGAGCTTGTGCATTAGTTTATCTTTGTTTTATTTGTTGCCTTTTTTTCCCGGTAAGAGCAAATGATACAACATAGTTGTTGGTGGTAGGAGTATCTGTATCTTGTTTTTGATTAGCTGTATAATTCCAGTCCCTGTAAACATGTCTTTCCCAGTTCCACTGTGCCAATGCCCTGACTCCCCATTGCTCTGGGTGACAGAAATCTACTGGTATTTCCTCCAAGATCTGTAGCAAGTGACCAACGTTTTGTGGAATGCTTAAGGGGAACGCATTTTCAGTTTGGCAGTTCTTTCAGTTCACTTGGCTTTCTTCTTATGTTTCACTGCCAGATGTAGCAAAGAACACAGTCCTGAGCTTTTGCTTGTATTTTAACATGTAGTTAAATACAGGTTGTGAACATAAGCGTATCAGAGAACAGAAATCAAGTTGGTTAGCATGCTGTATCTTACAGTATTTGTGACTCAATGTAGGCCAAAGCAGTACAGCAGAGGAAAGCAAAATATAGATTGGAGTAAGAACTCGTGTCACCTCATTCTCCTTTTTACAGAAGAGAGGAGGCAGATTTTCTGTGTTGCAAGTTGCTGTGTTAAATCTTTCAGTGTCATGTTGGCTATCTTGGCACTCAGTCAGGAGAAATCAACTAGATTTTCCTTTCTGCTGAGAATGAATATCACAACATGAAATTGTTTTAATTGCTGTGACTGTTAATTGTCATGCTTACATATTCCACTGCACTGTTGAGGATTAATGCTGAGGTAAGTACCTGGATGCTATTTCATTGTTAGCTGATCCTTGGCAAGTTTAACTGCAAAGAGATTTGGAGGGGGCTGTATGAGGGAAGCAGACACAAAAGCTGGAGAAGAAGGGAATTCCCACTCCCCCAGAGGGGCTGGCTTTCTGTTATGGCTCTCTAGCCTGTAACAACTTTTATCGTCTCTGAAATCTGTCCTTCCCTTGAGGTATAAATACAAATGCTGAGACTCAGGTTAGTTCTGCGTAGACGATGATATCGGGGCAGATACCTGTGCTTAAGAAAGAAAAAAAAAAAAAAAAATCTGTTTTTCACTATTTGAATCTATATTCAAAATTCTGCGGAGACCCTGCCCAGGTGCTTCAGGCTGAGATAATTTTACGAAGAAGGAAGACTGCCTCAACAGAGGCAGCAACCTCTTCTTTAGTGCCTGTGTCACCAGGAAAGAAACTCTGTCTTGTCTGTGTAAACAAATGCAGAATATCACTGAAGAGAATGGGCTCTAGACATCTTCTGAGTCAACAAAGTTGAGCCTTAATTCGGTACTGTGCAGAACTGGGCATAATACTTCAGAAATACTTCGCAAATTCACAACAGGCAAGTTATTCTCTATTTTGTCTGTTTACTCCTCCTTCCTGTTATGTTATGAAAAAAAAAAGTTTACACTGGAATATGTCCAGATCACTGAGAGAGCCAAGTTCATCTAAAACCCTGAGCGGAATATTTTGATTAGAGAAGTTAAATTCGTGGAAAGTGCAGCAATGCAGTACCATGGAGGTTATATTTGCTGGCTCTTCTTTGTGCTGGTGTAGGCAGCTAGGTGGGCTACAGCCTGTGTTCTGTATACATTGAAAATATTTGCCTGTTGAATGAGCAATTCAAGTGGTAGGGGAATGGTTTCTGCAGATATTTTCACATATAGGATTTGAACTACTTTATTTAAG
>NW_008824356.1:1209523-1270857 GCF_000699105.1 Pygoscelis adeliae
TCCCTGCTCAGACTAGAAATGCTGGATACTAAAAAGTTTTTACATTATTATCTTTTTATTTAAGGAATTTGTCTTAAGACATGTGGCCTTTTAATGTGAAAAATAAATTCTATGTTACATTTAAACACCTAAAAAAAAAATTCCATTCATTCAAAATTCACACTTGAGCCAATTAAAGTAATTTATTGCTCTCATATGACATATGTTATGTAAACTCCGAGAATTTTAACATATACCATATGTAGAACAATCTAGGCAAGGTAGAAAAATATTTTAGCCTCTTGTATCACCTTCCCTTTTTTTTTTTTTTCCAGAGGGCTAGACATCCTTCCTTGAGGGAATGTACTGGTGGTTTGGGTTTTATTGTTTTCCCTATGTAGTTTTTATATAAAGAGGTCAAATACCAGAGTGTGATTGGGCCTGGAGGGCAGTGGCTGAACCAAATGAAGTAGCAGCTACTGAATAAAACCTTTTGACAAGTGTGTAAATATAAAATCTGTTTCGTAGAACAACTCGGAGGTGCTATTTTGAAGTGAGATGAAGTGGTAGTTGAAGCTCCATGTGATGATGTTGTCAGAATCTCTGCTAGGTCTTAACTTCTGTTTTCCAAAATAAAATCTCAAGTATAAAGAATTTTCAGTGACACTTAGGATTCTAAATGGTCAAGTCAATCTGCAGTGTAGGACTTGGGAGCTTAATTTTTTTGTTGCAGATCAATTTCATCCCAATGACTATCATGTTCCATTGCATAGTGGTAAGCTGTAGGGTGAGTCATCCTATCTCTGTAGGGTAAAACCTAGACTCAGACGGTCTCCAGACTCATTCAATTTGGCAATAAGAGGAAAAATTAGTCTTTCAATTAAAGTGAGATTTTTTTATTGCAACTATTTCAGTCTAATGCCCTTAGTAAGCTTTAACACATTTCATATCCCATGCTGACTGTCTCTTTCACACTTCTATGCAGAAGCTTAAAGCAGAGCAAAGCTGTGTTGAGATGTGCAATCTGTGCCTGACCAGTTCCATCTTGTCCACTGTTAGTCGCATCCAGACTTTGCAAAGGAAGCTAAGTCAAGTCTTTTAGAGACAGCAGGATTCTCCCTACTTCCCCTGCAAAATCTGTGTAGAGGGGAATGCCCATATTTCCCTGTCTTTGAGCCAAATGGTGTCGTGAGATGATGTTCACAGTCTCATTATCTCAGAGGTTCCACACAATGGTATGATTCACGAAATGATGGAATGTCTTCTGAAAGCTCTGGAAACAGGCTGACACCTCCCATTGAAACTGTCAGAACGTAGCTGCTGGCTCTGTCTGAACCAGGAAACACTCAGAGGGCTAGAGGCAGCATGATTCAAGCTGACGCGCCTGTGTCCTAGGCTCAGGGAGCAGTATCTGGGGAGACTTGATTGTCAGACTGGTTTCAAATCTGGAAAAGGAAAGAGCAGTGAATAAGTATTTGAAATAATAAAAAATTTGAAATAATAGTGAATTTAGACACACACATTTCCCCATTGCATTCTAATTCTGCCAAAGATTCAAGCTGTTAACTTGTGCCTCCTTCTAAGTCCTCAGTCTATGAAAACTTTGAATTCCACCTTAAAGCACCAATGCTCAACCACTGTAGCCTAAATGTGACTTCAGTTGCTTGAGGCATTTCAGTCAAAGCCCTGCGTGCCCCAGGGGGTCCAGAACCAGGATGTTTCCTATGTCAGCTGCTATTTGTAACCCTACCTGGTTGAGGCAGACTGTTTTCAAGAATAACGAGTGGTGGGCTGTGTCATAAAGGGGAATGTTATGTTTTGTTTTTACAGGGGCAGCTTTGCAGGGAGGGCAGAAGGGAAATTTCACTCCTTCTTCCCTCTATTAGCCACCATGTTGCTTCTCACTGTTCCATGATGGCACTGGTACTTCAACTCTTTGCTGTTGTAAGTTGCCACTGCTGTTTCCTAGTTTGCCTGAAGTCAGAAAGAGACTGTGACACTGCCATTATGATATGCAGCATATACAGTGTGGGTTTTTTTATGGCGTCCTATCATTTTCCTGCTTTCCACTCCCATCTAGACAAAAAAACCCAAACCAAACCAGCTTCTTCACTAGAAGGGTAGAGTAGCACTGGCGCAGGTTACACAGAGAGGCTGTGGAAGCTCCATCCATGGAGGTTTTCAAGACTTGGCCAGACAAAGCTGTGGCTGATCTGATCTAGTGCTGGCAATAGGCCAATGTTATTCAAGCCATGGGTTGGACCAAACTCTTCCAGAGTTTCCTTCCAACCAACATTTCTATGATTCTGCAGCCGTGAGCTATAAAAACTTGGAGAGGCATGATCCAGTGTAAGATGATTCAGTTCTCATCTTTCACAGCAGAGCTGTGTCTGCTGCTAGAGAAACATGCATTTCTGTTCTTGCCTTGCAGTAAGATTACTCAAGCACACTTGCTTTTATGGATTTTTTTTTTCTTTTTTTTTTTTTTTTACATTTTGGTCGCTTCATACAAGAGGGCAAAGGAGGGGAAAAAAGAGAGAAGAACATTAGTGTTACTACTTTCAGAGACTGAGTAGCTATGGAAAAGATGGATGGGTGGAAACCCACACTACATCAGATGGAACATTTTGCAGGTTCAAAGGATGCGTGCTCCTATGCATATCTGTTGCTTTTGTGCAAATTTGGATGGTGACTAAGTGTAGCTTACCATGCATATTGCCAAGAAGAGATGATGTATTGAAATAGGTACATATTTTCATTTTCCTGGCAAGACCTGGTTAAACCTACCATATCACTCATCCCATTGGGAGAGAGCATACTTCCTTAATTAGCCTGGAAATAACAGTGATGTGCCCAAAGGCATTTCTGGGATCTCTCTCTCAAAATTCTGACATAAAATTTATGGGAGGATTCCTGGGATAATTCTCTCTTCTCTTTCGGAGTTTCCAAAATGCCCTGTGGATAATGTTCAGTTATTTCTATATCGTACAAAAATACATCTGGAAAATAAATTTTTTGAAAGGTAGAAAGCTTAATATTTTCACGAATTGCCCTAGGATATGGAACCTATGGATTTCTATCTCTTTTCATTTTACAAATATTTTACTCTCATGCACTATGCAATAAATATATAACCCTCTATCTACGTTCCAGAGCAACTCTAAAGTTTTGTAGGGAAGTCTAGCTTATTAGAGGATTGTTCACTAAATTATGCTGCATTATTGATGCTGAAATTTGTTCTTTGCATTATTACTGAACATATTTAAAGCTTACTGCACCAAACAAACAAATAACTGCCTTCAGGTAGGGAAACATGTAATCTTTGTTCCCTTTGCCATCTTCTCTGTGGCCATATACACCTTTAGGATACAGAAGTTACTGAGTTGAAGAGGCAAACATTTTGGTAGTCTCATGTTACACTACCGATTCTATTAGAGATATGAAATAGTGCCTTGTAAAATGCAGACTTCTGAACAAAAACTTCACCAAATATCTGAGTAGTCAAATATTCTTGCAAGCTTATTAATACCAGTAAGCAATTAGTACTTAGGAAAAGGTAGATGACAGCCATTTAAGCAAACTATATTTTTATTCCCAATTGCACTAATATGATTGATATATTTTTTTAAATAACCTGTCTAATAGGGAGAGTTTCTAAACAGACATTACAAAATACGCTCAAGGCTTAACTTTACTGAAGAATGTGGCAGGCCACTCATTTCTAGCTCCTGGGAGCCAGCATAGGAGCTTCAGTGCACTGACAACAAAGTTATTCCCTCAGCAAGTTACAAACAGGATGGCTGGTAGAGTATTTGAGCACTATCAGGGAGAACCAGTGGCAAAGATTAGACTTGTATGAGGAAATTATGAGCTGTGTGTGTTCTTCCTGCTTGTGGAGCAAAGGGAAAAGCGACCAGAATTCCCATGGCAAGGAGGAGAGACAGACAGGCTGTGGGCTCACTTCCACATAGGGGAGACACTGACTTGGGCTTAAATACCTTTATTACAGTAGGATGAGCGCTTGCTTGTGCTAGTCTGTCAGGAAATAAGTAAAGTGCTTGATTTGTTTTTTTGATTTCTACAGCAGAGCTCAGGTTTGCATTGAATTATTTATGAAGTCCACAAGATCTCATTCCTGACTCATAAGGGACACCTCAGCACCTACCACTGTATTTGCAAAATTAGGACAATTTTTCTTAGGCACATTACTTCACGTTAATGTCCACTGAATTTTATCTGCCATTTTAATGCATAGTCACTTATTCTTGTAAGCTCTTCCTGTGCTTCTTCTGAGACAGCCCTCATCTTTATTGGACTGAATAACTTAAAATTATCAACACACCATGCCACTTCACCTACTGGCAGAAATCCCCCGGTGACCTCCCTCTACTGTAAAAACTGTTTTCTCCTACACTTTCTTTCCAATATTTCACCTGAGAATTCTTGTTTGTCTCCAGGCTGCTTAATATCCTCAAAAGCCTATGGTGTGAAACTTTTGGAAAGCCGTGTGAATAGTATTATGTGGACCTTTTTTGGTTGTATATATGCTGACACCCTCAAAGGTCTCAATAGGTCTGTGAGGTGCGTGCTCCTTTATTAAAATGTGTGTCGACTTGTCCTCACACAATTGTTTGTCACAAATTCTTTCTTACATTCTACTTATTCCTCAGTGTAGACACCAAATTAACTTGTTCAGCGTTTCCAAGATATTCTATGAAATCCTTTTGAAAATTGGTTGCCAGGTTTCCTACATGCCACGCTTGAGTTACAAGGCAGTTTTAAAATGAGAGGTAACATACCATTGTTAGTATCTTAGTTATTTCATGTTTGAGTTTCTTTTGTACTCCTGATTGAAGACTAAGATTCTGTTAGTTTGTTTTGCCTATTTGTTCCATAACAGCTCCTTGATACTTCAGTTTGAGATCCATCTGGTGACTCCCCTGCAAAGAGTTCTGGGGTACAAACTTTGTAAGTCTCTTCCGTAGTAACTGTAGAAGTGAAAAATATATTTAGCTTTTTTGTTATGGTCTTAGCTTATTAGTACACTTTGCACATCCAGGTTATCTACTAGCTTGACAGACTCTTGACAAGCTTTCTGCTCCTGCTATGTTCAAGAAAGAAGTTATGGCCTGTTTTGTTTTTGTGCTTGTGCAAGCTTTTCTCCTCAAGTTTTTTTTTTTTTTTGCTCCCGACTTACCACATTTTCACATTTGAACTGCCATGGTTTATAGTCTTTTCTACATTCCTCATTTGGACATTGCTTTTGCTGTTTGAATGATGTCTTCCTGCCACTAAAATCTTCTTTACCCTGCTGTTTAGTGGCTTTTTGTCCTTCCATAGCCTTCTTTGAAAGACATGTTTTTTCTGTGCCTGTAAAGTGGTGTCTTTAAGTAGTCAGTCTCCAGCCTGCCTGCAAAGATTTAATTCTTAGATTCCTCATTTAGCTTCTTTTTAAGAAGCTATGTAGTATCTTTCTGAAGTTGATCCCGTCATGGTGGATCGTTTCTCCTGTAAGGACACAGTTTTTGTACATTACAGAAGAGCTTTTCATCATGACTTTTTGAAACAGGTCCCATGTGCTACTGCAAAGTTATATTAGTTTGATGTTATATTTTTATTCCATGCCACCAACTATTCCCTCTTGTCCCACATATGATATTTTATCCACTTTTCTCTTTCCTATTAGAGAGAATCATTATATCACTTCTCCTCTCCAGCACCCTTTTCCACGCACCAGCTCCATTTTCTCTCACATATTGAACTAAACTTTTTTTGAAAACGTTTGTTCTCAGCTTGTGCATATCTTCGAAATTTTTTGCTTATGTTTACAAGGAAGGACTTAATGTTTAATTTTCCAGCTTTGTGAGCTGGTCTAATGAGAATATGTCCTCTTCCAACTTCACTTCTAGGACTGATGAGTTTGATGGGCTGTTGGTACCTTGATACCTCTGCCTTATGACCTGCACAATGCATAGGATAAGTAAGGGAGTTTTAAGAAGAGATTCCTCTGAAATTGAGAAGAAGGTTCTTCAGATGCTTACGGGGAGCTTTGCCAAAAAAAAGGAATGCTAGTAAGCAACCCATTCTGGAGGTTTTTTAAGGGTGATGAAGTTTTGCACCTTTAACTGATTTGGAGATGGAAATGAGAAGAGATTGGTGTGGTGGTGATGGGTTAGGAAAGGAATTGAAACTGAAGCAAACAATTTACACTTGTGAGAAAGCAGAAGAATGCAGAGAGCAATACAGGCAAAATGACAGGAGATGGCTTTAGTTTCAGTCTAAACTTATCAAGGTCAGATGCCAAAAGGTGGCAGTAACTGAGTCATGAAATGATGACTGGATTAAATCTGTAGCTTTGCCTATGGACAGACAAGAAGGGCTGTGTCTTAAAGTCATAAGGCAAAAAGACTCCATAGGGTTTAAAGCCTGTGGTCATTTTGCTGACTGTTGAAGAGGGGTACAGGCATTTGTTTTCCTTTGTTAAAGTGAACTCTGGCCTTTGGAGGAATAAAACTATTTTGCTTGTATGATGCCTTGTTGCTGACACCCCTGGGACACCCACAGCGTGCTGGGGAGCCAGTTGCTCACTGCAGGTGCCCTCAGCTCCCAGTGAAAATCCCGTGCAAGGGACCACGCTGCATTGTCTACTTGTCCTGCTGTCAGAGAGGGACTCACGCACCAGCACGCTTCAGAACAGAGGGAGATATTTAAAATTAGAACATTTTGCGTAGTGTACAAGTAAAATGTCACTTTTGGTTTTTTAGATTATTAATGTCACTTTTAGGTTTTAGATCATTATCATGAAGAGGCAGATATGCAGACGTTGTGGCTGGGCTATCACGTTCTCATAATGTTTTCAAAGCTAAGCGTTTACATGCTTGTTTTCTTCTTTCTTGCATGCTTCTTTTTTTTGGACTTTTCAAGTATTCCTATATTGTAAAAGTCCACGTGTATAACTGATTTCTATTATTTTATATCTAGATATAATAAAGTATATATTCTTATTAACTAGAAGATTAATTTGTACAGAGAATATGAAGTAACTTAATTAAACCGTACAATAAACCAATTTATTTGATGGAAATTTGCAGGAGGTATGTAAGACCCAGATTTTGTTTGAATCAAAAGCTGTGATAATTATCTTCTTGTCTGGGAAATGCACATTCAGAACTGAAAGCTTTAAGTAGAATCACAAACTCTGCATAGCTTTATAGTTTTCAAGCTACTGAGATAACTAGCTCTATATTAACTAACCTCACATTAGAAAAATGATAAATTGTTCTCTTTGTCTGCTGGCAGCCAGTAGTTCTATACATTTATCACCTAATATTCTTCATATGAAAATGTATTCTGATTTATTATGTATTGATAGTCCAAAGATTACTAAAGAAAAGTCACTTATACCATCAGTCAGTCACCTGCCTATTTCGCAGCATTAGCGTTTAGCTTCACTTGATGGCCAGACAATATGTGGGTCTGCTCTTTGGCCTTGGCTTGTACCTCCTATGCACGTACCTGTGTTAAACTGACATTTTGCTACCTACATTGTACATAACATAGAGCCTGTATTCTAAGGTAAATCAGAAATATGGATCTACCCCGTGTAGGATCAAACACACAAAATTACATGTATTGTTCAAAAAACCTGTTCTATAGGTCACTGTTTGATTTGGCTGCTCGACTTGGCTAAGGTAGACAACACTAGAATTAACATTTAACTGACCTTGCATGAGTGCTTTCTAATATAGTCTGTAATTATAATGCTCATCTGTTATTTCCTCCCCTCAAAATGCCTGCATGGGAAAGATCTGCGATAAATGAGTGAAAGCAAAAAAAGGGCACGAGAAGATTTCTGTAGTATCCATCACTCCTCTGTGGTAGAAGTTGAAATCATGCAGCAAGTGAGTACAGGAGGGTTTAAAAAAAGCTCATAATTTAGGCCACTGAGTCCACAATGGCTCTTGCCTGTGTTTCTGCCTCTACTACAGAGTTTCTGTACAATGTTGGCCAATTTATTTAAACTAAACTTTTGTCACATCGATACTTGTTTCCTTGTTTTCCTTGGGCCTGACTTGAAACCCTGGGAACTGGCTTGCTGAGTGCTCACAGCTGAAACTGAAATCAACAGCAGCTGTGCTTTGAATAGAAAACATGCTATAGGAAGCCACGTGCTCTTGAAAAGTCAAATCTTAGATCAGACATACAAAATTAGTAATACTTTTATTTTTAATCTTTGTGTGCCTTTGTTTGTCTTCCTTAAAGCAGGATTAAAACCTCTCCCATTATAGGGATTTTGTGAGCATGAAGGAGCTTGGTTTTGTGAAGCTTTCAGGTACTCCAGTGAGGAGTAACATAGAAAAGTTCACAAGGAAATTTAATCATTCTGCCACTTGAATTCATACAATGAATGACAGCCTATGGCTGTCAATTGAATGAGAATAAAACAGGATGGAGGAGCAGCACGCTAAATAAAGTTGACCTACCTTATATAGGGAATGAGATGGCATCCTTTAGATTACAAAAAACATGGTCGCTCTGAGTTGAACAAATAGATATCTGTTTGTATACCATAGTGGGGGATGGACAAGTATTTCACAAAACCTACAAAAAAGGTAAACCCAATATAAGCAAAATATGAAAAGAAGGACACAGAGGACAGGGGAATATATGCTTTGATGCTGTTGATCAATTGGAGGTATAAGCAGCACCGGGGATGGGGGAGGACAAGCACCTAAGAGGACCAATACATACAAGCATTACGTAACCGCACTGAAGTAAGTGTCAGGCTGCCTCATGTCATCGCCAGCCCTGATCCAGCACCAAGCACTCTCTGAGGTATGAACCCTTCCCCACCAAGCCCAGAAAAAATATGTCAGAGAAATATGCAGTTTGGAGAGAGTTGAGACTATCTATCAGCTTACTTCTCCTAAAAGTGGGAGTGGCACAGGCTCAACTGCTTACCCTCAGTCAGTCAATTTATTTTACTAATTTAGCAGGAAATAAACCCAGCAAAAATTGGATCATTTTCTGCTGAACTAGTGAGTTAAATGGGCTGATGAAATTATCTGACAAGTTTCATTAGTGTGAGGGAAGGGGTGGAACTGCACTGCTGGGAAGTTAAGAGGGGACTAGGAAGGCAGGATTAAGATTTATCTTTTTTTGGTGGAAAGCGAACAACTGGATCAGCTCCACTGCATTTGACAAATTTTATATGGAAAGCTGTGGAATCCAGTCTTGCAATAGTAAGATCTCTTTTCCATTTACCATCCAAAGCACAGATGCCTGTTCCTTCCCAGTGGCAGGCAAAGGCCAGACTAGAGACACCCACAAGGGCTATGAAGTCATGGGGCAGTGTCAGCCTCACCATACCGAGGACTGTGGAGGCTCAGCCACACCAAGTGGGGCTTCAGAGACTGTGGCCAGTAACATCTGAAAAGTTCTACCAACACATGTGAACTGTGGTTTTGAGCGATTTCAAAGGCCGAGAGCACATGGAGGTTGAGTGATACAAGTAATTTGTTAGGGGAGGATGCAGGCAAAGGGATGCAGGGTGGTGAGATGAGCTGTGGCATAGGGAGAGCCTGGAGGAGGAGGAGGGGGATGGGGAGAAGATGTGGTTTTGTTCTTAGAATGGGAGGGGAAGAGGCAATTATGCAGGGCCAGCTCAGGTCTACTAGGACTTACTAGACCAGATGCTGTGCTGTGTGAATGCAGCTGTACTGTCTTCAGGGAGAAGCCAGATTTTGAGGCTATGCAGTCTCTTTAATGCAGTACAGAGCTAATAATGCTGGTTCACAGCCAGCTGTTCCTGGAGCTGTGAACAGTGAAGGTGCATTGCAGGGACCCCACAGGGTCAGCCTGATCTCATAGCCCTGCCTCAGTGGCAGTGCCCACCCAAGCGAGCCCTGCCTCTTAGCGAGGGCAGAGCTGTGGGGCATAACAGCTGGTGCTAGCAAGCTGGCAATCTACACTAGCAACATTGCAGAAGGTTTCACTGAAGACTAGACCATGTCTACTTCCCAGGATTAAATAATTCTTAGCGGTTGGAGTGCATTGGGTGCACTCATGGAGTTCATCTTCTGGTTTATCTTTGTGAGAAAGGAATGCAGTTCATGCCCTCGGAGACTGCTCAGTGATTTGAATGCAAGTACAATAAATGCGGATAGGGAGAGTTGCTTTAAAAACACGCTCCTGCTTTGAACCAGAAAGCTAATTTACACACATGAGGATCAACCAGTCTGGATCTAGTTTGTGTTTTGAAAGGCACTTAAGTGGCTTGACATGGCCTTGGCCACTCTGGGTCCAGGGGAACGGTTGCGTTCAATATGTCACAGGGACAATGCTGCCTCTCAGTGTTATGGCCCTGGTTGTCTTGGGGGACCACAGTGCCACGGTAGGATCGAGTGTTGCTACTGAACATCCCTACCACGCCCAACCCTGGGGAGAGGGGCCTTCCCTGAGTGGTGGCAGGCACGCTGCGCCCAGATTTTCAGATTTCAACCCTGTCAGCTCAGGGCTGTGTTTTACCTCCCTGGACCTAGGAGGATGAAAACTAACTCTTGTACCCATTCTTCCTGCAGCAGCAGCTCCCTCAGTTTGTTTCGCATACATATTCATTGGCCAACTGGCCATACGAAAGGGCAGATAAATCTGCTTTGCAGCTGAGGTTTGATGTAAGTTGTTTCACGTTGTCCTGTGAGCACTTTTAAAAACACTGTCCTGTGAACATGTTTAAAAATCAGAGAGCCATTCAGTACCTGTGCCCCGGCATGGCTTTGGCCTTTTCTTCTCAAACTCTCAGCAGCTTCACCACTTTGAAGGAAATTCTGGTAAAACATGGATAAATCCCAGCCAGAGCATTTCCCGTAGGTCACTGCGGCTGCTCTCTAGCAGGAAATCCACTCAACCTGTACTCCAGGGTCAAATTAGATTTTGGGTCCTTGATGAAGTTGCCAGAGCTGCAAAAGGCTTTTTTTTTTTCCCCCCAGTACTGTCTTGAGGATGAGATTTAGCACCTGCTGGGCCGGGAGCCCCCACGTAAGGGGTGGAAGCTGAGAAGAAGGAGGGAGCAGGGAGGGCCCCACAGGTGGGATCAATAGGCCCCAACGAGCCCAGGTTTTGGCCATTTCAGTGTGCGGTGGCAGGGAGAGGGTGCGCTTGTGGCAACAGGTCAGTAAGGGGCCTTTGTCTTTGATGCACGAATGGTAGGAGAGGGGGGATAGCTGTTGATAATTTTGCTTTTTCAGCTGTTTCTGCTGGTGGGAAAAGTTGTTTCTGTCCTGTTTTTTGTGGTATGGATACTGAGTTCACATAGACAGGCAAAGGAGCCGCAGGCTTGGCTCAAATGTGCCGTTTGCATCTAGAGAACTTGTTTTCAGAGCAGTGCTGTCTGTAGTAGGCTTGGATTTGCTGGGACATTAAACCTAGCTATGCTGCAATCTAGGTGGTAACGTTACACTTGCCTAACTGTTTTTATTGTCTCTAAAGCCCAAAACATTTCTATAGACTATAATCAGAGCCAGAGCCAACTCTTGGATGTAGAGAGACAGTTAGTGATACAAATAGTACCTCAAATCTAGTGGACAAAGGATATTTGTCCAAGGCCCAAAAGATAGTTAATGCCCGTTCTGATGTGAGGAGATTTGTAATATAAAATCAAATTTTAAAGTAATAGAAATAGTAAATAGTGACCATATTTTCAATATATGAAATAAAGTATTTAAAGATATACATGCATGCACACGTGGTAGGGGTTCTGAATAAGCAAGTCAGTAACAAGATATTCTAGCCATAATAATAGTATAACTAAGTGTATTTGGCCCTGGATTGTAAATGTAAGCAGTTATTGTTTATAGCACAGAGTGAGTAATCTTGTGAAGTTTGGTGAGGTTGATTCTGTGGTGTGTATGTACACTGCTAGTAAGGCCTTGCACAGACCTCCCAAAGAGTTGTAGCTGTTTGGTACGTACTGTAGGATGTAGCTGTAGCTGTAGGATGGTACGTACAGCTCTATTCCAGGCACGGGCATCTCACTCGCATCCTGTTCATTTGTTAGTGAATGACATTGGTTGTTGTTTGGTACCAACAGCCAAGGTGAAAAAAAAATAAGCAGCCACAGCTTTTTAAAAATTTTTGTTAATTTTTTTTTTTTTTAAGATAATGCTTTGCCTCCTCACATAAAAATGAAGAGATTTACTGTGTCCCAGCATCTGGGTGATTTCAGTAAATGGATCAATGACTGTAAAGTGAAATTTTTTTATTCTGCTTATAAAAGTGCCTGCTACACAAACTAGTTTATATGAGGTGGTAATATGCCAAGTAGGGCTTGTAATGTGCTGATGGACCTATTCTGCATTTTATTCTCTAAAGTTGTCTTTCTTCAGGGCTATCAAACTGGTATATAACATTAACTTCTTTAAAATACAATGAGTTGTTTTCTGCCAGTGCTAATTACTTCTGCTATACAAGTTGTAGTATCTTGCAGCAACCTATGATCACCACAAGTTATCTGATATTTCTTGCTGTGTTCTTCCTGCTGTGTTTTTTCTTTTTTCTTTTTTTACCCATAGCTCTGTATTCCATTACACTAGTAGCCAGACTTTTTTGCCATCCTACTGTGTTTAAATACTAACTTGAATGATGAGCTATGTTTTTAAAAAGAGAATATGAAAGATTAAAGCAGCCTTGCTGTAAATAGATGCTCTTAAAAGCATTGGCCTTATTAAGATAAGAACAAATTTTTTTTTTTTTTTTGGTTAAATGACTGTTGCCTTCAGATTCTAAAAATGGATCCCTGCTTTAACTAGTATGGGGAACCATGCTGTGTTTAAGCCTCTGTGGATATACATACAGTAGATGACTTAGCTTTAAACTAAACTAAAGGTTTAGCCTAATAGTGGAATGCCTGAACTCACTTTAAACTGGCCAGTTTCAGACCAAATAACTGTAAATCCGGCAGCATGAAACCGAAATGATTATTCAACTTTTCCCATGGATTTTTCATGTCTCTTGTGCATACTATGTTTATGCCATTAGCCTGTTGTCCCTAAAATGCAATACATAGTGAATGTGTGAAACAAGTGGGGAGGAGCATCACAGATTGACTGGAGAAGGCTGAGGTGGAAGAAGGAAAATAGGATGTTTTAGAACATGTTGGTCAAGTATAGTATAGAAGTCAATCCGTGATGGTAGTCAGCTTGTTTTTTTTCTCATTTGTTTATGAATAGTGTTACAGCTATGCAAAACAATGTTAGTAGAATTTCAATGAAGATGAAGATTATTCGTGATTATTTTTTTTATTTGTATTTTCTGACTAGGGATTTTTCTTGTTGGCAGGAGGGAGTGGAAAAGGAAGCACTTGTAGGAGGAATAGGCTGGAAAGTTACTGGCAGAGCAAAGTGTAGTCAGTTCTATAGGAGCCAGAAAATGAAACTATGCAGCATTTTCCAGAATGTGTGAAGCAAAACTAGAAAAGAACTAATTATATAGGATTTAATGCTCAGGGATTTAAAGCTCACTGTAAGATGAGCCAGAAGGATGAACTTATTGGTAATACCCTGAATGGAAAGGTGCAAAATTGATCTTTGGTGGTTGGAAAGGAGGACTTTGCAGTTTTCAAGACATGAAGTGGTCAGGTCTCAACCTTGAATCAGACCAGTATAAGTGGAGAGGAAACATGAGAAACAAGTTCAGAAAATATGGAAAGGTGCACACAATGAGGTATATTAGTCAACAGATATGGCTGTAAACAGAGGCAAAACTAAGACTGTGACCTCTGGTGCTGTCTATTATGGTAAATGATGAGGCAAGATTTACAACTTGATTTGGGAAAGCTTAAGTTTTATTACTAGAAGTGACTGGTCTTTATATTGCAGATAGGTTGTATTTGATAACATAAGGAGAAAAATCTCAAGCTAATTTTACTTATTTTTTTCATATAAATGTTATTTTAATAAGCCAAAGGCTTTCTAGGGCATTTTCTTATTGTGTTAATAATATAATTCCTGGGTAGTTGAAAGCATGAGACCAAAGGAAAACAAACACACTAATATCACAATATTATATGCCCTGGAGTGTTCTAACAATGTAGTATTTGGTCCAGAGCTAGGCCAAAACACCTGGAGTTTGTGTTTCTCCATCTGAGGACCTCAGCTCATTAGTGGCTGGCAGAAGCATCCCATCACTCATGTCCCTGCTGTAATCTTTCGGTGTGTTGGGAATGAGGATGCTGCCTTGCTTTCTGACACAATACATTGAGTCGTGACTAAGGTTTATGCTGGAATAGAAAGATTTTATTCTACCATATGGATGTAGAAAAGGGGTTACTGAAATTTTTCAGGTTGTAGAGTTACTGCTGTCTTTGTTTATTTTATGTTCTTGACTGTTGTTTTTTTTTTTTTATAATTTGTGAAGAACAGACTGAGTATTGGATGTTTGCACTAGATGCATTCATAAAAAAAGAAGAAACAAATACGCTATCAGTTACAAACCTATTAACCTTCAAAAAGATGAAGCAATGCAGTCCCACTTAGGGAAACTGAGTTTTCAGCCTTTTAATCTCATGGCCTCTCTCGAGACCCACATGCAGATAGGAAACCAGTGACCCAGTTCCCCTTCAGGCTGTAGTAACAAGTGTGAATGTGTTCATGTAAACAGGGGCTTCCCTGTGTAATGATTTAGTATGAATGAGGGGCTCCAAACTTAAAGAAACTGGTGCATGGTTCTGGCCAGCGTGTTTGAGTTGTGTAGTTGTGGTAGCACTGCTCTTTTTCTACTTCATACAAGGGTGCCGTTTGCACCAGAAGAGCAGTTCCCGCACCTAGTCTTCCTTAATGGAGGAACAGAGGCTCAGATGACCTGGATGACAGAGCAGAAAATATCCCCTACCTACAATGCAGGTAGACAGAGATGTTTAATGAGTTCAGTCAAGGCAGACTATGTATATCTCTGACCTTTGCAATGCAACATTCAGTTGATGGATTCAATACAATAGATTTAATAAGACCTCGATTTATAACCCTTTCCTTTTAGAGTGAAAGGATAGAGTTATTATCAATGTATATGACCTAGCTTTTCTTTCTGACAGTCAACGGTGGAATGGAAACCCTGATATATAGCTGTTTAGTTAAGGCGCTCCATGCAAAATCTGGGAGATGGATTCTTGAACTAGATTGCAAAATCTTGAATGAGAATCATGGCTTCCTTTGAGTGTCGTTACATGTTGCTGATCTGTTGTGCATCAGCATTCAGTAATTATGATTTTGCTTTTTATGCATTTTAGTTTTAATTTAAAGCCTGCTTCTGGCTTGTCTGACAGGTAATTCAGAATATGCAATTCTCATTTCCTTTGGTCCTTCAGTGTACTTCCCCCTTTCTCTCTTGGCTGTTTGGGTAAGGTAGCTGGCAACTGGTAAGCAACTGCTTTCCTTCGTTTGGAGGGGGAAACAACACAAAAGGAAACATCTGGATTTTGGGGAGAAAAGGTCTGCAATGGCATTTTACTTTGTTTAGCTGTGTTTGTGAGTTTGCTCCTAACTCATTTTCTTGAACATAGTTGAATTGAAAGTAAATCATGTCAAGGTTAGTCCCTGGCTTATTACTGGCCTTACTGAAGGGAAATAGAACTTCTTAAAGTTAAGGCAGTGCCTATTGATATGGCAAAGGCTTGCTTATTGAAAACCTCTGTGGATTGTGCAAATGTTAGTTATCCATGTAAACTGATCGTAAGGGAAAACAATGGCAGTAGGTAGATGAAACAGTTCTTCCTTTCAGATGAACATAAAACTTGTTCCCTTCAAAACAATTGGAGAGATCCCAATGAGGGGAAAGGGAAAGACACTACAGCTTGTGCTGGAGAGGAAGAATGTTATTAAAATAAGAATTTAGAGTAAGAAATTTATGCCCAGAGTTGATCTGCATCGTTATGATTGAAAGTAGGATAAAATATTTCTACTTTTAATAGAAAAAGGTGTAGTTAAAGCCCCGTGCTTTTGACTTGGAAACCTACAGGTGATTTCAAAATGATCATGGTGTTCGGACTCGATGATCTTGGAGGTCTCTTCCAACCTTTAATGATTCTATGATTCTATGATTCTATGTGGTGATAGGGTGGGTTGGTCTCTCTCTCTCTCTCTCTCCATCTCCTGTTCCAGTGAACTGGAATGAATGTGAGTGGAAAGCAATTTTAAAGCTTAGATTTAAAAGTTATGTCAGTCCTGGGTTGGGTGAATAACTGCAGCTGTCCTAAAACAAAGGCTTCTTTTTTTCTTTAAAAAAAAAGAAAAAAAAAAACATCTGGAGCAGCTAGGCCCAGCTTTCTTCCTCTAGATCTGCAGTTTTAATTAGGAGGTTGCAAGGCTTGTGAATGCTACCTTTTGTATTCATGAGGTAGAAATTCCCTTTAGCATCTAGTGGTTGCAGTCCTCCATATAAAGTCACTGTAGTACCATTCATAACACCTATGTGACTAAGCCTTAGTTTATACTCTGCCTGGGATGTTCCTGGCGTAGATGTCTTGCATGCAATCTGACATAAGCCCTGGCTCATGATGAAAATTTTTTGGGAAAAATAAACAATAGACTGATATTTAAAGAATACCAAACACTCAAAAGTCAGGAAAATCACAATGATTTTGTCTCCATTTACTTATTATCTTTTGCATATGTGAATAGACAGACTCATACAGTCTGTAGTTAACAGTAAATAGACAGAAGTCTTTGCAAGAATAGCCTGATATTTTCCCTGCTCCTGCCTGACCTCCCTCCCCTCCCCATACTCCTCCGCGTCCATGTTAGCCATGCTTGTACTTCCCTCCTGCAAGAGGAACTTACGTGGAGGTCACACGCGGCCAGACATGTTCTGGAGGGTCCTGAGCAGGATGCCTGGTGGGGACGGCTAGCCTAGGGTGTGCTTCCCCAATGTGCCCACCCACCAGTTGCTCTTCCCCAGCGTTCAGGAACAAAAGTCAAACTGATGGGCATGAAGCAGAGCCCTCGTATCAACTAGGTTATGGCTCCTGGCTTGCCATAATGATGATCCTGAATCTCATCATGTTCCTAAGAAAAACAAGAGCTCACTGCCTCCGTTCAACTCCGTTCCCATAGCAGTAAAGGTAGTAAAAATTATATCAAATAGCAAGTAGCAAAGAGAAATAGTTCCTTTAATGAAAACTTTCAGAAACTCATGTCATTTGAACAGTATGGCGTTCAGCTTACTGTAAACTTTGCTAAGTTGCAATGACATTCCTTAACTTTCATGTCAGTCCAACCTAAATCATATTTCAGTCATGTTGTCCTCTGCTAAATTGTGAATTATATCCTCAGAGACCTAAGAAAGTTTTAAATGTTTGAAAATTAAGAGCTATAGCCTTTTTTGTGACTAAAACTTTATTATAGTTCACTAGAGTGGATTTGATATTGAGTCAGTTTGAGAGCTTTATTTTGTTGTTTGGAATGACATAGGTTTAATGTTAGAAGAGAGAAACCGTCAAAAATGAGAACATACAAGGTCAAGACAGCACTAATTAGAAAGGCTAGGATGTTTCCTAGATTCATGGAGAGGCTTTGTATTTAATCCATTAATCAAAAGGTATGAATTTTTTTTTTCTTTTCTTTCAAAGGTGGGTGATGGGGAAGAGGGTATAATTATTTCCTATGGTTTCCTCTGAAATCAAAGATCAAAATTTTTACTTACAGACTGAAGTTTAATGGAATGAAGGGCTTCAGACAGTGGCACCCATATTTATTGGACATCTTCAGGGCATTGAGGTTTCTTGGTTCAAGTTGGTCTTTTGTTTTACTCTGGGCTTCAGCATACCAAGTATATAGGGTTCAGCCTTTTTGTACTTTTTCTACCATGTAGAAAGGGATTTTCATGGCTAGGGAAAGCAGTTTTTGCCAGAAACTTTTCTCATCCAAATAGAACTGGCAAGTGGCCAAAAATGTGCTGGTTCTTCTTTGGTTGTGAATTTTAATTTCCGGACAGCTCCTTTCAGTACTTGTTCACATAGCCTTTGCTTCTCTCATCACTACTGTGAACAGAGGATGTGAGCAGGTTCCTGGTGCCAAAGGTAACATCTACAGGCTCAGCCTACAATCCCAGCCCCTCAGGTAGGTTACGGGGAGGGGCTCTCCCCTCTCCTGGCCTTCCCACTCTGCCTGGGAGGTGGAGGCTAGCAGCAGCGTGGCCCACTAGGCACGCAGCTTGCCCACAGCTTTCAAAGTCCTCACTCATCTGTCTGCCTGATGGGCAGATGAAAGCCAGGCTACTCAGCATGCAGATGGTAGTGCAGGTTGCCCTACAGTTGAAAAATGATAAGGAGATTTTTACTTGGTTGGCTAGAAACTTCTTTACCCTCTTGTGAATAAAAAGCCCTTTTTTTTTTTTTTAACCCATTTTCATTCATTCAACACTGTGAAATCTGCTCATTTTGAAGTATCGAGTGTTTTTCCCTAGCAACAAGATTTTTCTTGTAAATGACAGATTGGATGTAGGAGAGCAGGGTGGGGCAGGGCAAAAATATATATTTCTTAAAATACTGTTCAATAACTATTGTCTTTACAGCCCTAGTGTTAAAATTATACTACTGACTGTTTATTTTAAGTAAGGTTCCCTTACATGATAAACAAATCTGACTTATAAAATTTGTTCTTAAATTGACACACATGATATTGTTTTAAATATAAAAATCATTTATAGCTCATCTATCTCAATTCTGTATCACCGTGCAGGAATAATTTCTCTAAAATGTTCCTTAATAAAAGTCACATACTTGAACATGGGCTCTAAAATCTATGGCACAGTACTTTAAAATCCTGTTTGCATTTTGTCTGTTCCTTTAAAGGGCTTCCGTATTGTCTTGGGCTCCCCTGGAAATGCAGTAAGGATTCGTATCACATCTCCGTTGCCATGGCAACAGCAGTCTTTCCCATAATGAGCTGCATCATCTGAACTGATGTCACAGCATCATGCAGCAGGTCACACAAGGCACCTCCTAGTATTGCATCTTACAGATGTGCCATAAACATCAAAAGAGGATGATTTGAACAGGACAAGGTAAGTGCAAAATTTTGTGCTGTTTTTAATTGCACCGTTATTTTTTCCTGTTTTATGAGGTTCTCCTAATATAAGAATGTGTGGGGTTTGCCTTGTGAAAATCATTTTGAAGAAAGATGCTGCATGCCTAAATATTATTTTTCAGGCAGACAGGCTAAGACAAAGGCCTACAGAAAATGCATTCAGTCTGAATGTTTAGACTTGTCTTTGCATTTGTGATAATACCCTGAAGATTTGAAGAGAATATATTTAAATTTCATAATCCAGTTGAAGTTGCTACAGTCTGATTTGCTTAAATGGAAAGAATAGCTGTTTTCGATTTCAATGCCATAAACACAGCTTGTTCCTTTCCCCGTCTCTTTATTTAAGCATTCCTTGTATGTGTAGTTCTGCTTTTAACCTATTTTATTTCAATAGCATGAATATCACCTATTTACTTTCATTGGCCTTCTACTACATGATAGTACAGAAAATACTTTGCAAACCAGTGCTGAACAAGCAACTGGAACAGTATTGGTTTTAAACATGGTTCAGTACTGTCCTATTTCTGTTGGTTTTCTTAAAAAAGCAAAACATTGATATAATTGTCGAACAATAACCAGGTATCTTGAAAGTACAGTAGCTTTTACCTTTTCTACTGTTTGACTTTCTTACAATCTGTTTTTTTAATAGTAAAATGAATTTAGTGAATTTAGATCTAATCTTTTACTGGAAGGAAAACAAGCTTTTTTTTTCTGCTGCAACTGCAGTAAAAGGTGTAGCTAAAGATTCAGGCATTCTGAGGGACTTTGCTATGAATAAAATAACAATAGGAATAATTATAAAGGCTTCCACCTCTATCATGGGAAGAAAATACATATCTTTTATGTTTAGCAAGCTGGTTAAAATCATGCCTATAATATTTAGCAATTCTTTACAATGTCCAATATTTGTTTATTTTGTATTAAGGTCTTGCTTCTGGAGGCCAGCCTAATTTTGCTTAACTTCAAGTTAATATTGCTGGATGGTATACAACAACGATAATGGCTTGATTTTCCATCTTTAAAAGATTTAGTCTTTCAGCTGCTTGCTATTAGAAGGAAAGAAAAGACCAGACACATGTCATTTTAATTGATCAATATGTCCACTAGGAATTAGGGAGTGGTCTCTGGCTCTGTTCTTTCTGTGTAGTTTGTATTTCAAAAGTGCAGCAAGAAAAAATAGCAACCACTAATCTTGTAGTGATGTCTATATTTATTGTGGCTTTTAGTCCCTTATACTTGATAAAGTATGGAGAAGTAAACATAATGAGATCTGACTGCTTTTCATAGGGATGGGTGCGATGGTCTTGTCTGGCACAAGCTGGAATGGAGCTCCCGTATCTTGATTAGCCAGCCTGTACTGCATTGTATATGCTTTTTTCAGCATGGTCTGGGTACATTTGTTGTGTTTTTTTCCTACTGCAAAACACAAAGCAGATGACTGTAAATGAACATTAGAATGATGTTGCTTTATTTATTTGTGATGCATTTTACAGTGTGAAAGTAGTGGTCTCCTGCGCTTGCTGTGCTCTCATCGGGCAAACTCGGAAGGTATGAGTTAGCAAGAGGAAGGGAGGGAGGGCGGGACAGCTGATGTCTGGCTAGTGTCAGAATTAGAGATGTGAAGAGAGCTGGTGAGTAATGCACTTAACTTGCAACTTTAGGGACCATCAAAGAACAGTTAATAAGGCATGAGCGTAAAACCTGCTTGGTTGGAATATTATGCCTTTATTAATAATAATGTATTCTGTTAGATTTTGCAAATGACTTGATTATCACTACAATTTCTCAGACGAGAGTTAAAAATGAGGGGAAAAACAACAACTTCTGACAGTATTCGTGGAGATGTGGCCTGCTATGAAGTGCAGATGTTTTTGATTTTTCTAATAATGAGCATGCAAATCATGTTGTTTTTCAAACATAATTTTTTTAAAAGTTCCTCTTACTCTCTATTCCACACCCTTCTCACAGCATTGTTTGCTCTGGGAAACACCCGCTAATAATGGAGCTGTGATGACGCTACTTGTTTCTTGGTGAATATCTCAACTAATTCTGACTCTAGCTGAATGTCTTGTACGGTCAAGACATTCAAGAATACATACAATCAAGAATACTTCCTGTTTGGTTTTGTTTTGTACACTGGGCCCAAGCGTTTCACTGAGGTCTGTATATGAGGATATGGAAGAGTATGGAGTGATGAAAAGGATCTTACTCTAAAAAGCAAGCTTGATTGCCTGAGTCAGAGCATGACAGAACGTGGAAACACTACAGATGTAATACAATTTTGCTTGCTGTTGAGGCAGATTCATAATTGGTACAATTATGTGTGAGACTGTTCAACAGCAGGAAAACTGTGTTGCTTTCAGTTTTGTTCCACAGCTGGTTTTACTCATCATTACTGAAAGCAATATGTTTTGTAAATCCATGTATTCCTCTCCAAAGTAGCTGGATTTGGACACTTAATCTGGAGGCCAGAGTTCTGTATATGCAGTTTCATACTGACGTGTAGTTGGAGATGGGCGTATACTAGCGAACTGAAAAGATGTTACTGTTTAATCTTTGCTTTGCTAAAGGATTTTATTATATAGTCAGTTAAATAGTTTCTACATAGCTTAGTATTGAACACAGAGAGAAGCAGAAGCTTGATTCCTCCCAAAACAGCTTTGGGAGTTGATGACAAAACCTTACTTCAGCAGTGGAAGTTGGTACAATTTTAACACTTTCTTTGTGGATTTTTTTGTTGGCATTATGACAATGCAAAGCCTGCTGAGAGAGGATCAGAGCATGTCCTCTACGGAAGGAAGCCTTTTTTATTCTCTAAAGAGTAGTTGAGGGAACCCTGTGCTCTGGACTTTATCTTCTGCGGGTCATGTCGCAGTAGAAGAATGGTGGGTGGGTGTCCTGTTGTCCCCACGCCCTGGCAGCTCTGGAATGGGTCTGTGTCCAGGAACTCATCCCTGGAAAGCCAAGTCAAAGGAGTCCTCCTTATCAGAAGTGCTCAGGCATTGATTAGAACTGGTGGCATTTCCAAAATGCTGGTGAAATATTTCCTTCAAAATAATTGAGGAATTAAAAATAATTAAAAAATCCTATGCCATGTCATAATTTACTTGCACCTTTCTGTTAAAATCACTACTGTGTTATGAAAGAAATATTGACAGAATTCTGGGCTTGATTTTGTGTGTGTGTGCGCGCTACTAGCTTCAGGCAGAGGTACAGTTGGCCAGAATGTCTGAAGTTCCAGATTTGTATTTAAAAGAAAAAAGATTTATATGTATTAAAAGATACCGTGTTTGTCTTTTGAAATAGTATATCTATATTTTGTATTTTAAGTATGGGCTGTGCTATATAATGAAGTATCTGCATATTCTGTAGTGAGACATTATATTGGTATTCCTGGGATAAAATTAATGATACATGAATGCAAAGATGACTTCAGGGGATCATCTTGCAACTAACTTACGTCTGAATTCTAACGTTTTGTGGACTGGAGGGGAAAAAGGTGCCCTTTGCTTTGCCCTTTGGATGAAAACAGCCACTCATTAAAGCAGATTTCATCTGCAGAAAATAAAAGTTACCCCTATCGTGAGTCACCTGAGCTGGGCCAGGTCTTTCCTGCCACAGGAAGGGAAGGAGCAAAAGGAAAAGCTGAGCTGGATGGAGAGCCAGGAGGAGTCTAGATTGCTGCTTTATGAAGTGGGGGAGCAGGATGTACAGTGGATGGAAGTGGCAACGGATGGGCAACCATATCTGACATCACTGTCATGATCCAGAACTCTCCTGAAGAGACAGCTGCCATCCTGGGCTTCTCAGCTTCTGCAGGCTTTGGCTTAGGGGAAGAGAGACCTCGGCTACGTTCCTAACCCTAAAAAGTTTTTTCTGTAACCATTTTCTGTTTTGTCAGTGCTTAAGGGTTCCCTGTCCCTTGTTTGCTGAGTGGGCACGTATGCTTTTTAATCGGTTCTCTTGTACAAAGGCCCATGGAGTATTTTTTTTTTTCATGTCTAGATTTGTATCTAATATTTTCTACTGATTTTTAAAATAAAAGTACCTAACCCCACTTCAAGTCAAACCTAAAAATGCACAATATAAATCCCTTAACTGGCTTGGTATGGTCATACTAGTTTTAACTACATGAATAGTCATGCTACATTTTTATATATATACGTGTATATATATACGTGTGTGTATATACTATATCAGAAGGATCATCATGAAAATCATTCTTTAAGGGTATCAAAATGCGCTTTCCTGAAGCAAAAGTTTTCTTATTTTTAAAATGCCTTCAGAAAAACTATGCTTCATGAGGAAAAAGGGTGGGGAATAAAGAAAAAAAACAATCTAGATAGCTCTTCCCTTCCTGTTTTGTCATTGAACTACAAGTTTCAAATATCTAGACTCTGGTACCTTGAATCCTAGCAAGGCTGACTCAGCTTTTCATCCCTCCAAGGTCAAAAAATTCAGCTCTATGCAGTTTACAACGTCTGGCGCTTTCAGACAAGACATTTAAAGCCAGGAATGCTCTCTGCTTGGCGTGAATTCTCATTTCTCATGGCACGTGTCAGATACAGGCTTGCCCTGGCAGCCTTGGCCAAAATGCTGTCACCACCTGCTTCTTGTCCGGTATTCAATCCCGATGCCAGGCAAGGAGGGACTTTCTCTCAATTGGTGAATGAATGTCTTCTAAGGCACCTGGAAGTGGAGATAGCTTGTAAATGTAGGTGAAGTATTCTCCAGACCAGAGGACAATCATTGTGTCCTGTGGAGAGTATTGGCCTGAAAGTTACGGGTGGAGGATGAGCACTGTGAATTGTAACGGCGCTTTCTTACCTTTGCCAGCTAAGTGGCTTCTGCAACTGTTATGAGCATCCAGGGCAAGTAGTCAGCTCTCCGGACAACCCACTGTTTTGCAGGGTGAGGCAGTAAAAGGTGCTGTGCAAGGGGAACCACAGGACCCTCCATGTGGCAGTCAGGCTTCTGTGAGGCTGAGTGTGGGCACAGAAAGGCCTGACCCCAAGTACTGCTGGTGCACCAAGTCCAATTACTTTCTCATAGACACCAAGTATACTAAGCATATAGCTGAAATGTGCTCTGTCTCTTTGGCAAAGAGGTCTTTCAAGTGATAGTGATTTCTATGAGGAAATAGCTCTATGAAATAGATTTCCCAGCCCCCACGGTACAGTGTCTTGTGGGAGCTGACACACTTAAAAAGATGGCCTTTGTTAGTATTAGGTTGTACTAAAAGAAGTCCTAGCTTTCAGGTGAGGAAGCACCCAACTGCAATAATTAGTTCTGTTTTCAGTCTAACTGTAAATCTATCACTTTTGCATAAGTTTTTTTTCTTTCAAGAGTTGCCCTGTGCTGATTGTCTTGTAAGCTGGTTGTTGTCATAGTTTCAGGATTAGGATGCAGACATGAAGTTTCTTCATGAGCTGTCAAAGAATAGTATTAATTTTTTACCAGCTTGGTGTGTGGATAAAGTAAAGGAGGCATGTATCTGAATATAAAACAAGTATCTCCTTCCCCACCCCCCACCCATGTCATTTTTGCAGCATTTTCTCTCTGGACTAAAAGCTTGTAGGTGAGTCTCTATTTCAGTCTTAAAATGCATCCCACCTAACCTCCGTAACTCCTCCTTGCACACTATGTTAGACTTGCATTTCTTGTTTTCAGCTCCTGCTCAATTCTATCATGTATTGACTTCCTCTGTGTCTTACTTGCTCCTTCCAGCTTTCTGTTCCTAAATGTTAAACCTGTAATTGCTCTCTTCTACCAAGTTGTCATTCTTTTCTTATTTAAATCCCTTGGAAAAAAGTTGCATTTCCTCTGGACAGTCTCTAAGAAGTGGTTTATGAAAAGTTATATACAGAAAACTTGTGGGACTTTAGGGCTCCTACTATGTTTTAAAATAACAAAACAATTCAAATATCTCTACCAAAGTTTGGATAGGACTCCCACGGTGCTAGGGGCTGTACAAATACCTGAGAAATGGTGAAGCCTTTCCTGGCTAGATTGCATTAATTTTCAGTTTAAATTGAGATGAGAAACTGTTTTCCTCACTTTTCCTAAATATCCCTCATAAGGGATAAGTATCATGCCCAAGTTTCTTGGAAAACCTTTGGCAGACCTGGGAGAAGAAGTTATTTTTCTTATTGCTCATAGAGTACTTCAAAAAGAATATAATCTTTTATTTGTCTTTGTACTTTCTTGTTTGTGCTTCTGTGTTTGTTTTCTGAGGTTGGTTGTTTTTTGTTCATGATGATTGCAGTGGATAAAGCTGAGCTCATATTGCAGATCCATGACATTTCAAGGGATCTAAGGCAAAAATTGATTGTTACCTACGCTAAATTAGGCTGCAACTTAACATGATGAGCTTGGGAGCGTTCTAGTCTTTCAGAAGAGGAGGATCTGCTTGCCAACCTTTTTTAGACAAACCTTGACTGTACTGTTTAAAATGGAACAAATAATAAAAACCCATACCTTAGTTGCTGGAAGCTGGACCTTTATATGCTTAGTTGGCAACACAAAGGAAAAAGTTCTGTGCACTTCCTAGTTTTCAAAAGAAATTAACGTATTTGTTTTAAAAGTCTTAAAACAGAGTTTCCTCTATTGGATAGATAAGTGCTTGTCCTTTGTTTGACAGATTGCTGTGATAGAATATTCACTGCAAAGGGAGTTGATATAAAAAATATTTCTGCAAAATAGATTAAAGAAAATTAAGAAAACAACATACCTGCCTACTGAAATATTAGGCTCATTAGGTAGGAAATTAGAAAGTAAGGATAAATGCCTGGTTTGCACTACAAAGTACAAACTTAGATGCTTGTAAGTGAGCTTACTGAGAAATAATGTTGAACAGGTGACTTTCAATAAACATGAGAAGATTTTTGACAGGTATTTATTTGACAGAGGTTGATAGAACTCGTAAAGTGAATACAAACCAAAAAGAAAGGAGCCAGATATCGTCAAGTCTGAGGGCTGTGTGAGATTGTTTTAAAGCTGATATTGCAAGACAAGCCTTAAAGAAACTCAAATAAAATACTAGTTAGCAATGACAAAACTAATGAAAGACTTTTCTCAACACTTAGTTTTTGTCACGGAAAAACTGCACTTCAGAGCTGAGTGCTATTGACAGAATAAGTAGGGTCTATTGAGAATGTTTTCAAATAAGGACATCTTTCAAAGCTGTTGCATGTAGCTATTCCAGGCTGCTTACAATTTTCAAGTGTGTTAGATCATGTTTAAAAACAGCTTTTAAGAGGCTAATTCCCTGGCCAATGCACTTCTGTACTAGCAAGTATGTATCCTTCCTGTACTTCAAGCTGCACTGCTAGTCTCCTAAAACATACCATATTTTGTTAGAATACTAAATCAGATTTTGATTGCCACAAAAAACCCCACCCAAAACTCATAGCTTCAGCTAGAAAAGGCTGCTATCCGTCAGATTTCAGCACGTCTGGCCTGTGTTGCTAAGGCAGTGACACAGCAGATATGTGAGTTGCCATTTTAAGGATCAGCTATTAAAATACACAGGGTATATGTTATAGATCCTTAATGTGTCATCTAGTCTTGTTCCTTCTCAAAACTTCATCGTAGTATTTTACTAGGTCATTAACGATAACAACCCTGTTCAGTTTTTGACGATAAAAATATCGTCAAAATATCAGATACCTTAGAAAATAATTAGTGGATTTTTGGTTTTCTTGTATCTGGAGAAGGTGGAGTCCAAATATGCTCTGTGCATGATGTGGGAACAGGCAGTGTATCAGCAACAATGAGATAATTGCTCTTTCAGAAGAAAACAATGTTAACCCTCCAAGTGCTTGGCACCTGTTCGCACTGCAGTTTAGCTTTTTAAAGTAAACCTTTAAATAAATGGAGAGACTTGATTTTGTATTTCTGTGAATTATGCAGAAAACTTCTTAATTATTCCTTTTGTTCAGCTTCATTATGGCATTTTGAATTGGATTGGCACTTCAGTTTCATTTGCTGTTCCCACCTATGTGATCCCTTTTCTTTGTTGTAACTTGTAGAGTCACTTTGGTCAAGAGGGATAAATCCACCTCAAGTCTCTGTTGTTCCCTCTTCTCGTTGGGCAATACGGAGAAATATTTGTCAGCTTGTTGAGGGCCTGAGTGGTGGGTTGTGTAGGACACTAGTAATAGATTAATATTTTTTTGAGGTAAAGATCTTAGGTGTTCTCCCTCCTGTACTTGTCACGAAAATGTACTGAAACTAGTATGAGGACTTCCTGGGTTTAAATTTTAATGTAAGATGATATAGAATAAGAGCTGGTCAGAGAAGTATTAAGCTACAAGAAAGGTAGCATTGAGAGGTGGCCTGTGATACTTGAATCAAGGAGACCTGGAAACTGCTTCTTGCTCTGATACTAAATTGCCCCCTTGCACATCGTCTCTGAACTTGTGCCTCTTGTTCATCACCTGTGGAATGGACATAATGATACCGATCCCCTTTGTAAAACACTCTACGTAAATGCTAGGTGACACTGCTATCAATTTAACTTTGCACGCGCGTGCACACGCACACACGTATACAGGCAAGACACTAGCAGATGCCAGCCAGAATGGTGCAAGGGACATTGCTGAATAAAAACCAGATGGGGGTGCTGAAAATAAAATGTAAAAATCTAAAGGAAGGAAACTAGCTTTTGGGATTTTTGTCCTGGGATAAAGGATTGCACAGTAGATGACTTACCAAATATATGGAAAACTTCGTGGTTTTGGCAACACAAAAATTGCATTTATAAGTACTGTATGCCAAACTGTTAAGCCTGCTTAACTGAAAATAAAAGCTTAATTCCACAATTAAGTTTGAAAACACCAGGCAGGTATCTCTACAGGTTGAGTCTAAGTGATCTCCATATAGACAGAGAGGTAGCAACACCTGGTCTGTAAAGCTTGAGGCAATATGTGCATGCCATTCTGTTGTAAAAGAAAATATTCCTTTTTTGGGAAAAAAGGGGGACCCACCAGTCTTTTGCATGATCTTCAAGGGCTCCATTCCACAATTAGAGCTTGATAAGAATTCTACAAAATGCTGTTTTCTCAGTCATTGCTGATTCATTAAAACACCTGTTGTTGATCTTCATTAAACTTTTTTTGCCTAGGTTTTGTTCAGAGAGCAAACAACCCAAAACAGCTAATGACTGATGGATATGCATTAAAATGAGATGTAAGATACACAGGACTAACATCTGTTCTGAATTAGGCAGACCCTTGGGTTCTGGAGATACCGCTCTTTCCACTCCAATAAATATTTATTTATAGAAACCAGAACAGCTGTAAGTGTCAAGTGAGCTAAGGTTGTATATTTCCAATGCATGTGCCAGTATCTCGGGGAAGAGGAGCACGGCAAGAAAGGAACCCTATGAGTGATCAAGAGTAAAAGTAGCCCCTACAATTAACCTGTATTGTTTTCTGACTCCCAATATATTTTACAATCCACTTCAGTTTAGTCTTCCTTAGACCTATATACTGGCATGGAGCTTTGATTCCAGTATTCATCCTTTGAATTGTTAAAAAAAATAATCTAAGGATCTAAGGAGTAAATAAAAGAAGCTAGTATACTAAACTCAGCACCTAAAATTAATGTTAGACATATTTGAATTCCAACAGCATATTTTCTTGAACTCTCTTGAATGGCGTATAAATTAAATTGTGTGTTTCTCTGTGTTCTTATTGGGTGTTAATTGTTGATGGAGTATTAGTGGGTCTTTTGTATTATTTTTATAAACTGACTAGTACCTCATGGTTTTAACTAATCCTTAATAAGTTCAGACTCTGGACAGCAATTACCTAATGAAATGTATGAAGATAAAATAAGGTTCTGAGAAACATTCTTTGATTTGTCTGGTGCTTTCATTGATATGGGAGAACCACAGGGAAGGCAGAGATTGTAGAGAACTTCAACAAACCTTCAGCCTGTGAAATGGTATTTCCCCCCTCTACATCCAACCTGAAAATTATACGTTCTGAAAGTGACAGTTGATAGCATTTGTAGCCAGGAAGAATGCCAGTTTGGCAGGGCTCAGAATTTTTTTATAGCAATATTTTCTTAGGCTGGAGAAGGCCTCAGGGATTATAATTAGCCTGTCTTGGGCTGGTTAGTGCTGGGTACTTGAAGATCCTTGATCAACAAAATAACGTATCCTGACAGCCTAGTGAAAGGAGGTCCAGCGTTTCACTCCTCCCTGCAGGCAGCCGAGAAAAGAATCATTTTGGTAGATTAAATCCTTTTATGAGAAAAAACGCTGGACGTATTGAATACTTAGAGGTGGTTATCTCCTGGGCCAGGATGCACAGTGCTTTATTCCAGCCTTTCAAAGCATTTTACTGAAAGTGAGGAAAGTTTGATCTGTGCCATAGGACTCTGTTTAAGCCCTCCTTATCTTATTGATGGTTCATAACTGCTAGCTGCAGCATAAGCAAAATTTAGCTTTTTTCTTAAAACCAAAAGCAGACATCTTTACATCTACAACTTAAACTATATACAGAAACGTCCTGATGATTAAAAGGCCAAATAGATCTTTTCCGCTGATCTATGTAGTTTTATGATCAGACAAATTGTAAACAAGCATTTCAGTTTTAATTACATATATTTTAAATCTAACTTTAGAAATTATTTTATATTATTTGCTAAAAAGGAAATACAACTGTCTGTGTTCAACAAAGACTAGAGAATGAATAATTAAATGGAATGTAGAATGTGTATATTGGAAATGGTTCAAATTTCCTTCTGAAAATTTTTTCAAGTAATCCTAAAAGGTCTTCACACAGAGAACTAAAATACTGAGTAATATACTATTGCAACATGACTATTTTTGCAAACTAAACCTCTATGAATAGTTGCATTGTTTGTAATCAAAAAACTTCAGAGCCGGTTATACATCATTTGCTACAGTTTGTTTGCAGCATTTTACAATCTCTTCTAAGACATATCTTTAAAATTCAAAGTTCGATTCAAATGGAATGAAACAGGCAATACTTCAATAACAAACAAAATTCCATTCAGTGACCCTTTAGAAGATTTGTAAAGATGTAGATGTAGGTCAGATTACAGGCCATTTGATATAAAATTTATGAACCTAGTCCAATAATGTTTCCCCATCATTATCAGTCATACTAGGGCCTAGTATTACACTTTTTGAGTGGTAATGCAATACAAATAATTTCCTTTTTTAACGGGAGGAAAAATATTCTTCTTTAAAGAGATTAGAGGACTAGAAGTATGGGGGTGGAAAGGAGACTGATATCTAAACATTCAGTTGACTAGCTCATCAAGTGTGTGTGCCAAGGACATTAACTTTGACTCCAAGAAACAAATCTAGAACATATTGAAACACAGCAGGGAAAACTTGATTAAAAAAATGCACAAATAAAATGTGAGCTTCTGAGAGTGAGGCTTTTGTTTTTAAATAAAAGTGAGGGAGCTAAAAGGCTATAATGGTACTTTAATGGCTCCCAGGCTTTGCATGAGATAATTCCAGCTGCAGTGACAAGGAGGAAGACTTCAGAGTTCCCTTGAGAGCAGTACAGTGCAGAGGCTGGGAGGAGCAGGGTCTGCAGCACAGCAGCAGTGGGTGCACTGCTGCTCAGAGTGGGGTTTAGTCTAGTTATTACCCATGATGATTGTGCATGCTTATAAATTATGTCTTGGAGCAGCCCAGAAATGTCAGCACAAGGTTAGTCTTGAAGCTACCTTAGCACTTCTTTCCTTTCATGATCATTTCTCTGCTGCAGCTGTTACAGGCATGCCACTGAAAATTGTCGCAGGAGGTGTTTAGTTCTCGTTTAGGTCTAAGTCTGTTCCTACTGATTTCTCATGTTTCACTTCTAATGGGAATATAAACCTGTGGGTCTTATTCAAGGCTTACAGGAGTCATTAATAAGCTTCAGGCCTAGTATCTTCCCAGGTTGTGTGGGTTGTTGCCTTTTTTTTGTTTTTGTTTTTTGCTGGTTCTGTGATTTCCCCAAGGAAAGTGTCATGTGGTAAATAGAATGAAGCTAAGCAGAATCCTTGGAAGTGGCAAAACCATTTGAAATGCATGTGCCTCATTTGAGATTCAAAGGTTTGAAAAAGGGCTGTGTGACTGTAAAGATTTGGCAATAATCTTGTTCCTCAGTTTCCTGCCAAATAATGAAAATGTTATTGGTATTGTCTATGAAGTTCAGATTGCTGTTAGAGTGTTGTGGAGTGCTAAAGTATTTTGTGTGTGCTGGAAAGCTGATTAAGATCTGAGTACAAGTAATATTATGCGGGTGGATTTTAGATTCATTTTTCAAGAAGCTAACATGAATTCTTTGCCTTCCTGAGCAGTGGTAAAATATCTTACCAAATTTGAAGGGTTTTATCCTGGCTGCAATTTTTGAAATATAGTATCGAGCTTTAAAAAGGTAAAGAAGCCAAAATTTTCAGGAATGCATCAAGAGCTTTAGAGATGTGTGGCTTTATTTTCTAAAAGGCCAAGTAAGATATCCATGGCCTGAAAGTAAGATTAAAAGATTCATTGATTTTTATGTGGGCAGGGCTAGACTACTTGATATTGCTTATAGTTTTGTTGGTTTTGTTTTGCTCTTATTTGAAACGTGAAAAATTCCCAAGACTGAATCTCAGAATAAAAGATTCTTGTTGTACAGGAAACAAAGTTTCAAGTAGTGATTTCTTTTAACTAAAGCATAATGGCAAACTTAAACCAGGAATTTACAGGAATTATTTATGATAGTCCCAGGTAATGAACTCCTTTTTAATGAAAAAGCAGGGATAATAATGACAAAGTACACGGGCAGCAGGAACATTAGTTTCAAGATCTACAACTCCATCTGCTGATGTAATTCAATCCAATTTTGGAAAAATCAACAGTAGGTACAGTAGATGCCAGTTGTTTTTCTGGATTCTAAAATCAAGTCAGTCAAACACAGTACTGTGATCTGTTTTGGTGTTAGTGTTGTATTTCTATGGTTATTGTTGTTATTGTTGTTAATGTTGTCAGAAAGAGAGACTTAGCATGTGAAGTCATGCACAGATGAGCACAAAAGTCCTGAGTATCTCCTCCCCACCCCGAAACACATACTGTGTGAGTCTGAGAGCAGGCCTGCAAAGGAACATACCAGGAGCGTGGCAGGTATGCGAGAGGATATTAAAAATTGGTGACGTGAGCTCCTACATGACCTATAACAGCCCTATTAGGTACTCTGTCCATCACTTATTGACAGGTCAGGGTTTTTTTGTTTGTTTGTTTGTTTGTTTTTTTTAAGAAGTGATTCTTGCTGCTAGAAATATGTGGGGAGTGCTAAATGAGAGAGTCAACAGTATCCCTTTAGGATCCTTGGGCAGACTGGGAAGGGACTTGAGGAAGAAAAGAATGTGCTCAGGGTGTGCTTGTGGTATCAGGGCACCCTGCTGCACAAGGAGGTACAGAGATGCAGCCGGGAACAGCCCAGGTGGTGAGAGTTAGAGTCTGGAGAAAGCATTAGAGAAGGGGCACAGAGCAGGAAGAAAGAGTTTGGTTAAGAGCTACTTCAAGCAAAAGAGGGGAGAAATTGGGTTGCTACAGGCTGAATGGGTTTGCTGTGGGCTGTAACAAGCTGAGGGAGAATGAGGTAACAGCTGATACAAGCAGGCCAGAAGTTAACTGCTGCTTAAAGACTCCACAGGCCACTCCTATTTAGCTCCTGTCAAAATAATATGAACATTGCAAATTCCTCTGTGGCCATCTAATGGGTATGATGCACTATTTCTAGTCGTATTGGGAATAAGTCTAAGAAGTTTAAAATACAATATGCAACAAAATATATCTAATGGCATTATCCAGTATGGTTACAGCATGCAGAAAATGAATCAGCAGCAATTTAAGAACATAATAAATTTAACTTCGGCTAAGCAAGCTCATTTTTTAAATCCTTGGAGACTCTGCAGGATGTTTTAATGGGTCTTTTGTGATGTGGATATTTCCTTAGTTTAAAAACTGGACTAAATAGGTTCATTTTGCATAACTTAGGAAGGAGCCTTCATACGGTAATGATTTTAGGTCACTGCTAAGCTAGACCAGATGTGGATGAACGGCTTAAGAGTGAAATGCTGCATATCCCGTTACAAAGCTTTTTAGGCCTATATACTTACCCTCTTGGCAATAAGCTTGCAATTAATGAGTAAGTCCTTAATACATAGTTATATGTCAAAAAGGCAATAATAGTTGCACCACAGTTCTTGATGATTTTGGGGAACCTTTGAAGCCCGTCATTGACAAAATAAATTGATGGAGCCATCTGTAATTAGGAATAAGTTAGTTTGTGCATCACTGCCACCGAGAAAGATATTGTCTCCCTCTGTGTTATAAAGGTTAGCAGAGAACTATATTGAAAACATAAACTAAGCCTATTTTTTGGGTGAAAAGAAGGAAATAATGTGATGTAGAGAGCTAATAAATAAGGAATGAACTTTCTGAAATACTAGCTGTAGTCTTTAAGTTATGAACAGTTCTCATCTAAAAAGAAGACATTATTGACTTGCAGAGATCCAAAAAAGTTAACTTTCTGGTCTCTGAAATATCCAAAATAACAAAAGATAATTTATCAACCTTTCTTCTTGTTGATATTTAATATAGATTAGAATAGTTCAGTTGGAAAGGACCTACAATGATCATCTAGTCCAACTGCCTGATCACTTCAGAGCTGACCAAAAGTTAGAGCGTGTTATTAAGGGCATTGTCCAAATGCCTCTTAAACACTGACAGGCATGGGACATCGACCACCTCTCTAGGAAGCCTGTTCCAGTGTTTGACCACCCTCTCTGTAGTGAAATGTTTCCTAATGTCAAGCCTGAACGTCCCCTGGTGCAGCTTTGAAGCACTCCCACGTGTGCGGTCACTGGATCCCAAGAAGGAGGGACCAGCGCCTCCCTCTCCACTTCCCCTCCCCAGGAAGCTGTAGAGAGCAACGAGGTCGCCCCTCAGCCTCTTTTTCTCCAAACTAGACAAGCCCAAAGTCCTTAGCAGCTCCTCATAGGACATGCTTCCAGCCCTTTCACCAGCTTTGTTGCCCTCCTCTGGACGCATTCAAGTACCTTCAAATCCTTTTCAAATTGTGGGGCCCAGAACTGCACACAGTATTCAAGGTGAGGCCGCACCAATGCTAAATACAGTGGGATAATCACCTCTTTTGACTGGCTGGTTGTACTGTGTTGGATGCACCCCAGGATGCGGTTTGCCTTCTAGGCTGCCAGGGCACGCTGCTGACTCATATTGAGCCTGCTGTCGACCAGCACCCCCAGATCCCTTTCTGCAGGGCTGCTCTCCAGCCACTCCTCTCCCAATTTATACTTGTGTCCAGCGTTACCCAGATTTATATTATATTTTAATATAATTAAAAATAATTAATTAAATAATAAATTAAAATTCTCAATTAATTAAATAAATAATATATTAAACATGTATTGTATTTTAATATAATATAAAGGTAGATGTGAAATGGCTAAAATGACAGGGCTTACAAGCTCAAATAGTGTTGAAAGCTTGGTTGTGTTTCATGCCTAGTCCTCTAGTCTTAATTCACTTGTAGATGTCCTCTTTTTTGTTTAGACAGGTGTTTTGCAGTCAGAAGTGTTACTTGAACCCTTTGACAATGATGGATCTTCAACTAAATATTATGGAGGTGCTCAGTCAATTAACTAATGAAGCCCTTATTGCATGTGTTTTCTCCACCATTAATTTTGTCTATATGTTAATGCTTTGTCATAGATGAATAAAACAAAATTTAAGTAAACAGATAAGAATGTAATTAAAATCCATGTTTCTGTAGAACCTTTATATCTTTACTTAAAATTAACTATCAGTGTATCTGTCTATATCATAAAACAATAGATTTGTCCTGTATCTACTTCAGCATCAGTCCACATAGAAAAATCTTTTTTAAAGATATATGGTGTGATTTTAAAACTAAGAACTCGGGGGTGGGGGGGAAAGTATTTTTACTGACTTTGCAATATCTGAAATATTAAATGTAAAGAATAGGGTACTTGCCTCTGCAAAACAACAAACTATTAATACAAATAGTTGTATTACTTTCTGAAAATAATATCTACATCCTTCTGGCATGGAGCTCAATTTAATCAATACTGACTTTGCATCCTTTACTAAGAATTTGTTTCCCTGGACTATTAGATCACAATACTGAATGATGATCTGCTTAATAAATCCAAGCATAATAAACCTACATCTTTAAAACAGCAGTTGAGGACTTAAATTAAAATTCTGACCTAAGTGACATTCTCAGAGCCACAATTTTGTATGTTTTTTACGTCTGGAGCATATAGGTTAGGCATACATTCTTCAGCAAATTTTGTAGACAAGATTAATAGGCAAGTGATTTTCTTTTTTCTGGGAAATGCATTTTCTTCAACAGTTTGAAGCCTGCTCATGGTTTTAAAAGGATCTAAGAGGACATGTACTGACCTAGTACCATAGGTCACTAGCAGAACTATCCAAAGACTGGAGTGAGACCCAGGAAATTTATTTCAGTGCATTTACGTGGGCCAGAATTTAAAGTTCCTTATGCCTCCCAAGGTAAGAAAAATTGCTTGGAACAAGACTGAAAAAGCCAGTTTGGTTCCCATCACTTAAATTTTTCTATGATGAGATTACTGCAGCTTGTTCATTAAGAGATATGTACCATAACTAAATTATCTTAATGCATTTTATAGAATTTATTTTTTTCCTTTTGAAGGTAAGAGATGGAAGTGATTTATGACTCTTTCTTTGTTTTTCATGAAACTGATGGAAACAGATACTTCCATTGAATTTCCTGCCTTGATGAGTTTATTCTTAAGATTTTTTAAACGTATTTACTTTCACATATGTATGTGAAATAACTAAGAATGATTGTATTGTAAAACATCGTAAAAGTTGTTGATCAAAGTAATAAGAAAATGAAAAAAAAGTCATTTATTTTGTTGTAGAACTTTTCCTTGTTTCAAAATTTTAAAACCTTTTAGAAACTGATTCTAAAAGATATTTGAATGGTTCTAAAACTTCATCTACTTTATACTGAGAAATGCAGGTATGAAGCTAATATAACATTTTGCAGTTTTTTTCTGAACAGTCTTGTTCTCCAGTATGCTGACTTATAGTTAAACTTTTACAAATAGATTTTAAAGAATGAGGGAGGAGAATTTGCAATTCCAGTGATATTTTCTGACCTCCATGGGAAAAATTTCTGATCAGCACTGAAAAGACTAAAAAATTGTGACAAGTCAGAGGTTAATGGATGATGAGATATTGACAACAACCTAAAAGTAGCAAAAACTGTGTAACATTGGCCATGTATTTACAACCCCTTTTACGTATGTTTTCTAATCTTTCAGAAAAAAATCCCCCTAATCACATGAATTCAGAATCGTCTGTGGTTCTAGGAGTATAAAGTTTTCAGAATAAAATATTTTCAGCTATAAAAATAAATGAAGTAGTAATAGTAAAAATAAAGGTAGTAGTAAAGCTGGTACCCATTCCAGTCTCTTTCACCGAAAGTTTCCTAAAGGAAAACGTATTATATTTAAAAATAGAATTAAAAGCTAGGTGAGAAATTGAAGTGCAGCTAAAAATAGATAGCTTTGAAGTCTGCAGCTTTAATGTATAGCAAAAGATATTGGCCTTTTCAAGCTATTTGGTCTTCTCAAGCTATTCGGCCTTCTCAAAAGGGAAAAGAAGCATTCCTGTGGCTAATATGTAGATTAGCCTAAATGCTTTTTTGGGCCTCAAAACAATTTGCAATGTGAATTTTTGGGAAGTTTTGTCCTACTTTGCTCTCTGTTTACTTCTTTCTGCATTTGGAAATTCTGAGGTACTATGGGAACACATTCTTGTGGCATTTCTGACCTGACCCAAATGAAAAATCAAATACTAGAAAACGCCATTACACTTTTGGTGTCTGCTGCTACCTGTTGCCTCTGTGAGATTCACTACTATCATAACTTTCTTAAGTCAATGAAACTAGTTACCTTAGGAAACATTGTGATAGCTACCAAGCTATAATGAAATGCGCTATTTAGAAACCCTGAGATAACAGTAAATGAACTTGATAGCTTTGCACCCTATAATGCGTTGATACGGAGAGCTCAAGCCACTAAAGCAGTAAGGCCACACTAGTGGATTACTCTACCTGAGGCAATAAATTTACCTATCAACTGGACTGATTACTAATGGAATATGGCTACTTTTGCAGTAATCAAATTCACAAGCTTGAGAAGCCCTTCACTGCATCCTGCTGTGTGGTAGGGATGATCACAGTGTCCACCTCACACATAGCCTCACCTGGTGTCTACAGGCAACTAAAGTAATGACGAAAGGGAATATTGAAAACTGTCTAATAACTTCTGGTGAATATTCACTGTGGAAGAATTTGCATGATCATAGCATGACTGATAGAAGATTTATATGAAACCCTAATGTATGCATGTACACATACATGTGCGTACACATACATGTTACATAGTGAGTTCTGGAATACTAAAAAACTTTCCTTTATTTAAAAATCTTTGCTTGATGACTCAGTTCATCCTAATTTCAGGAGGTCTCTTTCCATCTTTTCATAGAGGGGTGACGATTCTTCACTTCACCACCTGCAGTTTGGTCACTAGCAGATGGGAAATGGGTCAAACCCTCTCAGAAGCCATATGTTTGCTCCCAGTGGGGAGCTGAAGAAAGAAAGGATTGATTTAATCCTTATTACTGCAAGAGCAGCCGTGTGGAAGGTGGATTTCTCTTAGGACCTTAAAAATTAATTCTAATTAAGGTAGAAAGTGAATTGGAAGTGCAATACAATAGAATAACTGTGTACATACATTTCTATTTCATCGTGATGGGTACTTTCTGCTGCTGCCTGTTTGTTGCCAAGCAGCTGCTTCAGCATTTCCCTGGCTTGCTGTTTCCTCAGCTGTTATCAGCACTGCCTTTCCTCCTCCCCCTCCTTATTGAGATAATGGGCAACATAGTTTGCTATAACCTCCTGCAGCACCCACTCAGCTGCAGACCAGCCCTGGCTGTTGTGCTGCTCTAGAAGCTGGTTTTACTTGTTGGCAGTTCTCTTTGTAGATCCTGCATCAGCTTGCCTCTAGCTATTTCTCTTTTCTTAAAGGATTCTTGTTCCTTTTGCTGACACACACTCACTCCTTTGGACATGCCTTGTTTGGACTGGAAGAGATTTTTGTGAAAAGCAGTGTAACAGTACTTTATTATTCTGTATGGAGGTGGAGGAGAATTTTTTCCCCTTGATGTTACTGAGTCCCAGCAAAGAGGAAATGCTAGCTCTTTATTTACTTCAGGTATAGGCTTAGATTCTTTGCTCAGTTTGTAAACACTTTAACCACAGAACAGGGTAAGAAGTGATAAACAGAAATTAGGAACAACTAATCTGGCAGCAGGGCAGGGACCTCGCGGTAGCTATAAATGGTCTTAGGAGTAGCTGAGGCATCAGTTGCACTAGAACGTGACAAAAGTGTCACATTCTGCAAGGTCCAGACTGGAAGAGGAAAGAGGCTTTTCAGGCATTTCTTTTGAAGTGTTCTGTATTTTCTGATGACTTATACAGAGATGAAGCTGTAAGAAGTCTTGTGAGTAACAAAAGCATAAAAGAACCACAGGTGAATCGTTCTGTCCTGTCCTGTCAACATTCGGTAGTTTTTCAGATCTGTGATGCCAAGAAGATTTCAAAAGTTCCTGATTTGAATAGTGACATAGATGATAGTGACCTTTATACATTGGCTTTTTCTTAAAATTCCTCAGTGCTGGTGTTGATGTCAGCAAGTGCATATAGTGAAAGCATATATAAACATGTATGCCTGTATTTGTACATTCTGTTTTGCTTGTGCTAGTTGTTGCACATGGTTCTGCCAAACAGAATAGACTGCTGTTTCTATGCGTACTTTTTCTCCCAGCTTCAGTTCTCTCTTGAATGTCTGGGAGGCAAGAGTGGAAAACCATAATTCTTCAGGCTTTAATTTCAATAGCAAAATGAGATTATAACAGGAGCAGGATTTGCTTTACGTTATAATTTAACTCCTAATGTACCTACCTGTTTCTTCCCTTGCTGCAGTAATTAATACCTTTTGATTTTTCTCCCTGTCACAGTATTCTTCAAAAATTCTGAGCCATGAATCTGTCAGCAGAGTGGGTGTGGACACCAGCCCCACATCTTTGTCTTCACTTGTTCTTGGAGCTGCTATTTCTTCACTACCTCTCCTTTCTCGCCTAAATGTAGCCAGTGAGAAAGGGAAAGGGTCAAACTCCTCTTAGTAAATCCATGTTGTATTCCTTTGAATTTATGAGCCATAGGTTTTTCATTTGCATTCTCAAAAACTTTGATATTTTTTTTTTTCCCTTGGGCTCAAAGGGGCATCCTCTGATAACTATCTGCTGTTGCCTGAAATTTTTGTGGTGGAACTGCTGCATCTTGATGCCTCTCCAAAGTCAGGAGACCTGCTGATACTCACTTTACCAGATTCTCCATCTTCATGTACTTGTTTTTGGGTTTTGGTTGTTTTGGGTTGTTTTGTTTGGTTTTTTTTTTGCTAGTGGGCAGCATGTCAGGAGGAGGACTTGTTAGGTCAAGCCTTTCTGTTGAAATGCTATGTATGTAGAAATATGGCTGAATAGCCCAGGATATAAAAATCAAGCCAGTGTAAGACATTTCTAAAAAAGAAGGGCGGAAAGAGGAAACAGGAGAATGTAGCTGAGCTGGAGGGAAGCCTCAGTGAATGCACTGAAGGGCTGTCAACTCCTCTGAGCTGAATCATTAACCTGTGCTGAAGTAAACTGGGGTCAAATCTCTCTCTCAGACTTACCTGTTGGTTGAAGTTTCCTAGGGCTTGAATCAGAGAGTTTTTGTTGGCTGGCAGAGAAGTTAGAGAGAAAACTTGTAAAAACCATAATTAACTTGCAGTGAAAATTTATTTTAGGGGTACTAGACGTGTTCTTTATGCCAAGCTTTATTTATTTCACTCTTCCTATTTCCCTCACTAATGCAGCTCTGTTCATAATAACATTTATAGGAACATTGGTGTAGATCAGTCACTAGCACTTTAATCACTGTGAGATGTATGTATGACTTGTACTAGTCTAGAAACCAAAGTGGTGAAAATGCTGACAGCGTACATGTATTTCTAGTCCTGTTTGATAGCTACATGTACCATGATGGCAATCCCAGGATGCTTTTTCTATGCTTAAAATATGCTTTAATTCCATAACATTCAAACTGCAGGCTGGATACCACCCAGAGCAGTGATCTCTGACTCAGCAAAAGAACCAAGTGCTGACAAACCACTGAAGATGATTGTGTGTGCAGGCTTGGATTTGCAGCTAGAGCTGTGAGGCAGAGTTGAGAAGCAAGTATATGTGAATATTATGATGGGATTGGAAGACTTAAAAGATTACCACCACTAAGATGAAGAAATGAGATCAGGGTAATTCTCTACTGTACTGGGAGAAGTATCCAGAAGCATTCTAGTGACAGGGGGGTAATGCATGTCCTCCACTATAGATGTAATTAGGAATAAGATACAGTTAGAACCAAGGCTCAGCTAGGAACAAGGTTCCATACATTTCTCTTGCATCTTTGAACACACAAACTTAACCAGTGGAGCAGATCACTGTAACTCTATTAACCTAATTGGGTCTGAGGATCAACCTCAGGAGGCTTATGCTGTTTGTTTTGAGATTATTTCTTTTTTCCCACTCCTAAGTCTTCCCCCTCCCCTCCCCTCCTACATTTAGCTAGTAGGTTTGCAAAATTTGGTACAAAGGCTATTTAACTTTCCTTCATCCAGTGGCTATTTTATGGTTGTGAAGAGTAAGAATAAGCAGGTCACAGCAAAATACTTAGGAAGTAGAAAGTATTGCAGCCATGTAAATTGTGCCCATTCAAGCAAAAATACAGTCTGTCTACTAAACAAGTTAAGATATTGTCCTGTACGAGACCTATTTACTTGTGCCTGGGTGGTCACATAAATATATAAATGCATTTATATTTATATGCAGGCGAATTTTTTTTTATATATCTGTGTAAAGTGGTGTGTAAGACCTTGATGAATGTTTACCATTTGACACGAAGTTTTCCAGATGGATAAATACCTCAGGCTGAATTTTCTTTGGATTTCTTTTGCGAGAGGGAGACAGTGTTTTTAAAAAATATGAAAGAAAATACAGATTTGCTAGTATTAATAAAAAAAAAGTGAACAAACCATGAGAATTTCTTTAAGGTGCTTTAGTATCTTTAAAATACTTAAAAATTATACTTAAAAAGCATACTGTAAAATAAGAACTTACTATTGGCAGGAGGCTTATCCTCATGTCTTGCATGCTTTTTTGCTTCCACAGTCGGTCAGGCAATATGGTCTTGAAAAAACATTCTTTGTGTGGGTGAGATTTACAGTTGGTTGCAGTTTACCATGCATTGCTCCTTGAAATTTCCAAGGGTAGTTCTTGTACTCAGCATGAAAATGAGAGCAGGAACATAGTTTTCCTCTGTTTTTGATGATCTCTGCAGTTTTGCGAGCAGTGAAGAGGTAAAAGTGATCTACAGGTTCACAAAAAGTGCAAGATTTCCCCTATCACAAAACAGTGTTCTAGCTTCAGACTGCATGCATCTTGACAGAACATTCAATTCTCCAAAAATTTTTTTCCTTTTCAAGTATTTAACAGATTCAAAATTATTTGTCAATTATAGAGTAAAAACTCTTTTATGACTATAGATTTCTTAATTTCCCCAAAAGCACCTTAAATAGAAAACATATCCAAAACGAGTTTCACGTGCTTTATTTCATTCTCTACCTCCAACAAATTTCCAAAATTCGGCTCCATTAAATATTAGTTAATCATGACACATGCAGATATTCTGTGTACTCCTGTGTAGCCTGAGCACCGACATCAATGTTGCAATAAAACTGATTATATAATGGGTGTTGCTGAAGTTGGTCTGAGGAGAGCAACTACTCTTACTTTAGTAAGCTCCAGGAGTTTGGGCTAACTTTATTTGTTGGGCCTTAACTGTTTCCCTTTTTCTTTGCTTCCTATTATTAACACAATAGTCTCTTTGGATTTCTTTCGTGGGCTTACAGTAACTTGTATATGGTACATAACTACAAATCCACTTTTGTTCTAGAAATGTTCCAAAACTGTGAAAGATAATCAGTAACTGTTGACTTATTGTACTTGATATGTTTTACCTTGTCTGAATCTGATATTAAAATAACTGAGTCACAGAAACAAGAAAGATAATTTTCTAGTACCAGTTTTTGGTAGGTCTGTAACCCCAGGGTAGATGACTTTCCACTTTTTTTTTTTACCTAATGATGCTTAGTTATTTAAAACAAAAAGTAATAGTCATGTCACATCATGTCACATCATGGAGCTTATAGGTCTTTTAGAGGTACGTGCATGTTGGAAAAAGATATAAGGCAAGGCATGGAAGAGATGCGAAAGGAAGGAGACTTCAGAACTGTAGTAATTTGGACTTTTAGTTTATATAGATGGAATATGAATGTATTTAGAAAATTAAAATGCCTGTAACACTTTCGTTTCCTTGCCCATGATATTGTCCAAAACAAATGGTAGTTAATTTGGTTAATCATACTTACAGAAGTGGTCACATTTTTTAGAATTATGCTTTGCCTAAGAGAAGCCATGGGGATCTGCTCTCTTTGTAATATTAAAGTGTGTCAGAGAACTTCTTTGCCTACCAACTGTTATTTACCCAATTAACATTACAATGTAGTGTTCTAGTTCCAGTGTGCATTACAGAAGTCCTTCACCAAAGACCCCAAATCAGTTCATTAGTCAGTCTTTATGTTTGGTTACTGCTCATTATGATGCTCATAAAAAGAGCCATCCTTATTATCGCTTTGACTTCAAGTTGCAGCGTGCAGGTTTCTTGCCTTTGGTTTCATTTGACTCCGATTGCTGTAAACTACTTGAACATAAATTATAAAGATAAGGTGCAATTGCATCAAAGCATGCCTTATTCATGCCTGAGTGAAACCAAACATTGCCCGTTTGGGGGTTTGTTTTTTCTTTCTTTGGTATGTTTACCATGTGTTATGGTGGCATATCAGCATCTCTCATCTGATAGGAGTGCATTTCAAAGGAAGACAGATGAGACTTTTAAGAGATCATGTGTTTTTGAGAGCATGGTGTACACAAAATTTATCAGCTATGCAAAGTCTTGCATGTTTTCTCCTTAAAGATTTACTACAAACAGGCCAGGGTGATGCTGGTTTTGAGTGCATTTGAATACACTTACGAAAAGTTTTGTCAAAACTGTGTTAGTCAATCTTCTGTTAATCTAAACAAACAGATTTCTCTTTGTATGTTTCCTTGGAAAGAAACAATTTGGCATCTTTTAATGTGTTTTATATGAACAAACATTAAGTTAATGCATGCAAAAGATTTGCATAGATGGCTCTTTTCTCCTTTTCCTTTCTTTGCAATATACCCCATCGCTCTTATCACTTGTATAATTCTGTTACACAGCAGCAAGATACACTGCAGAGAATGCTCCATTCTGGCTCAGTGTGGCTTTGTGCTCAGCCTGTATTGCAGTTTCTTCCATTAATTCAGAAAAAAGTATATATATATATATATTTAAGAGAGCATTCCCTATGCAGAAATATGAGGAATGCAAAAATTCTTACCTGGCCTTCACAGCTGGGTTACAAGACTGAGGACAAACACCACATGTTATTACTTCTGAGGCTTGTACTTGCAGAAAACAACTTGCAGCCGTTTCCTCCCTGCAGACTTCTGCCTGCAGGCAGTCTGTCCCTGAGTTAGTGAGGGTCATGGTAGAGCAGTTAAAGCTACTCTTCTGTGCGATTGTGATCTCTTTTCCTTCTCCCTATGAAATCCTGATCTCTTCCAAACTGCGGCTCCTATGGTTCTTTATCTGCAGCTTGAGACAGCTGGCAGCTGGGTTTTTATCCTTATCAGAAGGGAGCTTTCCGAACAATGTCTGGCCCCGTTTCCAGGTTGCCTGCTATTACTATTTCCTTTACAGATTTTCCGCGACAAATGAGTGTCACCTTTGCTTCCATTGTGCTCTAGCCCATGTAGAATATCTCACATATACTTACTATCAAAGGACAGCAGTTTACTTTACATCAGGGTGTTACCTGCTGCAGGTTACAGCTGAAGCTGCAGGGCAATCCAGAGAGGTAGCAAGCTAGGCAGTTGTCACAGTTCCTTATTTTTAGATGTAAAGGAGCTATATTATTTTGCCTCGAGCCTCCTAGAAACTTCACCGTCTATAAGTAACTGGTCCAAGCTTTTAAAATCCGGTGGGTTTTTTTTCTCCTTGTTTGTATTTGTGGTCATTATGATTCTATTCAGGAAGATCTTTTTCTTCCACTGAAAAGCATCTGTATGGTACACTACTCTCTTCTGTTTAGCCTTTCAGCTATTGCATTTTTACTGGTGTTTATGAAAGGATAAAAAAGGCGCATACATCAAAATAAAAAAAAAAATCAGAGAAAATATTAGCAGACAGCCTATACTGGTGGATATTCCTTTTGTAAACAAAAAGCCAGTGATTTTAAAACAAACCCATCCCCAGGCAGATACGTATAGTTATGGTACTTCTGCAGTACCATAATGAGTAGTTAAGCAAGAAACCCTGCCTGAGTAAAGATTACAAACCAGACCCTTTTACGGGGTCAGAGAACAGGCCAAAGAAGGCAGTGCTTTAGTTCAGGAAGGCTGTTGTGACTTGAACAGGTCCCCAGATGCTGTCTGGGTTACCTGTACTGGGGACTGAAGATGCCTTCCAGTGTAAGGGCTCAGAAATGCAAAGGTCGCTTAAAATCACTTTTACTTCTTGTTCCTCCTTAGTTATGAGTTCTTGTGTTTGTCTTGAGGACAGAGAGCAGGTAGCTTCACCATATAGTCACATGAAGGCAGACAGAAAACAGTTCCAGACAGTATTATTGTATTTGTTCAGATGTACCTAAAGTGGTATCCTTGAAGAGCTAATTTATCTCACCTTGTATTTCTATTACTTTTCAATCTTTACTTTTAAAAAAGCAACCACCCCTCACCCCACACTTGCATAAACCCTACACAAGTAACTTCTATAGATGTAGGTGTATGTTAATTATGAAGAGCAGAAATAAAAGATCACAAACCCAAAACACTTTTCCCACCAGACGGTATCTCTGTTATCTCTATTATTATTTAATCAAATCTCTGCATTTGATTAAATAATAATAATGACCGACTCTGCCCTTAAAAGGAGTGTTTAAATACATATTTTTCACCCTCAAAGATTCACTGGTATGAATATCTCTGGTATGGTTTTTTTCTGTGAACGACCTGGGAAAAAATCTAGACCTAACTGCTTGAAAAAAAGCTGGTCAGAGTCAGTGAAATCTTTTAAAGAAGCAAGAGATCCTTTGGAAGGCACATATGTTGGAGGGATAGGCTATAGCTGCAGCTTCGGAAAAGGTGGTGTGTTCAGGATTTTTATTCTTCCTTGCTGTGGACCAATAAATATTCTTTTCTCAGGATCTTGTGAAATGTGAAACTGTTGCCTTAGCAGCATGCTCATAATTAGGGTTGTCATCTGGTCATATGAGCTTTCTCAGTCATATTCACACCTGTCATGAGTTATTAAAAGATTCTTCTCACTTATGTCCTTGTCTGCCCATGTTTAAAATGTACTTTTTAATTTTCCCCATTTCATAGAAAATCCTGAGATTTTTTTGTTTGTCCCCATACAAAGCAGGGTAAGTAGTGTAGACAAACAAATTCTTGCTTTAGTCCACACTTATAACCTGAAAGTATAAAGAGAAATTTCAGAGTCAGATTCTAGCTTTGGAGCATTTGATTAAATAATAATAATGACCAACTCTGCCCTTAAAAGGAGTGTTTAAATACATATTTTTCACCCTCAAAGATTCACATTTTGTGCAAGGCTTGGTAATGCTTATGTGCAAGACACACAGAGTTCTGGCAGATATGAGCATGGTTGAGTGTAACATTAGGTGAGTTTTGGAAAAGACAAAACCTATCTACCTTTTTGAAAAGGGTAATAGTAAAACAATGCAGCATTTTACAGTATTATCAGGAGCAAGAAAAAGAGCAGGGCAGTATTGCTCAAGTTCAATATGCCACTTCTAAGGACTTCCTACCCTGTAGAATTAATAATCTCAGATTAAATTCCAGGCACATGGGGGAATAAAATACATTTGATGGAGTTCAGCATATTGAACAAGGAGCCTCTTAAACGAAAAAAACCCTCCAAAACAAAAAAAAGCATGACATAAAGAAAGCTGTAATTTAAACACAACCTCAAACTCCTTCCCCCAGCTCAGAGTTAGATGTCTATCTCCTCAGAGACTCATGGCTTTGCATTTAAACAGAATTATTTTTGTCTTGGAATAAGAGGTGATGACTTCACACCATGTGCAGATAGTCAGAGTGGAGAAATAGTTGGAGTCAATCTCCCAGGAAAATATCCTAAGCATGAAGCTGTAAGGAGTGAGCAAAAAGGTTTCATGGTGCAATCTGCTCCTTTTTGTTTAAGATATCAATTGCACCTTGGGAATGAAATACAAATCTTCAGTCTCCTATATGAGTTGTTTAAACCTTTAGCTGGAGAGCTGTTTTGTGCATTGTATATCTCAGTGTGTATTTAATTATTACAGCCAGGTGAAACAGCTCAAGAAGAGGAGTTCAGGCTGCAAGTCTAGTAACTTAGAGGACAAGCTGTCTCTTGGGAAGTTGGAGATCTGGCTTCAAATCCCTTCTCCGCTATGGGCATTTAAATCTGTCTCACTTCCCAAGGAAGCAACATCAATCAACTTTTCCAAATTCAAGCTTTGATTAAAATAGCCTTCAGTTTGGTCTCTGAAAATTTGGATATATTTTGACCACATCCACTGGAGCAGGTGCTGTATGGAGGACATTGGGGAATTTATGCATCCTGTTAGGGTCTATGTATGAGACAACTAGTGACTATTGTACAGATTTAGGTGGCTATATACATGCTCAGGAACGGGAATGTAGCTGCCTCAGAGATTTTACCGGATGCTAAGGATTTCAGAATCCTCTAGAGCTGGGTTAGTTTGATAATGGAAATTAGCAGCAAGGTGTTAGAATTTAGCACCTGAATAAACATCCACCTCTAAACTAATGTACGCAAAGTACTTTGCTTTGAATCTCATAAACTTCCAAGGGATTTGGAATGGTTTTGGATCATGTCAATGATTGTGTGGTTTTCCTATAACTTTGCAGTCTCAGGCAATCACAAGCTAGTCATCAAAACGCTGTTACAGCCAGAAGCAGGTATGATAATCTCATTTTATTGGCTTACTGACCTATCTTTTTTTGTCTATGTAGGTGATATCTAACCTCTTCTTATCTCTGCCTGGGGACACAAACTGTTGTAAGGACATAGTATTTATATTGTGCTGTCAGTATTAAAGTAAGATTGCATTGATATTCCATCTAGCACTACACAGTATGACAGCTTAGAATGTATTAACTTACTGATGCCTCTATTTTGTTTTTGCTTCTGCACTTCTGCATTCATGAATGAGCATTTAAATATGTAGTGGGACATTGTTCCCGAGCATTTTAGTGTAGAACACAGATGGCGTGATAATAAAAAGTTGAAAGGAAACTGTTGAAATAGCAGGAGGTTAAAATACAAAACAGAAGAAAATATTACTATATAAAGACATTTAGATATGATTTTGCCACAACAGGAGTTCCTGAAATAACTACATAAACAGTGGTTTGCAGGTAAGAACACAAACCTTAGTCTGTTTTTAAAAAAAAAAAAAAAATACTGACTGTCCTGCCCCCCCATCCTCCTGCCCATGAACTTACTTTATATTGGAACATAAATGTTAACTCTTTGAGATGACACGGGCGATGAGATAAGCCACGAGAACAATGTGTGAATGACAGAGTTGGTAGCTGACAGAACCCACCTGTGAATATAAGTTTAATCTGACCTCTGATTTTCTAATAGAACATGTAATATATAAATGTAACTGCTAAAGAAATGTATTGACTTTCAATTTTTTTTTTGCAATTCTTTTCTACTGTGCAGTATGCCAGTGAACTTTTGAATGAAAGTTAAATAATTTCTCATTATTGCCGTTGTTTGTTTTACTCAGATTTAGTATATAGGCAAACTGAATGTCTGTTTTCTCTAGTTCATGTTATCATATAAGAACCCATTAATTCATTGTATTTTCTTAATAGCCAGAAATGGTTTGTTTGCAAAACTGAACAAAATTAGACCTTTGGCATCTGTGTTTTGCTTCACATCTGTTGTAGTTAATCATTTATATAGCAACACTTGCTCTAGAACTTTAATTTTTGGTTAGGGAAAATCTCACTTGGTGAACTGTGGTCTAATGCATAAAAATATTTTGGCATATAAATTTCACCCACACTTTTAAAAATTGGATTTTTTTATCTTAATCTGATAAGCTTTACAAATAAAAGTTGGGTGCAGGTCAAAAATAGTGGATGGATTTTGAACACAATGAAGTTCAGCCTTTGGATTTCTGTTTGTCTTTTTGAAAGACAGGGAACAGTTATATTCTCAAACGCCCAATTCAAATTACTGACATTGTTTCAAATATTCTGTAGTTCCATCTTTGCACGTACAATATCTTTGTTCCAACCATGAGCAGTCAAACAAGAATGTGATGTTCAAAACCAGGATAGTAGTTTGGCCCTTACCAGTATGGAAATCTCATGCAAATGCCTGTTCTCTAGAATGTGTACAAATGCCATCATTGGTAATACCTTCTGGGAAAGAGGAAAACCCCCGAGTGTTAATATGAGGTTTTAAAATGAAAAAAATTAAAGCAGTAAAACAAAACTGAGCTCCTTAGGTTCTCTTGTGTTCCATAATATTAGAACCTTCTTTGGAACAAGTACAAAATAAAATGAAAATCCATTTGAAAAGTGACTTGCCCCAAACTCATATCTTGGTTTATACACATGAAATGGATGTTGTACTATATGTTTTTCCTGATTGGTTTTCTCTTTTTCTTTATAACAGTAGCTGTATGTAATGATAAACACACAGTTAAGTGTTTATGATGGCAAAGAAAAATATTAGCAGTCTAGAGGAAGGATGAAAGACAAACTTTTGCTGTGGATCAAGGTATTGAACTGTGGAAATACTGCAAAAGGACACGTCCAAGGTAGAAAGAGTAAAGGGAAACAAAGAGAACAGTGACCTGGATGCAAGAACAAACACACATATGCGCATACACACATTATAGAAGTGCACACATATCTAGATGAATAGGTGAAAAGGAGACAGTCTAATTCATGTTGTTAGTATATAATACAAAGTAGCTTATGCTCACCCTATTCATGTGGTTTTTCTATCAGTTTCATCTTCAGATACACGTTATGTAGAACTATGGCTTGCTAGTTTACAAATTACTATTTGGATACATCTGTTTTTATATACTGATTTTGCAAAATTACCTTGATATACACATTGCATTACAAATCAAACTATATAAGCTGGATAACGTACTTGCCATATTATATCCTAAAAAATGGAGCTTGTTCAGACCAGTACAAAAAATAGTTATTTTTTAGTATATGCAATATCAATCTATCTATAGTGAGATTTATGCCAATTATGTGAAGTACTAACTTCCAAATTAGTGCTTCTCTGATCTCCTTTTCAGACAAAATTTATAGGAATAACACTCCAGGGGAGAATCCATAGATATCTGAGATGTACACAGATGAGCAGGAATTACTTACCTGTCCAGATTTTACAGATTTTGACACTTTTTTTAAATGAATATAAGTGCAAATTTTCAAGGCTGTTTGCAACATCTGTTTCTTAGAGGGGATGTATTTTTATTACTCTTTGCTTTACTAACAAACCACATATGCAGACAGGAACTATCTCACAGATTCTTAGTAAAGACATTTTTTAAGCAAAACATTGGGGGGGAAAAAAGCAGTGATTAATAAGTTTGTGGCCTTAAGGGCAGTTTTTAGTTGAACATAGTAAAAACGGTTGCATTGTGCTAAAGAGGTATAATACATCACGAACTTGAAAAAAAAGGATCGAGGTGATAAAGAGAACTTGTGTTAATGGCCCATAACATAACGATGTAATAAAAGTGATAGCTGAACAGCTGACAACTGTGATTATAAAGGACCTTCAAAGAAAATTATACTAATGCTGTAGAAAAACCTGGCAAATCCATTATGACTTTTCAAAGTAATGTGGGTTGGTGGAAAATTTAGGTTTTTCAAAAGCAGAGTCTGAAGTAGGCATGCAATCTCAGCTACCAGGGCCTGCACATCTGGAAGTGTGAAGAGTGCACCTCTGTAGTTAGGGAGGTTTACATAGCCCTTGCCACGTAGCTGTCCTCACTGGCAGCATTCTACCTGCTGGCCATTGGGGTTTTAGCTTTGTACACGGTAACATCAGACTGCAAAACACCCACAATGCCCTTATCAGCACACCTGCTGCCCAGCCCATGGACTATCCCATGTTTGTATGGCATATGAGGTACATAAATAATTAATTTTTCCTAATTTGGACTGGAGAAGAGTTTTGTGAAATGCAGTGTAACAATACTTGATTGTTCTGTCTGGAGGTAGAGAGGAAATTTCCCCCCTTGCTGTTGCTGTGTCCTAGAGGAAATGCTGGAGCGGGGTTTCCAGCGGGTGAGCAGTCTGTGATCAGCTGTCCACTGGCTCCACCAGCTGTGGAGGCAACTCCCTCTGTCACCTTCCCTTCTAAAAAGACCTTGGACTTTGGGCCTCTGCTTTTGTGACTTGTTCAAGCAACTGACAGTATGGTCCCCAAGAGCCCCTCAGGCATGATATATCAGCTCACAAGATCGTGAGGTATGTGTGTGCAGCCAACTGTGTCACTGGCAAAAATTCAGTTGCACGATAGGGCACACGTATGCACACCCAGGTACGTGACAGGAGTGCCTGGGGAAGGCTGCGGCTCACTTCCCTCAGGAGGGTGAGCAGCTCTGCTGAGAACGACTGCCAACAATATCAGATGCAAAACTTTTGAGCTTGGAATGCAAAATGCATGGGGACTGTTTATACCTACTGCAAACTGTTAACCATTGACAGCTCCATAACACATATTATACTAGCAAAAGCTGTGGTAATGGCAACTGATATAAATTCTTACTCTTTAGCTATGCCAGTGTTCTCTTGCTTGGTGTCAGCTCAGATCTTGCAGAGATTGTGTATACTTTTTCCCCAAGACAGGGTCATGTTTTTTTCAAGGCTGTGAGTCATGCTTTGCTATTCTTTTACTCTGAAGCTCAGTGGAAAAGATCCAATGTGCCGTTCGTGGAATGCAGAAGTGAAGGTATAAATCCCTCATTCTGAAATGGATTAAACTGAGTCTATAGTATATATGACAGTTGTGGTTTGACAACAGTCACGTGGCGTGTCATAGCAGTTTTACAGGAACTGCAGGCAGACTTGCTGTTCATAGAATCATATTTATATAAACAAGTCTGCAGCTCTTCAAAGATGGAGCAGTTCTGTGAGTCAGTGAATTTTCAGTTGCTTCAATGTCAAATAAAAAAACATCTAGCAGAATGAAACCTTGAGTAATACAGACTGCAGCTATATACAAGATTGCTGTAATTACAGAATATATTGTAATGCCTTTGAAAGGATTATGAATGTAAGTACAGAACTTTCAGAGTCTGTTCAGGAATGTTACGAAATAAACAGAAATATTCCATGAGTACGTCCTATATTAAAAAAAAAAAAAAAAAGAAAAAAAAGGATCTACATTAATTGTAGTTCCTTATTTACAGAATCATTGTTGGGGTTATATTCTGTAAAGTTCAATACAAATTATTTTCCTCTCCTTTTATAGACCTGTTTCTTCACTCTTAAAGTAAGAGGTGAAAAGAAGCGGAAGAAGAGGTCTCTCTCCCTCCTTCTGTCAGGCTGTGTTTGAAGGGGATGTAATATACAGACTAACTACTCCTGACTCTCTGACTCTGCACTTTTGGAAGCAGAGATATTCTCTCTGCAATTTGTAATAAACACCTCTTTTTGAAACTTATTTTCAGTGTCAGAAACTTATATTACCAACAGGCTGAATCAAACCAGCATGATACACTGAGCAATATAGTCCAAATGAAAGCACCCAGAATAGGCTTGCTGCATTATCAATCATGTTACTTCAGCTCTACTTCAGGAAAGTGTATTTAAAGGCTACCTTGAAGATTTCATTGTCTATTTTCTGAAGTTCTGGAAAAAAAAGTAGTTGGGAGTTTATTAGACTATTTTATTTACTGGATTCAAGGAAAAATCTTAATCCAAATTTTTTTTTTAAATTGGATTTGGCCACGCTGAATTTTCTAACTGCAGAAATATAGAAAGATTCAGAGAAAGAAAAAAATAATCCATAAATACTAAAAAGTGTTTTCAGTGGAAAGCATCTTTCATTTCAATCTCTTTTCACTTCAGAAATGCTTTGAAGTGAAATTTTCTTTTTCCCACAAAAGAAAATAAAATTCAGAAATGCTAGCAGATAGTAAAATCCATAATTTACAAAGCAACATGTTTACTAATGAATCTCTTCACTTGGTGGAGGAGAGGGGTTATAGCAGTGAAATGGTGTTAGATATTCAGAACAATAATGACAATAAAAGAAGAATTCTTTAGAGCGTGATCAGAAGGAGTCAGATGCTTATTTCCCTGGTAGTTCAGCAATCTTTACTGTAGTGTTGTGAAATGTAGTATGGCCTAAAGGTCTGAATACTGACTACACAAATCCTCATTTCTGTTCCAGCAGTCTTTTCTGACAATTTTCTTTCCTGAACAATTTCTAGGTTTTAAAGTTGTTAAATTTTTTATATATGTTTGGGCCCAATAACTTTCATTTGGCCAACTGATATTTTCCTTTCATGATCAGCAACAGGCAGAGAATCCCCCTTTTTTTCTCAGTAATTTGAGTATCATGATTAATTGCCCTTATTGCTGGAGACTTCTTTCATAATTTGAACTTGTCTGGCTTCAACTTTCACACCAGTGTTTTCCTCTGCTTTTTAGTAGGAAACATATTCCTCTTCGGACATTCATGTGTTCTCCATGGAAAACGTCCCTGTTTTCCTGTTGATACATAAAACAGATAAAGTTTTTTGTGCCTTCCAGTTTAAAGCATCTCTCTCCTTTCTCTCCCTCCCTCCCTCTCTCTCTCTCTCTCTCTCTCTCATTATTTCAATGACTTTTGCCACACACGTTCCAGTTTTTCAACATTTTTTTGAAATGTCTATACCACACCTCCAACACAGAATTCCATTCTCACTATTACTTATATTCAACAGTAGTGCTAGTTTTTTTTCCTACTGTTCCCAGCTCCTGCTTTGTTCCAAAAATTGTTTTAACTCAGGTGATCACAGCGTACCATATAGTGCTCATTTTCAGTTTGCCTTTAACAATCCTTAATTTCTTTCCTGAGTTAGGATTCCCCCATATGTTAGTCACTGATTTCATTCCTTGATCTTTGGCGTGCACCTCTACATTTGCTTAGATTAAAATGAATTTTATTTATTGGGCTAGTTCTCAAAAAGCATGACCTTAGCCACCAGTGGGGCTCTTCTGGAAAAGCAGGGGAGGCTTCTTGCTCTACCAGACCTGGACTGATCATTCTTTAGCTTTCCACCAGTCTGTCTATCTGTAAATATTATGAGCAATGTTTTTATATTTGCCTCCAGATTACTGGTGAAAATGTCAAATAGCATTGGGCCTCGCTAATCGCTGTGGAATCTCACTCAAAACAGCCTTGTTTGATTCCCCACCAAATGCTTCTTTCCAAGATCCCTGAGCTAGCCAGCCGCTTCTTAATTCTTTTTGGCATATGCTTTACTTCTGTTGAAAAAACGCTATGTGTTTTATCAGTGTTTACCTCTCCTCACTGTAAGCATGACCTTGGGGTTAACAGGCCCTCACTCTTGCCACAGGAAACCCTGCCTACGTGCCTAAATGGAAGTAATCAGCTCAGAAAGTGGGTAAGCTGTTATGGGAAAACTTGCATTATTTCAGCTTGTTTCTTCTTTCCCCACTGGAGAAATGAATTTCCTATCTTCAAGCCAGTTTTACTTGTATCTTTTAAAGATTACTAGATCTGTTCAACCAGAAAGAAACTCAGGGCGGCAGAGGGATGGCAAGGACTGTTATTGCGTGTTACTCTAAAGAGCTACTGTTTCAGCTAACTTTTAAAGTTAATATTCAGTACTGTCCTCTCTTTCTGTTCTCTGGTAGGCAAAAAACTGGTTTCTATTCTGACTAAAGCTGTTTGGTAACATCAGGATAAAATGGGGTCATTAGTGTTACAGAAGAGAATGCCGGTTGCTATCGTGCAATGTTAATGTAAAAGGATGCTTTCACAAAGATGCTTGAAACAAGGTATGCACTAAAACTCCTACAGGGAGCAATAGCAAATGCCAAAGTTCACCTCTTCTTTTGGCATTGCTACATCCTTCTGATAGTTTAATGTCTATTTATATTTAAAGAATGAAAGTTGGGTAATGTTCATATAACACTGTTCATCCAGATTACTCCTACACACTAAAAAAATTTTACTCGTTCATTACATCTTTGTATTTCATCTATGTGTTTCTGTTACATAGTGGTGCATGAACTATGTGAGTGAATTATTCCAGATTTCAGAATATTCTGAAATTTGAGTGAGAATATTCACTCAAAAAGAATTGCATGTCTTGCATATCTTGGCATTTAGAATTACTTTTTGATATATGGGATGAGACTCCATAGGATTATCAAAAGATATTGAAGTCATCATGAAAATGGTCTTGACAGTACGTTCAACAGCTTTGTGATACAAAGTAAATCTTCTCAAGTTTATTTTAAAAATTATTACTCAATTTCCAACACATTCTACTGTACTCTTAAACTTTTTGAATAATATTTAAGATTGAATTTAGTTGAAAATTGTTTCTGTGTTCATTTTGGCCTTCTTTAACACTGTATGTGCAACCAGATATGCAATACTATGAATAGAATAGCATATCTATCTTGAAGAGGCAGCAGATCCCTTAACAAAACATGAAAGCAATGATAGAGAATAAGAAATTTAAGACTGACAGCTGAACTATGACCAAATTTCTCTAAAGTGATTCTGTCCATTAGTGCAGAATATTTAATTGTTAATAAAGTACTATACATTATTTCAGAGGAATATATATTTCTCATAGATTGCTGAAAAAATAGTCCTTCTAAGTTTTGATGAAGATGATTTCCAGCTGGACATGCAATTTACAAGCAAGATTCTCATTTGTCCTGAGTAGAAAGAGACTCAGGATAAGACTCGGGACATAACGCTGTGGGATCTTAGAGTGTGATTCAATTAGGGCATATACTTTGAACAAAATTAGAGGCCAAAGGTAGATGAGCAGTCGAAAACATGCTCTGATGAGGGGTGTTAGGAAGACAAGATGGGCCAACCATAGCATGGACTGTTTGGTCTTGATGCAGTTGGCAATGGGTATTTGAGATGCCCCAGAGCAGTGGCAGCTCTAACGCTTTTAGCTGGTGGGGATCTCAGCAGACAAGGGCACCATACTTCCTCTCCTGGCATGTATTGCTGCTTCTGGTGAGTTGTGCAAAGCTTGATGCTGGCACGTGTGCAATTCCTACTTAGTGTGAGAGGGGAAATACCTTTGTAACATGGATTGTAAAGGTCTGGTGGAGTGGGATTGTCTCCAAGGTAAGAGCTGCACCATCCTAGAATATTCTGCCTGGCCTCTGGCTGAAAGATCACAGTTTTCCCATAGCTCCTGTGCCATAACTACCAGTCCCATGCAAATATCTTAGATATTGAAAGGGTATGGTCTCAGGTGCTGAGGTTAGAACAAATGAGTTGAGGTCTCTCATATCTAATGTGTTGATACAGGTAGGGAAAATGTTTGCAACTTAAGAATTACTGGATATGAGGTTGTTTTGTAGGTGAGTTTAAGAACAACGTGTGATAAATTAATTTTAGGAGTGAGAAGTTATTCAAATAGAAATGAGCATCAAAACAAGGAAGGGATAGGAATCTATTTAGTCATAGATGTTTAATGAGACTGCAAACAGTCTAAACAAATTGTTGATGTCACTGTTGAAAGAAAAGGAATGACTGAGTTTGCATGAAATCACATGGAGAATTTTCAAAATAATTACAAACAAACTAAGTTTAAACTATGTATGTGGATTGAAACTTTACCTATCTGGGATGCTTTCTAAATAAATATGGTAAATAGTTTATTGCTATGAAAATTAACTGATTTCCTGTCAAAAAAAGAACTCTTTGTGAAGTCACTATTAGAGTTGCTTTTGAGACTCACTCATATTTTTTGCTTTTTTTTCATGCTCCCATGATTGACCTTTTTTTCAGTTACTTATTGTCATAATCTTACAGACCTTCCCTTTATCTAGCAAGCAACTCTTTAGAATCATTTCTCACTGCTGAGTTACTGAATAGCAGATTGTAACTACTTTTTAGTTATGTACATTTTTATGGCCTGTATAAAGGGATGTTAAACTAGCGTGTGATATAATTATTTGCTTGCATTATGGTATCAAGTACGATCCCCTCTCAAGGATCATAACACTGGAGATAAACAGGAGAGATAAACATGGAGGATCATGGAATGGCTGAAAATGACAGAGCAGTGAACACGAGTGAATTACAGTATCAAGCAAATCTAGAAATGATTTTGCAGTTCTGGTACTTTCTTGGCACTACCAAGAAGGAAATACCTAAATTTGCTTCTGACAAACTCTTAAAAGGCCTGTGTGAGTTTTACTACTGTGGATTTTTATTAGTCTTAGCATAAAGCAATATAGACTATGCTTATTTAGTTCAGTCCCCCCAGTCAGTTCCATTATAAGCGAGTGGGATTGTCTTGAGAAATTGGCTAGAATGTCAAGCACAAGCACTGAATGATTTGCATAATAAATCCTAGTAATTATCCTTTTTAATTAATTTGTGGCTATTGGATCATTCTGGGTGTACCCTTGGCTATGGAAAATGTGAGATGACATTCTCAAATATACCCAATATGGGTCTAATTCTGCTCACCTGAAAATAAAATCTTTTGAGTTTAATAGACAGCAATGAGGCTAGTGCTGCCTATGGCTATAAAACGCTGTCTTTAGCTTTAAAAATGTTTTGACACAGCCAAGATCTTAGGCACATAAACAGATCTCATATATGATTTTAGCTGGACAATGTACGTAATTCAGTTAAGCACGTGATTTGGTATTTCTCTAGAATGGCTTTGATGTAGGCCAAAATTCTCAGTAAGCCAGATAAAGAAAATTATTAAAATATTGAAGGGAAAAGAACACAGAGAAAACTTGAGTCTAGAGCTGTTAAAATTATAAGGACCTGAAAATACTAATCTGAACACAAATGTGATCACAGGTATGGGAAAACACATTGTATTCAGGTTAGATGCAGATATGCTGCTTGTATGGAGGCTGTGCACGTACATTTCACGACTGGATCTAAGTGTGAGCCCATGTGATGGTAAGGGAATGGAACAGATAAGAATCCTTTTTTTCTCCACTTTCATTCTCCAATTCTTGGTAAACTTGTAGGTGCTTTTTCTGTGGTTTTCAGTTGTTACACTTATTGCAAGACTGTGATAATATTGTTAATTTAAAAATATTTTGTATCTGCATCTTTGGTCAAAATCTATCATTAGTGTTGAACTTGCAATTTACAAGCACAAATAAATACACATACAAATACAAAAGTATAGGTCATAAATGAAATTAGTATTATTTTATGATAAATTTAGGAAATTTTTATTTCTTTGAAATCCTAGCTATTTCCTTATAATGTTGATTTTAGCTAATTCCATCGGCAGTCTTTCTCTGTTGTAATCAAATATAACATCTTGTATAAGAATATTAAAAGTGCTTAATAGCTATTCTTCCCTCCTTTTAAAGCACTTCCCACAAATAATCTCTGAAGAACTGCATGCCATAAGCATACATTTGAAAAACCAACATTGAATCTTCACACAGAGACTTTCTATGACATCCATAATACTACCATGTTTTAGCATATCCAAAACTGTCATGATTGATGAATAGTATTAATAATCTTATACTAACTGAAAAGGAAGAGACAATAAAATCACCATGATAAATACTTGAATATGATAATCAAAATGGAATAAAATACTTTTGAAATTTGGCTTCCAAGATGACTTCCAGGAAAGAATAAGTCCAGTTAACAAACTAGATGTAATTTATGACATGTACACAAGAGCATTTGTATTCACAGTTTAGTTCAAACAGACTGCTAAACATGTTACAGTAAAAAGAAAAAAAAAATCCCATTATAGGCAAGAAGGGTGGAGTCAAAGTTGGAGGAGCTGTGTAAGGACTTTGTATTTACTCTGTTTTTTTCATAGCGTCATGCAACTTCTTAAGCAAGTGATAAGGGATCATTTTCTCCCAGAAAAACCCTGGAAACAGTTGTCACTCAGCAAATGTATGTCTTCCATTTTAATTGTTTAATAGGAGTGAAACTGGGTTGTCCTGCATAAATAGGGTCTCCCCACTTCTCTACTTAAAGTGTACCACTATGTCTCATTGTTACTAGAGAATCAACTGATGCTGCCTGGAAGGAAGATGGTAAGTCCTGTATGTTCAGAGCCACTGTTACTTTGCTTTTCCCTTTTCTTCAGAGCAAGTTATTGTTTACTACATTTAGTGCTTAAAATTCCCAGATATAAATTGGGTTCCATTTTTTAACCTCTGGTGCATACTGAAAAGCGTTATTGGCCTGAGGAACTTGCTTATCAAAGGATGGAAACAGAGGCACAGGGAAGCAATTTGTTTATTCAACAAATGCAGAATCAGCAGTGGAGTGAAGGTGTCTGACACGGCTTGTTCTTCGTCTACACAATGGAGAACGTGAATGACAGCACTACAGAGCAGAAAAGTATTTTCCATGTTACTGAAAGCCTTACCTTCCTATGATATGTTCCATATCACAGTGTGATTTTGTTCCTCCTGAAAATGTTTATCAATGAACGAAAGAATAAGCTTGGGAAAGACAATTATCTTATTCCACTGTCTATTATAAATTACTATTCTAAGCTTAGAGGAGTTTTTAAGCTGTCATAGAATAGCATAGTGTTCATTCCACAAAGAAGCATCTGTAATCCTTGTAAAATCAATTTTTCTCAATGTAAAGGACAAACAGATCCATTCGTCCATGATGCAGTTTTCCTTTTGCTTTGCAAAATAAATTTAAGACAGAAGCATCTGTTCCTGTTTAAAATATCATCAAGGGGTGTAGTTACCAATTAGAAGAAGAGCGATGTAGAAAACATCCATATCATCTTAATTATATCAGATTTTGGCAACTGCAAAGAAAATTACCTTCCTGGCAAACTGTTCATCTCTCCCTCCCTCTTAGCTTTTCACTGATTTCAAGATTTTTCTGGAAAAAATGTTATCATTTGTGGCAGGCTTTATAAATAACATTTAATTCCACAGCTGCTGGGAACACAGACATTTCCAGCATTTTCCACTGTTTCTGCTGGTAGCTTTCTGGCAGCTGGAATATCCCTGTCTGTATTTTTGATTACTAGGCTCTAGAATAACTGAAGCTCATCACAGTCTTTTCTGAATTTCTGAGGTAGACCACTTACCTTCTCTCTCTTTTTTTTTTTTTCTGTCCTGGACCCCAGTATCTGACCTAAAACAGGTAAATCTCAGGGACTTGTTGAAGTGGCTGCCCTCAAATTTATTTCAGCTGCTCGTTTGAGCTTCCACTCCTCCTTGCTGCTGAGTAAGTCAATTATTTGTCTCAGATGCTGTTCACAAATTTCCCAAACAGCAAAATTAATTTTCATGGGCAATGCAGAAAGAAAAACAATATAACCAGTGTAGCTTAACTAGGCCACAACTTTTGAATGAAACACACCTAAGAACTCTCCAGAGATAACTTACTTATTGCAGACTGTTTTCTTACTGTTTCTTTGCTCAAGCAGTTAACCAATGCTTGATGTCTTGGTTGTTTCTGTTTGGATGGGACCTAGTCATAAAACTGAAATTACTGAGTTGAAGCAGTTTTTATTAAAACAGACTTAAATAGACACAAATATTTTTCATGGGTTGTCTGTTTCCTTGTTCAAACTGTCAGACTGCTTTTTTACAACCTAGGAGTAGATGTTTTAGTGCAAAAAATATGTTCCAATCAGTATTAAATGGTAGCTGTATTTAATAAATCAGTTACTGATTTTGACAACTACATTGTCACACTATAATGACGATATATATATATTATATCCTTTGCATTTAGGTAGGATCTTGCACTAACTTGTTGAACTATAGTTATGGTGTGTTTTTAAATCATACTACTATTTCTTTGAAGGCTTGTCTCTACTTCTCAGAACTGTAAATGTTCATAAGGAAAGGAAGAAAAAAAAGTAGATCCAAATAAATTCCACTCTCCATAGATTGGTTAAATGATGGGATGACTGAAATGTGCAAACCCTATGGTATTTAATAGCATCATTTTTCATACTGCTTTGGTTTCATTTTAGTCCATTTCTACAGACTTTTACTATACCTGCAATGAACTGAAGTGACCCCTTGGCATGAAAGAGGTATAGAAATAGGTTCTGGTATAATGATTTATGAAGTTATGTGTCTTTCAGTAAGTTGTCCTGGTTTCAGCTGGGATAGAGTTAATTTTTTTCCTAGTATCTGGCATAGTGCTGTCTTTTGGATTTAACATGAGAACAATGTTGACAACACACCGATGTTTTAGTTGTTGCTAAACAGTGCTTACACTAGTCAAGGACTTTTCAGCTTCCCATGCTCTACCGACTGAGAAGGCTGGGGGTGCACAAGAAGCTGGGAGGGGGCACAGCCAGGACAGCTGACCCAAACTGGCCAAAGGGATATTCCATACCATGTGATGTCATGCTCACTATATAAACCGGGGGAAAGCTGGCCGGGGGGGCCGCTGCTGGGGGACTGGCTGGGCATCGGTCGGTGGGTGGTGAGCAGTTGCATTGTGCATCACTTGCTTTGTATATTCTATTATTATTATTACTATTTTACTTTATTTCAATTATTAAACTGTTCCTATCTCAACCCCACACTTCTACTCTTCTGACTTTCTCCCCCATCCCACGGGGGCAGGGGGGAGTGAGTGAGTGGCTGTGTGGTGCTCAGTTGCTGGCTGAGGTTAAACCATGACA